>NW_027640636.1:0-368853 GCF_949752795.1 Hyperoodon ampullatus | reverse complement strand
AGCATCACAACTTCGACAATTATGGAATTGTCCATAAAGGGCGCATGCATTTTCTCCTGAATATATTCAGGAGAAAACGCATACACCCATTTTGGCCAACCAAGCAACCGCACAATGCAAATCTGCACTACAAAGAAGTATCACTTCCCACCAGTCAAAAGGGATATCCGTAAAATGTGTAAAAACCAGAAAGGCAAGAGGGGCTCTGGAGAACAGGGAGCCTTGTTATGCTGATGGGTGGGATGTAGATTGCCAACAGTCACTCTGGAGGAGTGCATTGTGTTCCCTAAAAGAATTACTCAACAGAGCTTCACAACCTAAGGCACTTCCAGTCAAGGGAATATACCTTGGGAAAATTGAAAATCAATAAGACACAGCCAACCCAAAATATAGGGCAGCACTGCTTACAAGAACCTCGACTTCGGGACCCCTTAAATAACCCAGGAAAGAGAAAAATGGTAAAGAAATTGTGGTACATACGTATGATGGAATATCCCTCAGCCATGAAGTCAATGTCATAAGGCCAGTAGCAGCATAATGATGGGATGCATGTACCATGATTCTAACTGAAAAAATCACACAGAAAAAGAAACTTATCATAAGATATCACTTATGAAGGGTGTATAAACATGGCTACACATGGAATGAATTAGGAAAGGGAACAGAGTCTCATATATAGAAAACACTCTTATGCATGCTTAAGGGGAAAGCAGAGGTGGGGTGATGAATAAAACAAGAGTTTGATATTAGCACAGGTACGGTTCCATAATCCAAATACAGAATAGACAAGACCTACTACTTCCTCTGTGAACGGGACTCAAAACCCCATATTTCCTGCAGAGGAATATATCTTACTAGTAAGAATCTTAAAACTTATGTATTGATATGTCTCCGTAAGGGAATCAAGTGTGTCTAGACTGGCATAAACATGGCAGCGAGAATCAGCTCAAACCCACTATAAAAAGGAATTTCAAAAACAAAACAAAAAAACTGGGAAGTTCATTACAATTCCTTCAGGGTCTGTGATGAAACATGGAATGACCCTATCTACAATGACAGTTGGATGTGGCATAAGGAGGGACACTAGGGACTGAGAGGATTGATGAGATTGGGTGAGCAAATGCAGACCCTTTAAAGCAATAATGCATGGCACCCATTTCATGGGTTTCAACTCTCCAGGTTGAAGGGAATATTACTATAGTTATAACATGTACGGGGAACGTAGAGAACGGACACACTGTGAATACGAAAGGTTTCTAAAACTCAACGAATAGTCCCTCTCCTGGTGCTCCGGTTTGACCTTCCATCTGCTTTACTATCAATCTCCCAACTTGGAGAGACAGCCCCTTTAACCTCCTGGTTCGCACAGGTTGCCAATTTGGCAGAGGATGAAAGGGAAGAGGGAGAACCAATGAGAGAGTAGCTGTTAGGCATTTGGACTGGCACATATCACTCTAACTTCCCGACAGGAAGAAGAATTAACCAAAGTCTCAGCCAACCACCGGGAACCAGTATACGTCCTGAACCAAAATTTTGGACTTGCGGGCCGCTGACCAAAATCGAGTTGAAAAATGGAGCTCAGGGGCACAGCAATTCACAAACTGGCCGAGTAATAATGGACAACTATCATCCAAAAATCTGTTGAGGGAAGGCAGCGAGGTGGATTTGAAAGCGAGGTAGAATAGCAGGAAACAGATTTCAAGAGGTACGTTGGAATCGCCTTTAAAGCACAGGAAGAGGGGCACAACTTCGACAATGATGCACTTGGCCAAAAAGGGCGTAGGCGTTTTCTCCTGAATATATTCAGGAGAAAACGCATACGCCCTTTCTGGCCAAGCAAGCAAGCGGGCATGCAAATCTGCACTACAAAGAAGTATCACTTCCCACCGGTCAAAAGGGACATCCACAAAATGTGTAAAAACCAGAAAGGAAAGACAGGCCCTGGAGAACAGGGAGCCTTGTTATGCTGATGGGCGGGATGTAAATTGCCAACTGCCTCTCTGGAGGAGTGCATTGTGTTCCCTAAAACAAGTAAAGAACAGAGCTACAGAGCCAAGGGCACTTCCAATCTTGGGAATATACCTTGGGATATCTGAAAATCAATAAGACAGAGCCACCCCAAAATTTAGGGCTGCACTGCTTACAAGGACCTCAACTTGGGTACACCTTAAATATCCCAGGAAATATAAAAATGGTTCAAAAAATTGTGGTACTTACGTACGATGGAATATCCCTCAGCCATGAAATCAATGTCATAAGACCAGTAGCAGCAAAATGGGTGGATTCAGGTACGATGATTCTAAGTGAAATAAGTCACACAGAAAAAGAAACTTATCATAAGATATCACTTATGAAGATCCTGTAAACATGGCTACACTTGAACTGATTTAGGAAAGAGAACAGTGTCTCACATTTAGAAAACACTCTTATGCCTGCTTAAGGGGGAAGGAGAGGTGGGGTGATGCATAAAACCAGAGTTTGATATAAGCACAGGTACCGTTCCAAAAACCAACTACGGAATAGACAAGACCTACACCTTCCTCAGTGAAAGGGACTCAAAACCCCATATTTCCCGCAGAGGAATATATCTGACTAGTAAGAATCTTAAAACCTATGTATTCATATGTCGCCGTAAGGGAATCAAGTGTGTCTAGACTGGCATAAACATGGCAGCGGGAATCAGCTCAAACCCACTATAAAAAGGAATTTCAAAAACAAAACAAAAAAAACTGGGAAATTCTGTACAATTACTTCAGGGTCTCTGATGAAACCTGGAATGACCCCATCTACAATGACAGCTGGATGTGGCATAAGGAGGGGCACTTGGGACTGAGAGGATTGGTGAGATTGGGTGAGCAAATGCAGACCCTTTAAAGCACAAATGCCTGGCACCCATTCCATGAGTCCCAACTCTCCAGGTTGAAGGGAATATTACTACAGCTATAACATGTACGGGAAACCTAGAGAACGGACACACTGTGAATACGAAAGGTCTCTAAAACTCAACGAATAGTCCCTCTCCTGGTGCTCCGGTTTGACTTTCCATCTGCTTTACTATCAACCTCCCAACTAGGAGAGACAGCCCCTTTAACCTCCTGGTTCGCACAGGTTGCCAATTTGGCAGAGGATGAAATGGAAGAGGGAGAACCAATGAGAGAGTAGCTGTTAGGCATTTGGACGGGCACATATCACTCTAACTTCCCGGCAGGAAGACGAATTAACCAAAGTCTAAGCTCCCCACCGGGAACCAGCATAGGTCCTGAACCAAAATGTTGGACTTGCGGTCAGCTCACCAAAAACGAGTTGAAAAATGGAGCTCAGGGGCACAGCAATTCACAAACTGGCCGAGTAATAAAGGACAACTATGGTCCAAAAATCTGTTGAGGGAAGGCAACGAGGCGGACTTGAAAGCGAGGCAGAATAGCAGGAAACAGATTTCCAGAGGTACGTTGGAATCGCCTTTAAAGCACAGGAAGAGGGGCACAACTTCGACAATGATGCACTTTTCCAAAGAGGGCGTATGCGTTTTCTCCTGAATATATTCAGGAGAAAACGCATACGCCCTTTTTGGCCAAGCAAGAAAGTGGGCAATGCAAATCTGCACTACAAAGAAGTTTCACTTCCCACGGGTCGAAAGGGACATCCACAAAATGTGTAAAAACCAGAAAGGCAAGACAGGCCCTGGAGAACTGGGAGCCTTGTTATGCTGATGGGCGGGATGTAAATTGCCAACTGCCTCTCTGGAGGAGTGAATACTGTTCCCTAAATCAAGTAAACAACAGAGCTACAGAGCCAGGAGCACTTCCATTCTAGGGAATATATCTTGGGACAACTGAAAATCAGTAAGACAGAGCCACCCCAAAATTTAGGGCTGTACTGCTTACAAGGACCTCAACTTGGGTACACCTTAAATATCCCAGGAAATATAAAAATGGTTCAAAAAATTGTGGTACTTACGTACGATGGAATATCCCTCAGCCATGAAATCAATGTCATAAGACCAGTAGCAGCAAAATGGGTGGATTCAGGTACGATGATTCTAAGTGAAATGAGTCACACAGAAAAAGAAACTTATCATAAGATATCACTTATGAAGATCCTGTAAACATGGCTACACTTGAACTGAGTTAGGAAAGAGAACAGTGTCTCACATTTAGAAAACACTCTTATGCCTGCTTAAGGGGGAAGGAGTGGTGGGGTGATGCATAAAACCAGAGTTTGATATAAGCACAGGTACCGTTCCAAAAACCAACTATGGAATAGACAAGACCTACACCTTCCTCAGTGAAAGGGACTCAAAACCCCATATTCCCCGCAGAGGAATATATCTGACTAGTAAGAATCTTAAAACCTCTGTATTGATATGTCTCCGTAAGGGAATCAAGTGTGTCTAGACTGGCATAAACATGGCAGCGAGAATCAGCTCAAACCCACTATAAAAAGGAATTTCAAAAACAAAACAAAAAAAACTGGGAAATTCTTTACAATTCCTTCAGTGTCTCTGATGAAACCTGGAATGACCCTATCTACAATGACAGCTGGATGTGGCATAAGGAGGGACACTTGGGACTGAGACGATTGGTGAGATTGGGTGAGCAAATGCAGACCCTTTAAAGCCAAATGCCTGGCACCCATTCCATGAGTCCCAACTCTCCAGGTTGAAGGCAATATTACTACAGCTATAACATGTACGGGAAACCTAGAGAACGGACACATTGTGAATACGAAAGCTTTCTAAAACTCAACGAATAGTCCCTCTCCTGGTGCTCCGGTTTGTCTTTCCATCTGCTTTACTATCAACGTCCCAACTTGGAGAGACAGCCCCTTTAACCTCCTGGTGCGCACAGGTATCAAATTTGGCAGAGGATGAAAGGGAAGAGGGAGAACCAATGAGAGAGTAGCTGTTAGGCATTTGGACGGGCACATATCACTGTAATTTACCGGCAGGAAGAAAAATTAACCAAAGTCTCAGCCCCCCACCGGGAATCAGCAAAGGTCCTGAACCAAAATGTTGGACTTGCGGTCAGCTCACCAAAAACGAGTTGAAAAATGGAGCTCAGGGGCACAGCAATTCACAAACTGGCCGAGTAATAAAGGACAACTATCGGCCAAAAATCTGTTGAGGGAAGGCAACAAGGCGGACTTGAAAGCGAGGCAGAATAGCATGAAACAGATTTCAAGAGGTACGTTGGAATCGCCTTTAAAGCACAGGAAGAGGGGCACAACTTCGACAATGATGCACTTGCCCAAAAAGGGCGTATGCGTTTTCTCCTGAATATATTCAGGAGAAAACGCATATGCCTTTTTTGACAAAGCAAGCAAGCGGGCAATGCAAATCTGCACTACAAAGAAGTATCACTTCCCACCGGTCAAAAGGGACATCCACAAAATGTGTAAAAACCAGAAAGGCAAGACAGGCCCTGGAGAACAGGGAGCCTTGTTATGCTGATGGGCGGGATGTAAATTGCCAACTGCCTCTCTGGAGGAGTGCATTGTGTTCCCTAAAACAAGTAAACAACAGAGCTACAGAGCCAAGGGCACTTCCAGTCTAGGGAATATACCTTGGGAAAACTGAAAATCAAAAAGACACAGCCACCCCAAAATTTAGGGCTGCACTGCTTACAAGGACCTCAACTTGGGTACACCTTAAATATCCCAGGAAATATAAAAATGGTTCAAAAAATTGTGGTACTTACGTACGATGGAATATCCCTCAGCCATGAAATCAATGTCATAAGACCAGTAGCAGCAAAATGGGTGGATTCAGGTACGATGATTCTAAGTGAAATAAGTCACACAGAAAAAGAAACTTATCATAAGATATCACTTATAAAGATCCTATAAACATGGCTACACTTGAACTGAGTTAGGAAAGAGAACAGTGTCTCATATTTAGAAAACACTCTTATGCCTGCTTAAGGGGGAAGGAGAGGTTGGGTGATGCATAAAACCAGAGTTTGATATAAGCAGAGGTACCGTACCAAAAACCAACTATGGAATAGACAAGACCTACACCTTCCTCAGTGAAAGGGACTCAAAACACCATATTTCAGGCAGAGGAATATATCTGACTAGTAAGAATCTTAAAACCTATGTATTGATATGTCTCCGTAAGGGAATCAAGTGTGTCTAGACTGGCATAAACATGGCAGCGGGAATCAGCTCAAATCCACTATAAAAAGGAATTTCAAAAACAAAGCAAAAATACTGGGAAATTCCTTACAATTCTTTCAGGGTCTCTGATGAAACCTGGAATGACCCTATCTACAACGACAGCTTGATGTGGCATAAGGAGGGACACTTAGGACTGAGAGGATTGGTAAGATTGGGTGAGCAAATGCAGACCCTTTAAAGCACAAATGCCTGGCACCCATTACATGGGTCCCAACTCTCCAGGTTGAAGGGAATATTACTACAGCTATAACATGTACGGGAAACCTAGAGAACGGACACACTGTGAATACGAAAGGTTTCTAAACTCAACGAAGAGTCCCTCTCCTGGTGCTCCAGTTTGACTTTCCATCTGCTTTACTATCAACCTCCCAACTTGGAGAGACAGCACTTTTAACCTCCTGGTTCGCACAGGTTGCCAAGTTGGCAGAGGATGAAAGGGAAGAGGGAGAACCAATGAGAGAGTAGCTGTTAGGCATTTGGACGGGCACATATCACTGTAATTTCCAGGCAGGAAGAAGAATTAACCAAAGTCTCAGCCACCTACCGGGAACCAGTATAGGTCCTGAACCAAAATTTAGGACTTGCGGTCAGCTCACCAAAAACGAGTTGAAAAATGGAGCTCAGGGGCACAGCAATTCACAAACTGGCCGAGTAATAAAGGACAACTATCGTCCAAAAATCTGTTGAGGAAAGGCAACGAGGCGGACTTGAAAGCGAGGCAGAATAGCAGGAAACAGATTTCAAGAGGTACGTTGGAATCGCCTTTAAAGCACAGGAAGAGGGGCACAACTTCGACAATGATGCACTTGGCCAAAAAGGGTGTATGCGTTTTCTCCTGAATATATTCAGGAGAAAACGCATACGCCCTTTTTGGCCAAGCAAGCAAGCGGGCAATGCAAATCTGCTCTACAAAGAAGTATCACTTCCCACCGTTCAAAAGGGACATCCACAAAATATGTAAAAACCAGAAAGGCAAGACAGGCCCTGGAGAACAGGGAGCCTTGTTATGCTGATGGGCGGGATGTAAATTGCCAACTGCCTCTCTGGAAGAGTGCATTGTGTTCCCTAAAACAAGTAAAGAAGAGAGCTACAGAGCCAAGGGCACTTCCAGTCTAGGGAATATACCTTGGGAAAACTGAAAATCAATGAGACAGAGCCACCCCAAAATTTAGGGCTGCACTGCTTACAAGGACCTCAACTTGGATACACCTTAAGTATCCCAGGAAATATAAAAATGGTTCAAAAAATTGTGGTAATTACGTACGATGGAATATCCCTCAGCCATGAAATCAATGTCATAAGACCAGTAGCAGCAAAATGGGTGGATTCAGGTACGATGATTCTAAGTGAAATAAGTCACACAGAAAAAGAAACTTATCATAAGATATCACTTATAAAGATCCTATAAACATGGCTAAACTTGAACTGAGTTAGGAAAGAGAACAGTGTCTCATATTTAGAAAACACTCTTATGCCTGCTTAAGGGGGAAGGAGAGGTTGGGTGATGCATAAAACCAGAGTTTGATATAAGCAGAGGTACCGTACCAAAAACCAACTATGGAATAGACAAGACCTACACCTTCCTCAGTGAAAGGGACTCAAAACACCATATTTCAGGCAGAGGAATATATCTGACTAGTAAGAATCTTAAAACCTATGTATTGATATGTCTCCGTAAGGGAATCAAGTGTGTCTAGACTGGCATAAACATGGCAGCGAGAATCAGCTCAAACCCACTATTAAAAGGAATTTCAAAAACAAAACAAAAAAACTGGGAAATTCTTTACAATTCCTTCAGGGTCTCTGATGAAACCTGGAATGACCCTATCTACAACGACAGCTGGATGTGGCATAAGGAGGGTCACTTGGGACTGAGACGATTGGTGAGATTGGGTGAGCAAATGCAGACCCTTTAAAGCACAAATGCTTGGCACCCATTCCATGAGTCCCACCTCTCCAGGTTGAAGGGAATATTACTACAGCTATAACATGTACGGGAAACCTAGAGAACGGACACACTGTGAATACGAAAGGTTTCTGAAACTCAACGAATAGCCCCTATCCTGGTGTTCCGGTTTGACTTTCCATCTGCTTTACTATCAACCTCCCAAATTGGAGAGACAGCCCCTTTAACCTCCTGGTTCGCACAGGTTTCCAATTTGGCAGAGGATGAAAGGGAAGAGGGAGAACCAATGAGAGAGTAGCTGTTAGGCATTTGGACGGGCACATATCACTGTAATTTCCAGGCAGGAAGAAGAATTAACCAAAGTCTCAGCCACCCACCGGGAACAAGTATAGGTCCTGAACCAAAATTTTGGACTTGCGGTCAGCTCACCAAAAACGAGTTGAAAAATGGAGCTCAGGGGCACAGCAATTCACAAACTGGCCGAGTAATAAAGGACAACTATCGTCCAAAAATCTGTTGAGAGAAGGCAACGAGGTTGACTTGAAAGCGAGTCAGAATAGCAGGAAACAGATTTCAAGAAGTACGTTGGAATCGCCTTTAAAGCACAGGAAGAGGGGCACAAGTTCGACAATGATGCACTTGCCCAAAAAGGGCGTATGCGTTTTCTCCTGAATATATTCAGGAGAAAACGCATACGCCCTTTTTGGCCAAGCAAGCAAGCAGGCAATGCAAATCTGCACTACAAAGAAGTATCACTTCCCACCGGTCAAAAGGGACATCCACAAAATGTGTAAAAACCAGAAAGGCAAGACAGGCCCTGGAGAACAGGGAGCCTTGTTATGCTGATGGGCGGGATGTAAATTGCAAACTGCCTCTCTGGAGGAGTGCATTGTGTTCCCTAAAACAAGTAAACAACAGAGCTACAGAGCCAAGGGCACTTCCAGTCTAGGGAATATACCTTGGGAAAACTGAAAATCAATAAGACAGAGCCACCCCAAAATTTAGGGCTGCACTGCTTACAAGGACCTCGCTTGGATACACCTTAAGTATCCCAGGAAATATAAAAATGGTTCAAAAAATTGTGGTACTTACGTACAATGGAATATCCCTCAGCCATGAAATCAATGTCATAAGACCAGTAGCAGCAAAATGGGTGGATTCAGGTACGATGATTCTAAGTGAAATAAGTCACAGAGAAAAAGAAACTTATCATAAGTTATCACTTATGAAGATCCTGTAAACATGGCTACACTTGAACTGAGTTAGGAAAGAGAACAGTGTCTCACATTTAGAAAACACTCTTATGCCTGCTTAAGGGGGAAGGAGAGGTGGGGTGATGCATAAAACCAGAGTTTGATATAAGCACAGGTACCGTTCCAAAAACCAACTATGGAATAGACAAGACCTACACCTTCCTCAGTGAAAGGGACTCAAAACACCATATTTCCCGAAGAGGAATATATCTGACTAGTAAGAATCTTAAAACCTATGTATTGATATGTCTCCGTAAGGGAATCAAGTGTGTCTAGACTGGCATAAACATGGCAGCGAGAATCAGCTCAAACCCACTATAAAAAGGAATTTCAAAATCAAAACAAAAAAACTGGGAAATTCTTTACAATTCCTTCAGGGTCTCTGATGAAACCTGGAATGACCCTATCTACAACGACAGCTGGATGTGGCATAAGGAGGGACACTTGGGACTGAGACGATTGGTGAGATTGGGTGAGCAAATGCAGACCCTTTAAAGCACAAATGCTTGGCACCCATTCCATGAGTCCCACCTCTCCAGGTCGAAGGGAATATTACTACAGCTATAACAAGTATGGGAAACCTAGAGAACGGACACACTGTGAATATGAAAGGTTTCTAAAACTCAACGAATAGCCCCTATCCTGGTGTTCCGGTTAGACTTTCCATCTGCTTTACTATCAACCTCCCAAATTGGAGAGACAGCCCCTTTAACCTCCTGGTTCGCACAGGTTTCCAATTTGGCAGAGGATGAAAGGGAAGAGGGAGAACCAATGAGAGAGTAGCTGTTAGGCATTTGGACGGGCACATATCACTGTAATTTCCAGGCAGGAAGAAGAATTAACCAAAGTCTCAGCCACCCACCGGGAACCATTATAGGTCCTGAACCAAAATTTTGGACTTGCGGTCAGCTCACCAAAAACGAGTTGAAAAATGGAGCTCAGGGGCACAGCAATTCACAAACTGGCCGAGTAATAAAGGACAACTATCGTCCAAAAATCTGTTGAGGAAAGGCAAGGAGGCAGACTTGAAATCAAGGCAGAATAGCAGGAAACAGATTTCAAGAGGTACATTGGAATCGCCTTTAAAGCACAGGAAGAGGGGCACAACTTCGACAATGATGCACTTGGCCAAAAAGGGCGTATGCGTTTTCTCCTGAATATATTCAGGAGAAAACGCATACGCCCTTTTTGGCCAAGCAAGCAAGCGCGCAATGCAAATCTGCACTACAAAGAAGTATCACTTCCCACCGGTCAAAAGGGACATCCACAAAATGTGTAAAAACAAGAAAGGCAAGACAGGCCCTGGAGAACAGGGAGCCTTGTTATGCTGATGGGCGGGATGTAAATTGCCAACTGCCTCTCTGGAGGAGTGCATTGTGTTCCCTAAAACAAGTAAACAACAGAGCTACAGAGCCAAGGGCACTTCCAGTCTAGGGAATATACCTTGGGAAAACTGAAAATCAATAAGACAGAGCCACCCCAAAATTTAGGGCTGCACTGCTTACAAGGACCTCAACTTTGATACAACTTAAGTATCCCAGGAAATATAAAAAAGGTTCAAAAATCTGTGGTACTTACTTACGATGGAATATCCCTCAGCAATGAAATCAATGTCATAAGACCAGTAGCAGCAAAATGGGTGGATTCAGGTACGATGATTCTAAGTGAAATAAGTCACACAGAAAAAGAAACTTATCATAAGATATCACTTATGAAGATCTTATAAACATGGCTACACTTGAACTGAGTTAGGAAGGAGAACAGTGTCTCACATTTAGAAAACACTCTTATACCTGCTTAAGGGGGAAGGAGAGGTGGGGTGATGCATAAAACCAGAGTTTGATATAAGCACAAGTACCGTTCCAAAAACCTACTATGGAATACACAAGACCTACACCTTCCTCAGTCAAAGGGACTCAAAACCCCATATTTCCCGCAGAGGAATATATCTGACTAGTAAGAATCTTAAAACAAATGTATTGATATGTCTCCTTAAGGGAATCAAGTGTGTCTAGACTGGCATAAACATGGCAGCGAGAATCAGCTCAAACCCACTATAAAAAGGAATTTCAAAAACAAAACAAAAAAACTCGGAAATTCTTTACAATTCCTTCAGGGTCCCTGATGAAACCTGGAAAGACCCTATCTACAACGACAGCTGGATGTGGCATAAGGAAGGACACTTGGGACTGAGAGGTTTGGTGAGATTGGGTGAGCAAATGCAGACCCTTTAAATCACAAATGCCTGGCACCCATTCCATGGGCCCCAACTCTCCAGGTTGAAGGGAATATTACTACAGCTATAACATGTACGGGAAACCTAGAGAACGGACACACTGTGAATACGAAAGGTTTCTAAAACTCAACGAATAGTCCCTCTCCTGGTGCTCCGATTTGACTTTTCATCTGCTTTACTATCAACCTCCAAACTTGGAGAGACAGCCCCTTTAACCTCCTGGTTCACACAGGTTGCCAATTTGGCAGAGGATGAAAGGGAAGAGGGAGAACCAATGAGAGAGTAGCTGTTAGGCATTTGGACGGGCACATATCACTGTAATTTCCAGGCAGGAAGAAGAATTAACCAAAGTCTCAGCCACCCACCGGGAACCAGTATAGGTCCTGAAACTAAATTTTGGACTTGCGGTCAGCTCACCAAAAACGAGTTGAAAAATGGAGCTCAGGGGCACAGCAAGTCACAAACTGGCCGAGTAATAAAGGACAACTATCGTCCAAAAATCTGTTGAGGGAAGGCAACGAGGTGGACTTGAAAGCGAGTCAGAATAGCAGGAAACAGATTTCAAGAAGTACGTTGGAATCGCCTTTAAAGCACAGGAAGAGGGGCACAACTTCGACAATGATGCACTTGCCCAAAAAGGGCGTATGCGTTTTCTCCTGAATATATTCAGGAGAAAACGCATACGCCCTTTTTGGCCAAGCAAGCAAGCGGGCAATGTAAATCTGCACTACAAAGTAGTATCACTACCCACCGGTCAAAAGGAACATCCAGAAAATGTGTAAAAACCAGAAAGTCAAGACAGGCCCTGGAGAACAGGGAGCCTTGTTATGCTGATAGGCGGGATGTAAATTGCCAACTGCCTCTCTGGAGGAGTGCATTGTGTTCCCTAAAACAAGTAAAGAACAGAGCTACAGAGCCAAGGGCACTTCCAGTCTAGGGAATATACCTTGGGAAAACTGAAAATCAATAAGACAGAGCCACCCCAAAATTTAGGGTTGCACTGCTTACAAGGACCTCAACTTGGGTACACCTTAAATATCCCAGGAAATATATTAATGGTTCAAAAAATTGTGGTACTTACATACGATGGAATATCCCTCAGCCATGAAATCAATGTCATAAGACCAGTAGCAGCGAAATGGGTGGATTCAGGTATGATGATTCTAAGTGAAATAAGTCACACAGAAAAAGAATCTTATCATAAATCACTTATGAAGATCCTGTAAACATGGCTACACTTGAACTGAGTTAGGAAAGAGAACAGTGTCTCACATTTAGAAAACACTCTTATGCCTGCTTAAGGGGGAAGGAGAGGTGGGGTGATGCATAAAACCAGAGTTTGATATAAGCACAGGTACCGTTCCAAAAACCAACTATGGAATAGACAAGACCTACACCTTCCTCAGTGAAAGGGACTCAAAACACCATATTTCCCGCAGAGGAATATATCTGACTAGTAAGAATCTTAAAACCTATGTATTGATATGTCTCCGTAAGGGAATCAAGTGTGTCTAGACTGGCATAAACATGGCAGCGAGAATCAGCTCAAACCCACTATAAAAAGGAATTTCAAAATCAAAACAAAAAAACTGGGAAATTCTTTACAAATCCTTCAGGGTCTCTGATGAAACCTGGAATGACCCTATCTACAACGACAGCTGGATGTGGCATAAGGAGGGACACTTGGGACTGAGACGATTGGTGAGATTGGGTGAGCAAATGCAGACCCTTTAAAGCACAAATGCTTGGCACCCATTCCATGAGTCCCACCTCTCCAGGTTGAAGGGAATATTACTACAGCTATAACAAGTACGGGAAACCTAGAGAACGGACACACTGTGAATATGAAAGGTTTCTAAAACTCAACGAATAGCCCCTATCCTGGTGTTCCGGTTTGACTTTCCATCTGCTTTACTATCAACCTCCCAAATTGGAGAGACAGCCCCTTTAACCTCCTGGTTCGCACAGGTTTCCAATTTGGCAGAGGATGAAAGGGAAGAGGGAGAACCAATGAGAGAGTAGCTGTTAGGCATTTGGACGGGCACATATCACTGTAATTTTCCGGCAGGAAGAAGAATTAACCAAAGTCTCAGCCACCCACCGGGAACCATTATAGATCCTGAACCAAAATTTTGGACTTGCGGTCAGCTCACCAAAAACGAGGTGAAAAATGGAGCTCAGGGGCACAGCAATTCACAAACTGGCCGAGTAATAAAGGACAACTATCGTCCAAAAATCTGTTGAGGGAAGGCAACGAGGCGGACTTGAAAGCGAGGCAGAATAGCAGAAAACAGATTTCAAGAGGTACGTTGGAATCGCCTTTAAAGCACAGGAAAAGGGGCACAACTTCGACAATGATGCACTTGGCCAAAAAGGGCGCATGCGTTTTCTCCTGAATATATTCAGGAGAAAACGCATACGCCCTTTTTGGCCAAGCAAGCAAGCGGGCAATGCAAATCTGCACTACAAAGAAGTATCACTTCCCACCGGTCAAAAGGGACATCCACAAAATGTGTAAAAACCAGAAAGGCAAGACAGGCCCTGGAGAACAGGGAGCCTTGTTATGCTGATGGGCGGGATGTAAATTGCCAACTGCCTCTCTGGAGGAGTGCATTGTGTTCCCTAAAACAAGTAAACAACAGAGCTACAGAGCCAAGGGCACTTCCAGTCTAGGGAATATACCTTGGGAAAACTGAAAATCAAAAAGACACAGCCACCCCAAAATTTAGGGCTGCACTGCTTACAAGGACCTCAACTTGGGTACACCTTAAATATCCCAGGAAATATAAAAATGGTTCAAAAAATTGTGGTACTTACGTACGATGGAATATCCCTCAGCCATGAAATCAATGTCATAAGACCAGTAGCAGCAAAATGGGTGGATTCAGGTACGATGATTCTAAGTGAAATAAGTCACACAGAAAAAGAAACTTATCATAAGATATCACTTATAAAGATCCTATAAACATGGCTACACTTGAACTGAGTTAGGAAAGAGAACAGTGTCTCATATTTAGAAAACACTCTTATGCCTGCTTAAGGGGGAAGGAGAGGTTGGGTGATGCATAAAACCAGAGTTTGATATAAGCAGAGGTACCGTACCAAAAACCAACTATGGAATAGACAAGACCTACACCTTCCTCAGTGAAAGGGACTCAAAACACCATATTTCAGGCAGAGGAATATATCTGACTAGTAAGAATCTTAAAACCTATGTATTGATATGTCTCCGTAAGGGAATCAAGTGTGTCTAGACTGGCATAAACATGGCAGCGGGAATCAGCTCAATCCCACTATAAAAAGGAATTTCAAAAACAAAGCAAAAAAACTGGGAAATTCCTTACAATTCCTTCAGGGTCTCTGATGAAACCTGGAATGACCCTATCTACAACGACAGCTGGATGTGGCATAAGGAGGGACACTTAGGACTGAGAGGATTGGTGAGATTGGGTGAGCAAATGCAGACCCTTTAAAGCACAAATGCCTGGCACCCATTACATGGGTCCCAACTCTCCAGGTTGAAGGGAATATTACTACAGCTATAACATGTACGGGAAACCTAGAGAACGGACACACTGTGAATACGAAAGGTTTCTAAACTCAACGAAGAGTCCCTCTCCTGGTGCTCCAGTTTGACTTTCCATCTGCTTTACTATCAACCTCCCAACTTGGAGAGACAGCCCTTTTAACCTCGTGGTTCGCACAGGTTGCCAAGTGGGCAGAGGATGAAAGGGAAGAGGGAGAACCAATGAGAGAGTAGCTGTTAGGCATTTGGACGGGCACATATCACTGTAATTTCCAGGCAGGAAGAAGAATTAACCAAAGTCTCAGCCACCCACCGGGAACCAGTATAGGTCCTGAACCAAAATTTAGGACTTGCGGTCAGCTCACCAAAAACGAGTTGAAAAATGGAGCTCAGGGGCACAGCAATTCACAAACTGGCCGAGTAATAAAGGACAACTATCGTCCAAAAATCTGTTGAGGAAAGGCAACGAGGCGGACTTGAAAGCGAGGCAGAATAGCAGGAAACAGATTTCAAGAGGTACGTTGGAATCGCCTTTAAAGCACAGGAAGAGGGGCACAACTTCGACAATGATGCACTTGGCCAAAAATGGTGTATGCGTTTTCTCCTGAATATATTCAGGAGAAAACGCATACGCCCTTTTTGGCCAAGCAAGCAAGCGGGCAATGCAAATCTGCTCTACAAAGAAGTATCACTTCCCACCGGTCAAAAGGGACATCCACAAAATATGTAAAAACCAGAAAGGCAAGACAGGCCCTGGAGAACAGGGAGCCTTGTTATGCTGATGGGCGGGATGTAAATTGCCAACTGCCTCTCTGGAGGAGTGCATTGTGTTCCCTAAAACAAGTAAAGAAGAGAGCTACAGAGCCAAGGGCACTTCCAGTCTAGGGAATATACCTTGGGAAAACTGAAAATCAATGAGACAGAGCCACCCCAAAATTTAGGGCTGCACTGCTTACAAGGACCTCAACTTGGATACACCTTAAGTATCCCAGGAAATATAAAAATGGTTCAAAAAATTGTGGTAATTACGTACGATGGAATATCCCTCAGCCATGAAATCAATGTCATAAGACCAGTAGCAGCAAAATGGGTGGATTCAGGTACGATGATTCTAAGTGAAATAAGTCACACAGAAAAAGAAACTTATCATAAGATATCACTTATAAAGATCCTATAAACATGGCTACACTTGAACTGAGTTAGGAAAGAGAACAGTGTCTCATATTTAGAAAACACTCTTATGCCTGCTTAAGGGGGAAGGAGAGGTTGGGTGATGCATAAAACCAGAGTTTGATATAAGCAGAGGTACCGTAACAAAAACCAACTATGGAATAGACAAGACCTACACCTTCCTCAGTGAAAGGGACTCAAAACACCATATTTCAGGCAGAGGAATATATCTGACTAGTAAGAATCTTAAAACCTATGTATTGATATGTCTCCGTAAGGGAATCAAGTGTGTCTAGACTGGCATAAACATGGCAGCGAGAATCAGCTCAAACCCACTATAAAAAGGAATTTCAAAAACAAAACAAAAAAACTGGGAAATTCTTTACAATTCCTTCAGGGTCTCTGATGAAACCTGGAATGACCCTATCTACAATGACAGCTGGATGTGGCATAAGGAGGGACACTTGGGACTGAGACGATTGGTGAGATTGGGTGAGCAAATGCAGACCCTTTAAAGCACAAATGCTTGGCACCCATTCCATGAGTCCCACCTCTCCAGGTTGAAGGGAATATTACTACAGCTATAACATGTACGGGAAACCTAGAGAACGGACACACTGTGAATACGAAAGGTTTCTGAAACTCAACGAATAGCCCCTATCCTGGTGTTACGGTTTGACTTTCCATCTGCTTTACTATCAACCTCCCAACTTGGAGAGACAGCCCCTTTAACCTCCTGGTTCGCACAGGTTTCCAATTTGGCAGAGGATGAAAGGGAAGAGGGAGAACCAATGAGAGAGTAGCTGTTAGGCATTTGGACGGGCACATATCACTGTAATTTCCAGGCAGGAAGAAGAATTAACCAAAGTCTCAGCCACCCACCGGGAACCAGTATAGGTCCTGAACCAAAATTTTGGACTTGCGGTCAGCTCACCAAAAACGAGTTGAAAAATGGAGCTCAGGGGCACAGCAATTCACAAACTGGCCGAGTAATAAACGACAACTATCGTCCAAAAATCTGTTGAGGGAAGGCAACGAGGTGGACTTGAAAGCGAGTCAGAATAGCAGGAAACAGATTTCAAGAAGTACGTTGGAATCGCCTTTAAAGCACAGGAAGAGGGGCACAACTTCGACAATGATGCACTTGGCCAAAAAGGGCGTATGCGTTTTCTCCTGAATATATTCAGGAGAAAACGCATACGACCTTTTTGGCCAAGCAAGCAAGCGGGCAATGCAAATCTGCACTACAAAGAAGTATCACTTCCCACCGGTCAAAGGGACATCCACAAAATGTGTAAAAACCAGAAAGGCAAGACAGGCCCTGGAGAACAGGGAGCCTTGTTATGCTGATGGGCGGGATGTAAATTGCCAACTGCCTCTCTGGAGGAGTGCATTGTGTTCCCTAAAACAAGTAAACAACAGAGCTACAGAGCCAAGGGCACTTCCAGTCTAGGGAATATACCTTGGGAAAACTGAAAATCAATAAGACAGAGCCACCCCAAAATTTAGGGCTGCACTGCTTACAAGGACCTCGCTTGGATACACCTTAAGTATCCCAGGAAATATAAAAATGGTTCAAAAAATTGTGGTACTTACGTACAATGGAATATCCCTCAGCCATGAAATCAATGTCATAAGACCAGTAGCAGCAAAATGGGTGGATTCAGGTACGATGATTCTAAGTGAAATAAGTCACAGAGAAAAAGAAACTTATCATAAGTTATCACTTATGAAGATCCTGTAAACATGGCTACACTTGAACTGAGTTAGGAAAGAGAACAGTGTCTCACATTTAGAAAACACTCTTATGCCTGCTTAAGGGGGAAGGAGAGGTGGGGTGATGCATAAAACCAGAGTTTGATATAAGCACAGGTACCGTTCCAAAAACCAACTATGGAATAGACAAGACCTACACCTTCCTCAGTGAAAGGGACTCAAAACACCATATTTCCCGCAGAGGAATATATCTGACTAGTAAGAATCTTAAAACCTATGTATTGATATGTCTCCGTAAGGGAATCAAGTGTGTCTAGACTGGCATAAACATGGCAGCGAGAATCAGCTCAAACCCACTATAAAAAGGAATTTCAAAATCAAAACAAAAAAACTGGGAAATTCTTTACAATTCCTTCAGGGTCTCTGATGAAACCTGGAATGACCCTATCTACAACGACAGCTGGATGTGGCATAAGGAGGGACACTTGGGACTGAGACGATTGGTGAGATTGGGTGAGCAAATGCAGACCCTTTAAAGCACAAATGCTTGGCACCCATTCCATGAGTCCCACCTCTCCAGGTTGAAGGGAATATTACTACAGCTATAACAAGTACGGGAAACCTAGAGAACGGACACACTGTGAATATGAAAGGTTTCTAAAACTCAACGAATAGCCCCTATCCTGGTGTTCCGGTTTGACTTTCCATCTGCTTTACTATCAACCTCCCAAATTGGAGAGACAGCCCCTTTAACCTCCTGGTTCGCACAGGTTTCCAATTTGGCAGAGGATGAAAGGGAAGAGGGAGAACCAATGAGAGAGTAGCTGTTAGGCATTTGGACGGGCACATATCACTGTAATTTTCCGGCAGGAAGAAGAATTAACCAAAGTCTCAGCCACCCACCGGGAACCATTATAGGTCCTGAACCAAAATTTTGGACTTGCGGTCAGCTCACCAAAAACGAGGTGAAAAATGGAGCTCAGGGGCACAGCAATTCACAAACTGGCCGAGTAATAAAGGACAACTATCGTCCAAAAATCTGTTGAGGGAAGGCAACGAGGCGGACTTGAAAGCGAGGCAGAATAGCAGGAAACAGATTTCAAGAGGTACGTTGGAATCGCCTTTAAAGCACAGGAAAAGGGGCACAACTTCGACAATGATGCACTTGGCCAAAAAGGGCGCATGCGTTTTCTCCTGAATATATTCAGGAGAAAACGCATACGCCCTTTTTGGCCAAGCAAGCAAGCGGGCAATGCAAATCTGCACTACAAAGAAGTATCACTTCCCACCGGTCAAAAGGGACATCCACAAAATGTGTAAAAACCAGAAAGGCAAGACAGGCCCTGGAGAACAGGGAGCCTTGTTATGCTGATGGGCGGGATGTAAATTGCCAACTGCCTCTCTGGAGGAGTGCATTGTGTTCCCTAAAACAAGTAAACAACAGAGCTACAGAGCCAAGGGCACTTCCAGTCTAGGGAATATACCTTGGGAAAACTGAAAATCAAAAAGACACAGCCACCCCAAAATTTAGGGCTGCACTGCTTACAAGGACCTCAACTTGGGTACACCTTAAATATCCCAGGAAATATAAAAATGGTTCAAAAAATTGTGGTACTTACGTACGATGGAATATCCCTCAGCCATGAAATCAATGTCATAAGACCAGTAGCAGCAAAATGGGTGGATTCGGGTACGATGATTCTAAGTGAAATAAGTCACACAGAAAAAGAAACTTATCATAAGATATCACTTATAAAGATCCTATAAACATGGCTACACTTGAACTGAGTTAGGAAAGAGAACAGTGTCTCATATTTAGAAAACACTCTTATGCCTGCTTAAGGGGGAAGGAGAGGTTGGGTGATGCATAAAACCAGAGTTTGATATAAGCAGAGGTACCGTACCAAAAACCAACTATGGAATAGACAAGACCTACACCTTCCTCAGTGAAAGGGACTCAAAACACCATATTTCAGGCAGAGGAATATATCTGACTAGTAAGAATCTTAAAACCTATGTATTGATATGTCTCCGTAAGGGAATCAAGTGTGTCTAGACTGGCATAAACATGGCAGCGAGAATCAGCTCAAACCCACTATAAAAAGGAATTTCAAAAATAAAACAAAAAAACTGGGAAATTCTTTACAATTCCTTCAGGGTCTCTGATGAAACCTGGAATGTCCCTATCTACAACGACAGCTGGATGTGGCATAAGGAGGGACACTTAGGACTGAGAGGATTGGTGAGATTGGGTGAGCAAATGCAGACCCTTTAAAGCACAAATGCCTGGTACCCATTACATGGGTCCCAACTCTCCAGGTTGAAGGGAATATTACTACAGCTATAACATGTACGGGAAACCTAGAGAACGGACACACTGTGAATATGAAAGGTTTCTAAACTCAACGAAGAGTCCCTCTCCTGGTGCTCCAGTTTGACTTTCCATCTGCTTTACTATCAACCTCCCAACTTGGAGAGACACTCCTTTTAACCTCCTGGTTCGCACAGGTTGCCAAGTTGGCAGAGGATGAAAGGGAAGAGGGAGAACCAATGAGAGAGTAGCTGTTAGGCATTTGGATGGGCACATATCACTGTAATTTCCAGGCAGGAAGAAGAATTAACCAAAGTCTCAGCCACCCACCGGGAACCAGTATAGGTCCTGAACCAAAATTTTGGACTTGCGGTCAGCTCACCAAAAACGAGTTGAAAAATGGAGCTCAGGGGCACAGCAATTCACAAACTGGCCGAGTAATAAAGGACAACTATCGTCCAAAAATCTGTTGAGGGAAGGCAACGAGGTGGACTTGAAAGCGAGTCAGAATAGCAGGAAACAGATTTCAAGAAGTACGTTGGAATCGCCTTTAAAGCACAGGAAGAGGGGCACAACTTCGACAATGATGCACTTGGCCAAAAAGGGCGTATGCGTTTTCTCCTGAATATATTCAGGAGAAAACACATACGACCTTTTTGGCCAAGCAAGCAAGCGGGCAATGCAAATCTGCACTACAAAGAAGTATCACTTCCCACCGGTCAAAGGGACATCCACAAAATGTGTAAAAACCAGAAAGGCAAGACAGGCCCTGGAGAACAGGGAGCCTTGTTATGCTGATGGGCGGGATGTAAATTGCCAACTGCCTCTCTGGAGGAGTGCATTGTGTTCCCTAAAACAAGTAAACAACAGAGCTACAGAGCCAAGGGCACTTCCAGTCTAGGGAATATACCTTGGGAAAACTGAAAATCAATAAGACACAGCCACCCCAAAATTTAGGGCTGCACTGCTTACAAGGACCTCGCTTGGATACACCTTAAGTATCCCAGGAAATATAAAAATGGTTCAAAAAATTGTGGTACTTACGTACAATGGAATATCCCTCAGCCATGAAATCAATGTCATAAGACCAGTAGCAGCAAAATGGGTGGATTCAGGTACGATGATTCTAAGTGAAATAAGTCACAGAGAAAAAGAAACTTATCATAAGTTATCACTTATGAAGATCCTGTAAACATGGCTACACTTGAACTGAGTTAGGAAAGAGAACAGTGTCTCACATTTAGAAAACACTCTTATGCCTGCTTAAGGGGGAAGGAGAGGTGGGGTGATGCATAAAACCAGAGTTTGATATAAGCACAGGTACCGTTCCAAAAACCAACTATGGAATAGACAAGACCTACACCTTCCTCAGTGAAAGGGACTCAAAACACCATATTTCCCGCAGAGGAATATATCTGACTAGTAAGAATCTTAAAACCTATGTATTGATATGTCTCCGTAAGGGAATCAAGTGTGTCTAGACTGGCATAAACATGGCAGCGAGAATCAGCTCAAACCCACTATAAAAAGGAATTTCAAAATCAAAACAAAAAAACTGGGAAATTCTTTACAAATCCTTCAGGGTCTCTGATGAAACCTGGAATGACCCTATCTACAACGACAGCTGGATGTGGCATAAGGAGGGACACTTGGGACTGAGACGATTGGTGAGATTGGGTGAGCAAATGCAGACCCTTTAAAGCACAAATGCTTGGCACCCATTCCATGAGTCCCACCTCTCCAGGTTGAAGGGAATATTACTACAGCTATAACAAGTACGGGAAACCTAGAGAACGGACACACTGTGAATATGAAAGGTTTCTAAAACTCAACGAATAGCCCCTATCCTGGTGTTCCGGTTTGACTTTCCATCTGCTTTACTATCAACCTCCCAAATTGGAGAGACAGCCCCTTTAACCTCCTGGTTCGCACAGGTTTCCAATTTGGCAGAGGATGAAAGGGAAGAGGGAGAACCAATGAGAGAGTAGCTGTTAGGCATTTGGACGGGCACATATCACTGTAATTTTCCGGCAGGAAGAAGAATTAACCAAAGTCTCAGCCACCCACCGGGAACCATTATAGATCCTGAACCAAAATTTTGGACTTGCGGTCAGCTCACCAAAAACGAGGTGAAAAATGGAGCTCAGGGGCACAGCAATTCACAAACTGGCCGAGTAATAAAGGACAACTATCGTCCAAAAATCTGTTGAGGGAAGGCAACGAGGCGGACTTGAAAGCGAGGCAGAATAGCAGAAAACAGATTTCAAGAGGTACGTTGGAATCGCCTTTAAAGCACAGGAAAAGGGGCACAACTTCGACAATGATGCACTTGGCCAAAAAGGGCGCATGCGTTTTCTCCTGAATATATTCAGGAGAAAACGCATACGCCCTTTTTGGCCAAGCAAGCAAGCGGGCAATGCAAATCTGCACTACAAAGAAGTATCACTTCCCACCGGTCAAAAGGGACATCCACAAAATGTGTAAAAACCAGAAAGGCAAGACAGGCCCTGGAGAACAGGGAGCCTTGTTATGCTGATGGGCGGGATGTAAATTGCCAACTGCCTCTCTGGAGGAGTGCATTGTGTTCCCTAAAACAAGTAAACAACAGAGCTACAGAGCCAAGGGCACTTCCAGTCTAGGGAATATACCTTGGGAAAACTGAAAATCAAAAAGACACAGCCACCCCAAAATTTAGGGCTGCACTGCTTACAAGGACCTCAACTTGGGTACACCTTAAATATCCCAGGAAATATAAAAATGGTTCAAAAAATTGTGGTACTTACGTACGATGGAATATCCCTCAGCCATGAAATCAATGTCATAAGACCAGTAGCAGCAAAATGGGTGGATTCAGGTACGATGATTCTAAGTGAAATAAGTCACACAGAAAAAGAAACTTATCATAAGATATCACTTATAAAGATCCTATAAACATGGCTACACTTGAACTGAGTTAGGAAAGAGAACAGTGTCTCATATTTAGAAAACACTCTTATGCCTGCTTAAGGGGGAAGGAGAGGTTGGGTGATGCATAAAACCAGAGTTTGATATAAGCAGAGGTACCGTACCAAAAACCAACTATGGAATAGACAAGACCTACACCTTCCTCAGTGAAAGGGACTCAAAACACCATATTTCAGGCAGAGGAATATATCTGACTAGTAAGAATCTTAAAACCTATGTATTGATATGTCTCCGTAAGGGAATCAAGTGTGTCTAGACTGGCATAAACATGGCAGCGGGAATCAGCTCAATCCCACTATAAAAAGGAATTTCAAAAACAAAGCAAAAAAACTGGGAAATTCCTTACAATTCCTTCAGGGTCTCTGATGAAACCTGGAATGACCCTATCTACAACGACAGCTGGATGTGGCATAAGGAGGGACACTTAGGACTGAGAGGATTGGTGAGATTGGGTGAGCAAATGCAGACCCTTTAAAGCACAAATGCCTGGCACCCATTACATGGGTCCCAACTCTCCAGGTTGAAGGGAATATTACTACAGCTATAACATGTACGGGAAACCTAGAGAACGGACACACTGTGAATACGAAAGGTTTCTAAACTCAACGAAGAGTCCCTCTCCTGGTGCTCCAGTTTGACTTTCCATCTGCTTTACTATCAACCTCCCAACTTGGAGAGACAGCCCTTTTAACCTCGTGGTTCGCACAGGTTGCCAAGTGGGCAGAGGATGAAAGGGAAGAGGGAGAACCAATGAGAGAGTAGCTGTTAGGCATTTGGACGGGCACATATCACTGTAATTTCCAGGCAGGAAGAAGAATTAACCAAAGTCTCAGCCACCCACCGGGAACCAGTATAGGTCCTGAACCAAAATTTAGGACTTGCGGTCAGCTCACCAAAAACGAGTTGAAAAATGGAGCTCAGGGGCACAGCAATTCACAAACTGGCCGAGTAATAAAGGACAACTATCGTCCAAAAATCTGTTGAGGAAAGGCAACGAGGCGGACTTGAAAGCGAGGCAGAATAGCAGGAAACAGATTTCAAGAGGTACGTTGGAATCGCCTTTAAAGCACAGGAAGAGGGGCACAACTTCGACAATGATGCACTTGGCCAAAAATGGTGTATGCGTTTTCTCCTGAATATATTCAGGAGAAAACGCATACGCCCTTTTTGGCCAAGCAAGCAAGCGGGCAATGCAAATCTGCTCTACAAAGAAGTATCACTTCCCACCGGTCAAAAGGGACATCCACAAAATATGTAAAAACCAGAAAGGCAAGACAGGCCCTGGAGAACAGGGAGCCTTGTTATGCTGATGGGCGGGATGTAAATTGCCAACTGCCTCTCTGGAGGAGTGCATTGTGTTCCCTAAAACAAGTAAAGAAGAGAGCTACAGAGCCAAGGGCACTTCCAGTCTAGGGAATATACCTTGGGAAAACTGAAAATCAATGAGACAGAGCCACCCCAAAATTTAGGGCTGCACTGCTTACAAGGACCTCAACTTGGATACACCTTAAGTATCCCAGGAAATATAAAAATGGTTCAAAAAATTGTGGTAATTACGTACGATGGAATATCCCTCAGCCATGAAATCAATGTCATAAGACCAGTAGCAGCAAAATGGGTGGATTCAGGTACGATGATTCTAAGTGAAATAAGTCACACAGAAAAAGAAACTTATCATAAGATATCACTTATAAAGATCCTATAAACATGGCTACACTTGAACTGAGTTAGGAAAGAGAACAGTGTCTCATATTTAGAAAACACTCTTATGCCTGCTTAAGGGGGAAGGAGAGGTTGGGTGATGCATAAAACCAGAGTTTGATATAAGCAGAGGTACCGTACCAAAAACCAACTATGGAATAGACAAGACCTACACCTTCCTCAGTGAAAGGGACTCAAAACACCATATTTCAGGCAGAGGAATATATCTGACTAGTAAGAATCTTAAAACCTATGTATTGATATGTCTCCGTAAGGGAATCAAGTGTGTCTAGACTGGCATAAACATGGCAGCGAGAATCAGCTCAAACCCACTATAAAAAGGAATTTCAAAAACAAAACAAAAAAACTGGGAAATTCTTTACAATTCCTTCAGGGTCTCTGATGAAACCTGGAATGACCCTATCTACAATGACAGCTGGATGTGGCATAAGGAGGGACACTTGGGACTGAGACGATTGGTGAGATTGGGTGAGCAAATGCAGACCCTTTAAAGCACAAATGCTTGGCACCCATTCCATGAGTCCCACCTCTCCAGGTTGAAGGGAATATTACTACAGCTATAACATGTACGGGAAACCTAGAGAACGGACACACTGTGAATACGAAAGGTTTCTGAAACTCAACGAATAGCCCCTATCCTGGTGTTACGGTTTGACTTTCCATCTGCTTTACTATCAACCTCCCAACTTGGAGAGACAGCCCCTTTAACCTCCTGGTTCGCACAGGTTTCCAATTTGGCAGAGGATGAAAGGGAAGAGGGAGAACCAATGAGAGAGTAGCTGTTAGGCATTTGGACGGGCACATATCACTGTAATTTCCAGGCAGGAAGAAGAATTAACCAAAGTCTCAGCCACCCACCGGGAACCAGTATAGGTCCTGAACCAAAATTTTGGACTTGCGGTCAGCTCACCAAAAACGAGTTGAAAAATGGAGCTCAGGGGCACAGCAATTCACAAACTGGCCGAGTAATAAAGGACAACTATCGTCCAAAAATCTGTTGAGGGAAGGCAACGAGGTGGACTTGAAAGCGAGTCAGAATAGCAGGAAACAGATTTCAAGAAGTACGTTGGAATCGCCTTTAAAGCACAGGAAGAGGGGCACAACTTCGACAATGATGCACTTGGCCAAAAAGGGCGTATGCGTTTTCTCCTGAATATATTCAGGAGAAAACGCATACGACCTTTTTGGCCAAGCAAGCAAGCGGGCAATGCAAATCTGCACTACAAAGAAGTATCACTTCCCACCGGTCAAAGGGACATCCACAAAATGTGTAAAAACCAGAAAGGCAAGACAGGCCCTGGAGAACAGGGAGCCTTGTTATGCTGATGGGCGGGATGTAAATTGCCAACTGCCTCTCTGGAGGAGTGCATTGTGTTCCCTAAAACAAGTAAACAACAGAGCTACAGAGCCAAGGGCACTTCCAGTCTAGGGAATATACCTTGGGAAAACTGAAAATCAATAAGACAGAGCCACCCCAAAATTTAGGGCTGCACTGCTTACAAGGACCTCGCTTGGATACACCTTAAGTATCCCAGGAAATATAAAAATGGTTCAAAAAATTGTGGTACTTACGTACAATGGAATATCCCTCAGCCATGAAATCAATGTCATAAGACCAGTAGCAGCAAAATGGGTGGATTCAGGTACGATGATTCTAAGTGAAATAAGTCACAGAGAAAAAGAAACTTATCATAAGTTATCACTTATGAAGATCCTGTAAACATGGCTACACTTGAACTGAGTTAGGAAAGAGAACAGTGTCTCACATTTAGAAAACACTCTTATGCCTGCTTAAGGGGGAAGGAGAGGTGGGGTGATGCATAAAACCAGAGTTTGATATAAGCACAGGTACCGTTCCAAAAACCAACTATGGAATAGACAAGACCTACACCTTCCTCAGTGAAAGGGACTCAAAACACCATATTTCCCGCAGAGGAATATATCTGACTAGTAAGAATCTTAAAACCTATGTATTGATATGTCTCCGTAAGGGAATCAAGTGTGTCTAGACTGGCATAAACATGGCAGCGAGAATCAGCTCAAACCCACTATAAAAAGGAATTTCAAAATCAAAACAAAAAAACTGGGAAATTCTTTACAATTCCTTCAGGGTCTCTGATGAAACCTGGAATGACCCTATCTACAACGACAGCTGGATGTGGCATAAGGAGGGACACTTGGGACTGAGACGATTGGTGAGATTGGGTGAGCAAATGCAGACCCTTTAAAGCACAAATGCTTGGCACCCATTCCATGAGTCCCACCTCTCCAGGTTGAAGGGAATATTACTACAGCTATAACAAGTACGGGAAACCTAGAGAACGGACACACTGTGAATATGAAAGGTTTCTAAAACTCAACGAATAGCCCCTATCCTGGTGTTCCGGTTTGACTTTCCATCTGCTTTACTATCAACCTCCCAAATTGGAGAGACAGCCCCTTTAACCTCCTGGTTCGCACAGGTTTCCAATTTGGCAGAGGATGAAAGGGAAGAGGGAGAACCAATGAGAGAGTAGCTGTTAGGCATTTGGACGGGCACATATCACTGTAATTTTCCGGCAGGAAGAAGAATTAACCAAAGTCTCAGCCACCCACCGGGAACCATTATAGGTCCTGAACCAAAATTTTGGACTTGCGGTCAGCTCACCAAAAACGAGGTGAAAAATGGAGCTCAGGGGCACAGCAATTCACAAACTGGCCGAGTAATAAAGGACAACTATCGTCCAAAAATCTGTTGAGGGAAGGCAACGAGGCGGACTTGAAAGCGAGGCAGAATAGCAGGAAACAGATTTCAAGAGGTACGTTGGAATCGCCTTTAAAGCACAGGAAAAGGGGCACAACTTCGACAATGATGCACTTGGCCAAAAAGGGCGCATGCGTTTTCTCCTGAATATATTCAGGAGAAAACGCATACGCCCTTTTTGGCCAAGCAAGCAAGCGGGCAATGCAAATCTGCACTACAAAGAAGTATCACTTCCCACCGGTCAAAAGGGACATCCACAAAATGTGTAAAAACCAGAAAGGCAAGACAGGCCCTGGAGAACAGGGAGCCTTGTTATGCTGATGGGCGGGATGTAAATTGCCAACTGCCTCTCTGGAGGAGTGCATTGTGTTCCCTAAAACAAGTAAACAACAGAGCTACAGAGCCAAGGGCACTTCCAGTCTAGGGAATATACCTTGGGAAAACTGAAAATCAAAAAGACACAGCCACCCCAAAATTTAGGGCTGCACTGCTTACAAGGACCTCAACTTGGGTACACCTTAAATATCCCAGGAAATATAAAAATGGTTCAAAAAATTGTGGTACTTACGTACGATGGAATATCCCTCAGCCATGAAATCAATGTCATAAGACCAGTAGCAGCAAAATGGGTGGATTCGGGTACGATGATTCTAAGTGAAATAAGTCACACAGAAAAAGAAACTTATCATAAGATATCACTTATAAAGATCCTATAAACATGGCTACACTTGAACTGAGTTAGGAAAGAGAACAGTGTCTCATATTTAGAAAACACTCTTATGCCTGCTTAAGGGGGAAGGAGAGGTTGGGTGATGCATAAAACCAGAGTTTGATATAAGCAGAGGTACCGTACCAAAAACCAACTATGGAATAGACAAGACCTACACCTTCCTCAGTGAAAGGGACTCAAAACACCATATTTCAGGCAGAGGAATATATCTGACTAGTAAGAATCTTAAAACCTATGTATTGATATGTCTCCGTAAGGGAATCAAGTGTGTCTAGACTGGCATAAACATGGCAGCGAGAATCAGCTCAAACCCACTATAAAAAGGAATTTCAAAAATAAAACAAAAAAACTGGGAAATTCTTTACAATTCCTTCAGGGTCTCTGATGAAACCTGGAATGTCCCTATCTACAACGACAGCTGGATGTGGCATAAGGAGGGACACTTAGGACTGAGAGGATTGGTGAGATTGGGTGAGCAAATGCAGACCCTTTAAAGCACAAATGCCTGGTACCCATTACATGGGTCCCAACTCTCCAGGTTGAAGGGAATATTACTACAGCTATAACATGTACGGGAAACCTAGAGAACGGACACACTGTGAATATGAAAGGTTTCTAAACTCAACGAAGAGTCCCTCTCCTGGTGCTCCAGTTTGACTTTCCATCTGCTTTACTATCAACCTCCCAACTTGGAGAGACACTCCTTTTAACCTCCTGGTTCGCACAGGTTGCCAAGTTGGCAGAGGATGAAAGGGAAGAGGGAGAACCAATGAGAGAGTAGCTGTTAGGCATTTGGATGGGCACATATCACTGTAATTTCCAGGCAGGAAGAAGAATTAACCAAAGTCTCAGCCACCCACCGGGAACCAGTATAGGTCCTGAACCAAAATTTTGGACTTGCGGTCAGCTCACCAAAAACGAGTTGAAAAATGGAGCTCAGGGGCACAGCAATTCACAAACTGGCCGAGTAATAAAGGACAACTATCGTCCAAAAATCTGTTGAGGGAAGGCAACGAGGTGGACTTGAAAGCGAGTCAGAATAGCAGGAAACAGATTTCAAGAAGTACGTTGGAATCGCCTTTAAAGCACAGGAAGAGGGGCACAACTTCGACAATGATGCACTTGGCCAAAAAGGGCGTATGCGTTTTCTCCTGAATATATTCAGGAGAAAACACATACGACCTTTTTGGCCAAGCAAGCAAGCGGGCAATGCAAATCTGCACTACAAAGAAGTATCACTTCCCACCGGTCAAAGGGACATCCACAAAATGTGTAAAAACCAGAAAGGCAAGACAGGCCCTGGAGAACAGGGAGCCTTGTTATGCTGATGGGCGGGATGTAAATTGCCAACTGCCTCTCTGGAGGAGTGCATTGTGTTCCCTAAAACAAGTAAACAACAGAGCTACAGAGCCAAGGGCACTTCCAGTCTAGGGAATATACCTTGGGAAAACTGAAAATCAATAAGACACAGCCACCCCAAAATTTAGGGCTGCACTGCTTACAAGGACCTCGCTTGGATACACCTTAAGTATCCCAGGAAATATAAAAATGGTTCAAAAAATTGTGGTACTTACGTACAATGGAATATCCCTCAGCCATGAAATCAATGTCATAAGACCAGTAGCAGCAAAATGGGTGGATTCAGGTACGATGATTCTAAGTGAAATAAGTCACAGAGAAAAAGAAACTTATCATAAGTTATCACTTATGAAGATCCTGTAAACATGGCTACACTTGAACTGAGTTAGGAAAGAGAACAGTGTCTCACATTTAGAAAACACTCTTATGCCTGCTTAAGGGGGAAGGAGAGGTGGGGTGATGCATAAAACCAGAGTTTGATATAAGCACAGGTACCGTTCCAAAAACCAACTATGGAATAGACAAGACCTACACCTTCCTCAGTGAAAGGGACTCAAAACACCATATTTCCCGCAGAGGAATATATCTGACTAGTAAGAATCTTAAAACCTATGTATTGATATGTCTCCGTAAGGGAATCAAGTGTGTCTAGACTGGCATAAACATGGCAGCGAGAATCAGCTCAAACCCACTATAAAAAGGAATTTCAAAATCAAAACAAAAAAACTGGGAAATTCTTTACAAATCCTTCAGGGTCTCTGATGAAACCTGGAATGACCCTATCTACAACGACAGCTGGATGTGGCATAAGGAGGGACACTTGGGACTGAGACGATTGGTGAGATTGGGTGAGCAAATGCAGACCCTTTAAAGCACAAATGCTTGGCACCCATTCCATGAGTCCCACCTCTCCAGGTTGAAGGGAATATTACTACAGCTATAACAAGTACGGGAAACCTAGAGAATGGACACACTGTGAATATGAAAGGTTTCTAAAACTCAACGAATAGCCCCTATCCTGGTGTTCCGGTTTGACTTTCCATCTGCTTTACTATCAACCTCCCAAATTGGAGAGACAGCCCCTTTAACCTCCTGGTTCGCACAGGTTTCCAATTTGGCAGAGGATGAAAGGGAAGAGGGAGAACCAATGAGAGAGTAGCTGTTAGGCATTTGGACGGGCACATATCACTGTAATTTTCCGGCAGGAAGAAGAATTAACCAAAGTCTCAGCCACCCACCGGGAACCATTATAGATCCTGAACCAAAATTTTGGACTTGCGGTCAGCTCACCAAAAACGAGGTGAAAAATGGAGCTCAGGGGCACAGCAATTCACAAACTGGCCGAGTAATAAAGGACAACTATCGTCCAAAAATCTGTTGAGGGAAGGCAACGAGGCGGACTTGAAAGCGAGGCAGAATAGCAGAAAACAGATTTCAAGAGGTACGTTGGAATCGCCTTTAAAGCACAGGAAAAGGGGCACAACTTCGACAATGATGCACTTGGCCAAAAAGGGCGCATGCGTTTTCTCCTGAATATATTCAGGAGAAAACGCATACGCCCTTTTTGGCCAAGCAAGCAAGCGGGCAATGCAAATCTGCACTACAAAGAAGTATCACTTCCCACCGGTCAAAAGGGACATCCACAAAATGTGTAAAAACCAGAAAGGCAAGACAGGCCCTGGAGAACAGGGAGCCTTGTTATGCTGATGGGCGGGATGTAAATTGCCAACTGCCTCTCTGGAGGAGTGCATTGTGTTCCCTAAAACAAGTAAACAACAGAGCTACAGAGCCAAGGGCACTTCCAGTCTAGGGAATATACCTTGGGAAAACTGAAAATCAAAAAGACACAGCCACCCCAAAATTTAGGGCTGCACTGCTTACAAGGACCTCAACTTGGGTACACCTTAAATATCCCAGGAAATATAAAAATGGTTCAAAAAATTGTGGTACTTACGTACGATGGAATATCCCTCAGCCATGAAATCAATGTCATAAGACCAGTAGCAGCAAAATGGGTGGATTCAGGTACGATGATTCTAAGTGAAATAAGTCACACAGAAAAAGAAACTTATCATAAGATATCACTTATAAAGATCCTATAAACATGGCTACACTTGAACTGAGTTAGGAAAGAGAACAGTGTCTCATATTTAGAAAACACTCTTATGCCTGCTTAAGGGGGAAGGAGAGGTTGGGTGATGCATAAAACCAGAGTTTGATATAAGCAGAGGTACCGTACCAAAAACCAACTATGGAATAGACAAGACCTACACCTTCCTCAGTGAAAGGGACTCAAAACACCATATTTCAGGCAGAGGAATATATCTGACTAGTAAGAATCTTAAAACCTATGTATTGATATGTCTCCGTAAGGGAATCAAGTGTGTCTAGACTGGCATAAACATGGCAGCGGGAATCAGCTCAATCCCACTATAAAAAGGAATTTCAAAAACAAAGCAAAAAAACTGGGAAATTCCTTACAATTCCTTCAGGGTCTCTGATGAAACCTGGAATGACCCTATCTACAACGACAGCTGGATGTGGCATAAGGAGGGACACTTAGGACTGAGAGGATTGGTGAGATTGGGTGAGCAAATGCAGACCCTTTAAAGCACAAATGCCTGGCACCCATTACATGGGTCCCAACTCTCCAGGTTGAAGGGAATATTACTACAGCTATAACATGTACGGGAAACCTAGAGAACGGACACACTGTGAATACGAAAGGTTTCTAAACTCAACGAAGAGTCCCTCTCCTGGTGCTCCAGTTTGACTTTCCATCTGCTTTACTATCAACCTCCCAACTTGGAGAGACAGCCCTTTTAACCTCGTGGTTCGCACAGGTTGCCAAGTGGGCAGAGGATGAAAGGGAAGAGGGAGAACCAATGAGAGAGTAGCTGTTAGGCATTTGGACGGGCACATATCACTGTAATTTCCAGGCAGGAAGAAGAATTAACCAAAGTCTCAGCCACCCACCGGGAACCAGTATAGGTCCTGAACCAAAATTTAGGACTTGCGGTCAGCTCACCAAAAACGAGTTGAAAAATGGAGCTCAGGGGCACAGCAATTCACAAACTGGCCGAGTAATAAAGGACAACTATCGTCCAAAAATCTGTTGAGGAAAGGCAACGAGGCGGACTTGAAAGCGAGGCAGAATAGCAGGAAACAGATTTCAAGAGGTACGTTGGAATCGCCTTTAAAGCACAGGAAGAGGGGCACAACTTCGACAATGATGCACTTGGCCAAAAATGGTGTATGCGTTTTCTCCTGAATATATTCAGGAGAAAACGCATACGCCCTTTTTGGCCAAGCAAGCAAGCGGGCAATGCAAATCTGCTCTACAAAGAAGTATCACTTCCCACCGGTCAAAAGGGACATCCACAAAATATGTAAAAACCAGAAAGGCAAGACAGGCCCTGGAGAACAGGGAGCCTTGTTATGCTGATGGGCGGGATGTAAATTGCCAACTGCCTCTCTGGAGGAGTGCATTGTGTTCCCTAAAACAAGTAAAGAAGAGAGCTACAGAGCCAAGGGCACTTCCAGTCTAGGGAATATACCTTGGGAAAACTGAAAATCAATGAGACAGAGCCACCCCAAAATTTAGGGCTGCACTGCTTACAAGGACCTCAACTTGGATACACCTTAAGTATCCCAGGAAATATAAAAATGGTTCAAAAAATTGTGGTAATTACGTACGATGGAATATCCCTCAGCCATGAAATCAATGTCATAAGACCAGTAGCAGCAAAATGGGTGGATTCAGGTACGATGATTCTAAGTGAAATAAGTCACACAGAAAAAGAAACTTATCATAAGATATCACTTATAAAGATCCTATAAACATGGCTACACTTGAACTGAGTTAGGAAAGAGAACAGTGTCTCATATTTAGAAAACACTCTTATGCCTGCTTAAGGGGGAAGGAGAGGTTGGGTGATGCATAAAACCAGAGTTTGATATAAGCAGAGGTACCGTACCAAAAACCAACTATGGAATAGACAAGACCTACACCTTCCTCAGTGAAAGGGACTCAAAACACCATATTTCAGGCAGAGGAATATATCTGACTAGTAAGAATCTTAAAACCTATGTATTGATATGTCTCCGTAAGGGAATCAAGTGTGTCTAGACTGGCATAAACATGGCAGCGAGAATCAGCTCAAACCCACTATAAAAAGGAATTTCAAAAACAAAACAAAAAAACTGGGAAATTCTTTACAATTCCTTCAGGGTCTCTGATGAAACCTGGAATGACCCTATCTACAATGACAGCTGGATGTGGCATAAGGAGGGACACTTGGGACTGAGACGATTGGTGAGATTGGGTGAGCAAATGCAGACCCTTTAAAGCACAAATGCTTGGCACCCATTCCATGAGTCCCACCTCTCCAGGTTGAAGGGAATATTACTACAGCTATAACATGTACGGGAAACCTAGAGAACGGACACACTGTGAATACGAAAGGTTTCTGAAACTCAACGAATAGCCCCTATCCTGGTGTTACGGTTTGACTTTCCATCTGCTTTACTATCAACCTCCCAACTTGGAGAGACAGCCCCTTTAACCTCCTGGTTCGCACAGGTTTCCAATTTGGCAGAGGATGAAAGGGAAGAGGGAGAACCAATGAGAGAGTAGCTGTTAGGCATTTGGACGGGCACATATCACTGTAATTTCCAGGCAGGAAGAAGAATTAACCAAAGTCTCAGCCACCCACCGGGAACCAGTATAGGTCCTGAACCAAAATTTTGGACTTGCGGTCAGCTCACCAAAAACGAGTTGAAAAATGGAGCTCAGGGGCACAGCAATTCACAAACTGGCCGAGTAATAAAGGACAACTATCGTCCAAAAATCTGTTGAGGGAAGGCAACGAGGTGGACTTGAAAGCGAGTCAGAATAGCAGGAAACAGATTTCAAGAAGTACGTTGGAATCGCCTTTAAAGCACAGGAAGAGGGGCACAACTTCGACAATGATGCACTTGGCCAAAAAGGGCGTATGCGTTTTCTCCTGAATATATTCAGGAGAAAACGCATACGACCTTTTTGGCCAAGCAAGCAAGCGGGCAATGCAAATCTGCACTACAAAGAAGTATCACTTCCCACCGGTCAAAGGGACATCCACAAAATGTGTAAAAACCAGAAAGGCAAGACAGGCCCTGGAGAACAGGGAGCCTTGTTATGCTGATGGGCGGGATGTAAATTGCCAACTGCCTCTCTGGAGGAGTGCATTGTGTTCCCTAAAACAAGTAAACAACAGAGCTACAGAGCCAAGGGCACTTCCAGTCTAGGGAATATACCTTGGGAAAACTGAAAATCAATAAGACAGAGCCACCCCAAAATTTAGGGCTGCACTGCTTACAAGGACCTCGCTTGGATACACCTTAAGTATCCCAGGAAATATAAAAATGGTTCAAAAAATTGTGGTACTTACGTACAATGGAATATCCCTCAGCCATGAAATCAATGTCATAAGACCAGTAGCAGCAAAATGGGTGGATTCAGGTACGATGATTCTAAGTGAAATAAGTCACAGAGAAAAAGAAACTTATCATAAGTTATCACTTATGAAGATCCTGTAAACATGGCTACACTTGAACTGAGTTAGGAAAGAGAACAGTGTCTCACATTTAGAAAACACTCTTATGCCTGCTTAAGGGGGAAGGAGAGGTGGGGTGATGCATAAAACCAGAGTTTGATATAAGCACAGGTACCGTTCCAAAAACCAACTATGGAATAGACAAGACCTACACCTTCCTCAGTGAAAGGGACTCAAAACACCATATTTCCCGCAGAGGAATATATCTGACTAGTAAGAATCTTAAAACCTATGTATTGATATGTCTCCGTAAGGGAATCAAGTGTGTCTAGACTGGCATAAACATGGCAGCGAGAATCAGCTCAAACCCACTATAAAAAGGAATTTCAAAATCAAAACAAAAAAACTGGGAAATTCTTTACAATTCCTTCAGGGTCTCTGATGAAACCTGGAATGACCCTATCTACAACGACAGCTGGATGTGGCATAAGGAGGGACACTTGGGACTGAGACGATTGGTGAGATTGGGTGAGCAAATGCAGACCCTTTAAAGCACAAATGCTTGGCACCCATTCCATGAGTCCCACCTCTCCAGGTTGAAGGGAATATTACTACAGCTATAACAAGTACGGGAAACCTAGAGAACGGACACACTGTGAATATGAAAGGTTTCTAAAACTCAACGAATAGCCCCTATCCTGGTGTTCCGGTTTGACTTTCCATCTGCTTTACTATCAACCTCCCAAATTGGAGAGACAGCCCCTTTAACCTCCTGGTTCGCACAGGTTTCCAATTTGGCAGAGGATGAAAGGGAAGAGGGAGAACCAATGAGAGAGTAGCTGTTAGGCATTTGGACGGGCACATATCACTGTAATTTTCCGGCAGGAAGAAGAATTAACCAAAGTCTCAGCCACCCACCGGGAACCATTATAGGTCCTGAACCAAAATTTTGGACTTGCGGTCAGCTCACCAAAAACGAGGTGAAAAATGGAGCTCAGGGGCACAGCAATTCACAAACTGGCCGAGTAATAAAGGACAACTATCGTCCAAAAATCTGTTGAGGGAAGGCAACGAGGCGGACTTGAAAGCGAGGCAGAATAGCAGGAAACAGATTTCAAGAGGTACGTTGGAATCGCCTTTAAAGCACAGGAAAAGGGGCACAACTTCGACAATGATGCACTTGGCCAAAAAGGGCGCATGCGTTTTCTCCTGAATATATTCAGGAGAAAACGCATACGCCCTTTTTGGCCAAGCAAGCAAGCGGGCAATGCAAATCTGCACTACAAAGAAGTATCACTTCCCACCGGTCAAAAGGGACATCCACAAAATGTGTAAAAACCAGAAAGGCAAGACAGGCCCTGGAGAACAGGGAGCCTTGTTATGCTGATGGGCGGGATGTAAATTGCCAACTGCCTCTCTGGAGGAGTGCATTGTGTTCCCTAAAACAAGTAAACAACAGAGCTACAGAGCCAAGGGCACTTCCAGTCTAGGGAATATACCTTGGGAAAACTGAAAATCAAAAAGACACAGCCACCCCAAAATTTAGGGCTGCACTGCTTACAAGGACCTCAACTTGGGTACACCTTAAATATCCCAGGAAATATAAAAATGGTTCAAAAAATTGTGGTACTTACGTACGATGGAATATCCCTCAGCCATGAAATCAATGTCATAAGACCAGTAGCAGCAAAATGGGTGGATTCGGGTACGATGATTCTAAGTGAAATAAGTCACACAGAAAAAGAAACTTATCATAAGATATCACTTATAAAGATCCTATAAACATGGCTACACTTGAACTGAGTTAGGAAAGAGAACAGTGTCTCATATTTAGAAAACACTCTTATGCCTGCTTAAGGGGGAAGGAGAGGTTGGGTGATGCATAAAACCAGAGTTTGATATAAGCAGAGGTACCGTACCAAAAACCAACTATGGAATAGACAAGACCTACACCTTCCTCAGTGAAAGGGACTCAAAACACCATATTTCAGGCAGAGGAATATATCTGACTAGTAAGAATCTTAAAACCTATGTATTGATATGTCTCCGTAAGGGAATCAAGTGTGTCTAGACTGGCATAAACATGGCAGCGAGAATCAGCTCAAACCCACTATAAAAAGGAATTTCAAAAATAAAACAAAAAAACTGGGAAATTCTTTACAATTCCTTCAGGGTCTCTGATGAAACCTGGAATGTCCCTATCTACAACGACAGCTGGATGTGGCATAAGGAGGGACACTTAGGACTGAGAGGATTGGTGAGATTGGGTGAGCAAATGCAGACCCTTTAAAGCACAAATGCCTGGTACCCATTACATGGGTCCCAACTCTCCAGGTTGAAGGGAATATTACTACAGCTATAACATGTACGGGAAACCTAGAGAACGGACACACTGTGAATATGAAAGGTTTCTAAACTCAACGAAGAGTCCCTCTCCTGGTGCTCCAGTTTGACTTTCCATCTGCTTTACTATCAACCTCCCAACTTGGAGAGACACTCCTTTTAACCTCCTGGTTCGCACAGGTTGCCAAGTTGGCAGAGGATGAAAGGGAAGAGGGAGAACCAATGAGAGAGTAGCTGTTAGGCATTTGGATGGGCACATATCACTGTAATTTCCAGGCAGGAAGAAGAATTAACCAAAGTCTCAGCCACCCACCGGGAACCAGTATAGGTCCTGAACCAAAATTTTGGACTTGCGGTCAGCTCACCAAAAACGAGTTGAAAAATGGAGCTCAGGGGCACAGCAATTCACAAACTGGCCGAGTAATAAAGGACAACTATCGTCCAAAAATCTGTTGAGGGAAGGCAACGAGGTGGACTTGAAAGCGAGTCAGAATAGCAGGAAACAGATTTCAAGAAGTACGTTGGAATCGCCTTTAAAGCACAGGAAGAGGGGCACAACTTCGACAATGATGCACTTGGCCAAAAAGGGCGTATGCGTTTTCTCCTGAATATATTCAGGAGAAAACACATACGACCTTTTTGGCCAAGCAAGCAAGCGGGCAATGCAAATCTGCACTACAAAGAAGTATCACTTCCCACCGGTCAAAGGGACATCCACAAAATGTGTAAAAACCAGAAAGGCAAGACAGGCCCTGGAGAACAGGGAGCCTTGTTATGCTGATGGGCGGGATGTAAATTGCCAACTGCCTCTCTGGAGGAGTGCATTGTGTTCCCTAAAACAAGTAAACAACAGAGCTACAGAGCCAAGGGCACTTCCAGTCTAGGGAATATACCTTGGGAAAACTGAAAATCAATAAGACACAGCCACCCCAAAATTTAGGGCTGCACTGCTTACAAGGACCTCGCTTGGATACACCTTAAGTATCCCAGGAAATATAAAAATGGTTCAAAAAATTGTGGTACTTACGTACAATGGAATATCCCTCAGCCATGAAATCAATGTCATAAGACCAGTAGCAGCAAAATGGGTGGATTCAGGTACGATGATTCTAAGTGAAATAAGTCACAGAGAAAAAGAAACTTATCATAAGTTATCACTTATGAAGATCCTGTAAACATGGCTACACTTGAACTGAGTTAGGAAAGAGAACAGTGTCTCACATTTAGAAAACACTCTTATGCCTGCTTAAGGGGGAAGGAGAGGTGGGGTGATGCATAAAACCAGAGTTTGATATAAGCACAGGTACCGTTCCAAAAACCAACTATGGAATAGACAAGACCTACACCTTCCTCAGTGAAAGGGACTCAAAACACCATATTTCCCGCAGAGGAATATATCTGACTAGTAAGAATCTTAAAACCTATGTATTGATATGTCTCCGTAAGGGAATCAAGTGTGTCTAGACTGGCATAAACATGGCAGCGAGAATCAGCTCAAACCCACTATAAAAAGGAATTTCAAAATCAAAACAAAAAAACTGGGAAATTCTTTACAAATCCTTCAGGGTCTCTGATGAAACCTGGAATGACCCTATCTACAACGACAGCTGGATGTGGCATAAGGAGGGACACTTGGGACTGAGACGATTGGTGAGATTGGGTGAGCAAATGCAGACCCTTTAAAGCACAAATGCTTGGCACCCATTCCATGAGTCCCACCTCTCCAGGTTGAAGGGAATATTACTACAGCTATAACAAGTACGGGAAACCTAGAGAACGGACACACTGTGAATATGAAAGGTTTCTAAAACTCAACGAATAGCCCCTATCCTGGTGTTCCGGTTTGACTTTCCATCTGCTTTACTATCAACCTCCCAAATTGGAGAGACAGCCCCTTTAACCTCCTGGTTCGCACAGGTTTCCAATTTGGCAGAGGATGAAAGGGAAGAGGGAGAACCAATGAGAGAGTAGCTGTTAGGCATTTGGACGGGCACATATCACTGTAATTTTCCGGCAGGAAGAAGAATTAACCAAAGTCTCAGCCACCCACCGGGAACCATTATAGGTCCTGAACCAAAATTTTGGACTTGCGGTCAGCTCACCAAAAACGAGGTGAAAAATGGAGCTCAGGGGCACAGCAATTCACAAACTGGCCGAGTAATAAAGGACAACTATCGTCCAAAAATCTGTTGAGGGAAGGCAACGAGGCGGACTTGAAAGCGAGGCAGAATAGCAGAAAACAGATTTCAAGAGGTACGTTGGAATCGCCTTTAAAGCACAGGAAAAGGGGCACAACTTCGACAATGATGCACTTGGCCAAAAAGGGCGCATGCGTTTTCTCCTGAATATATTCAGGAGAAAACGCATACGCCCTTTTTGGCCAAGCAAGCAAGCGGGCAATGCAAATCTGCACTACAAAGAAGTATCACTTCCCACCGGTCAAAAGGGACATCCACAAAATGTGTAAAAACCAGAAAGGCAAGACAGGCCCTGGAGAACAGGGAGCCTTGTTATGCTGATGGGCGGGATGTAAATTGCCAACTGCCTCTCTGGAGGAGTGCATTGTGTTCCCTAAAACAAGTAAACAACAGAGCTACAGAGCCAAGGGCACTTCCAGTCTAGGGAATATACCTTGGGAAAACTGAAAATCAAAAAGACACAGCCACCCCAAAATTTAGGGCTGCACTGCTTACAAGGACCTCAACTTGGGTACACCTTAAATATCCCAGGAAATATAAAAATGGTTCAAAAAATTGTGGTACTTACGTACGATGGAATATCCCTCAGCCATGAAATCAATGTCATAAGACCAGTAGCAGCAAAATGGGTGGATTCAGGTACGATGATTCTAAGTGAAATAAGTCACACAGAAAAAGAAACTTATCATAAGATATCACTTATAAAGATCCTATAAACATGGCTACACTTGAACTGAGTTAGGAAAGAGAACAGTGTCTCATATTTAGAAAACACTCTTATGCCTGCTTAAGGGGGAAGGAGAGGTTGGGTGATGCATAAAACCAGAGTTTGATATAAGCAGAGGTACCGTACCAAAAACCAACTATGGAATAGACAAGACCTACACCTTCCTCAGTGAAAGGGACTCAAAACACCATATTTCAGGCAGAGGAATATATCTGACTAGTAAGAATCTTAAAACCTATGTATTGATATGTCTCCGTAAGGGAATCAAGTGTGTCTAGACTGGCATAAACATGGCAGCGGGAATCAGCTCAATCCCACTATAAAAAGGAATTTCAAAAACAAAGCAAAAAAACTGGGAAATTCCTTACAATTCCTTCAGGGTCTCTGATGAAACCTGGAATGACCCTATCTACAACGACAGCTGGATGTGGCATAAGGAGGGACACTTAGGACTGAGAGGATTGGTGAGATTGGGTGAGCAAATGCAGACCCTTTAAAGCACAAATGCCTGGCACCCATTACATGGGTCCCAACTCTCCAGGTTGAAGGGAATATTACTACAGCTATAACATGTACGGGAAACCTAGAGAACGGACACACTGTGAATACGAAAGGTTTCTAAACTCAACGAAGAGTCCCTCTCCTGGTGCTCCAGTTTGACTTTCCATCTGCTTTACTATCAACCTCCCAACTTGGAGAGACAGCCCTTTTAACCTCGTGGTTCGCACAGGTTGCCAAGTGGGCAGAGGATGAAAGGGAAGAGGGAGAACCAATGAGAGAGTAGCTGTTAGGCATTTGGACGGGCACATATCACTGTAATTTCCAGGCAGGAAGAAGAATTAACCAAAGTCTCAGCCACCCACCGGGAACCAGTATAGGTCCTGAACCAAAATTTAGGACTTGCGGTCAGCTCACCAAAAACGAGTTGAAAAATGGAGCTCAGGGGCACAGCAATTCACAAACTGGCCGAGTAATAAAGGACAACTATCGTCCAAAAATCTGTTGAGGAAAGGCAACGAGGCGGACTTGAAAGCGAGGCAGAATAGCAGGAAACAGATTTCAAGAGGTACGTTGGAATCGCCTTTAAAGCACAGGAAGAGGGGCACAACTTCGACAATGATGCACTTGGCCAAAAATGGTGTATGCGTTTTCTCCTGAATATATTCAGGAGAAAACGCATACGCCCTTTTTGGCCAAGCAAGCAAGCGGGCAATGCAAATCTGCTCTACAAAGAAGTATCACTTCCCACCGGTCAAAAGGGACATCCACAAAATATGTAAAAACCAGAAAGGCAAGACAGGCCCTGGAGAACAGGGAGCCTTGTTATGCTGATGGGCGGGATGTAAATTGCCAACTGCCTCTCTGGAGGAGTGCATTGTGTTCCCTAAAACAAGTAAAGAAGAGAGCTACAGAGCCAAGGGCACTTCCAGTCTAGGGAATATACCTTGGGAAAACTGAAAATCAATGAGACAGAGCCACCCCAAAATTTAGGGCTGCACTGCTTACAAGGACCTCAACTTGGATACACCTTAAGTATCCCAGGAAATATAAAAATGGTTCAAAAAATTGTGGTAATTACGTACGATGGAATATCCCTCAGCCATGAAATCAATGTCATAAGACCAGTAGCAGCAAAATGGGTGGATTCAGGTACGATGATTCTAAGTGAAATAAGTCACACAGAAAAAGAAACTTATCATAAGATATCACTTATAAAGATCTTATAAACATGGCTACACTTGAACTGAGTTAGGAAAGAGAACAGTGTCTCATATTTAGAAAACACTCTTATGCCTGCTTAAGGGGGAAGGAGAGGTTGGGTGATGCATAAAACCAGAGTTTGATATAAGCAGAGGTACCGTACCAAAAACCAACTATGGAATAGACAAGACCTACACCTTCCTCAGTGAAAGGGACTCAAAACACCATATTTCAGGCAGAGGAATATATCTGACTAGTAAGAATCTTAAAACCTATGTATTGATATGTCTCCGTAAGGGAATCAAGTGTGTCTAGACTGGCATAAACATGGCAGCGAGAATCAGCTCAAACCCACTATAAAAAGGAATTTCAAAAACAAAACAAAAAAACTGGGAAATTCTTTACAATTCCTTCAGGGTCTCTGATGAAACCTGGAATGACCCTATCTACAATGACAGCTGGATGTGGCATAAGGAGGGACACTTGGGACTGAGACGATTGGTGAGATTGGGTGAGCAAATGCAGACCCTTTAAAGCACAAATGCTTGGCACCCATTCCATGAGTCCCACCTCTCCAGGTTGAAGGGAATATTACTACAGCTATAACATGTACGGGAAACCTAGAGAACGGACACACTGTGAATACGAAAGGTTTCTGAAACTCAACGAATAGCCCCTATCCTGGTGTTACGGTTTGACTTTCCATCTGCTTTACTATCAACCTCCCAACTTGGAGAGACAGCCCCTTTAACCTCCTGGTTCGCACAGGTTTCCAATTTGGCAGAGGATGAAAGGGAAGAGGGAGAACCAATGAGAGAGTAGCTGTTAGGCATTTGGACGGGCACATATCACTGTAATTTCCAGGCAGGAAGAAGAATTAACCAAAGTCTCAGCCACCCACCGGGAACCAGTATAGGTCCTGAACCAAAATTTTGGACTTGCGGTCAGCTCACCAAAAACGAGTTGAAAAATGGAGCTCAGGGGCACAGCAATTCACAAACTGGCCGAGTAATAAAGGACAACTATCGTCCAAAAATCTGTTGAGGGAAGGCAACGAGGCGGACTTGAAAGCGAGGCAGAATAGCAGGAAACAGATTTCAAGAGGTACGTTGGAATCGCCTTTAAAGCACAGGAAGAGGGGCACAACTTCGACAATGATGCACTTGGCCAAAAAGGGCGTATGCGTTTTCTCCTGAATATATTCAGGAGAAAACGCATACGCCCTTTTTGGCCAAGCAAGCTAGCGGGCAATGCAAATCTGCACTACAAAGAAGTATCACTTCCCACCGGTCAAAAGGGACATCCACAAAATGTGTAAGAACAAGAAAGGCAAGACAGGCCCTGGAGAACAGGGAGCCTTGTTATGCTGATGGGCGGGATGTAAATTGCCAACTGCCTCTCTGGAGGAGTGCATTGTGTTCCCTAAAACAAGTAAACTACAGAGCTACAGAGCCAAGGGCACTTCCAGTCTAGGGAATATACCTTGGGAAAACTGAAAATCAATAAGACACAGCCACCCCAAAATTTAGGGCTGCACTGCTTACAAGGACCTCGCTTGGATACACCTTAAGTATCCCAGGAAATATAAAAATGGTTCAAAAAATTGTGGTACTTACGTACAACGGAATATCCCTCAGCCATGAAATCAATGTCATAAGACCAGTAGCAGCAAAATGGGTGGATTCAGGTACGATGATTCTAAGTGAAATAAGTCACAGAGAAAAAGAAACTTATCATAAGTTATCACTTATGAAGATCCTGTAAACATGGCTACACTTGAACTGAGTTAGGAAAGAGAACAGTGTCTCACATTTAGAAAACACTCTTATGCCTGCTTAAGGGGGAAGGAGAGGTGGGGTGATGCATAAAACCAGAGTTTGATATAAGCACAGGTACCGTTCCAAAAACCAACTATGGAATAGACAAGACCTACACCTTCCTCAGTGAAAGGGACTCAAAACACCATATTTCCCGCAGAGGAATATATCTGACTAGTAAGAATCTTAAAACCTATGTATTGATATGTCTCCGTAAGGGAATCAAGTGTGTCTAGACTGGCATAAACATGGCAGCGAGAATCAGCTCAAACCCACTATAAAAAGGAATTTCAAAATCAAAACAAAAAAACTGGGAAATTCTATACAATTCCTTCAGGGTCTCTGATGAAACCTGGAATGACCCTATCTACAACAACAGCTGGATGTGGCATAAGGAGGGACACTTGGGACTGAGACGATTGGTGAGATTGGGTGAGCAAATGCAGACCCTTTAAAGCACAAATGCTTGGCACCCATTCCATGAATCCCACCTCTCCAGGTTGAAGGGAATATTACTACAGCTATAACAAGTACGGGAAACCTAGAGAACGGACACACTGTGAATATGAAAGGTTTCTAAAACTCAACGAATAGCCCCTATCCTGGTGTTCCGGTTTGACTTTCCATCTGCTTTACTATCAACCTCTCAAATTGGAGAGACAGCCCCTTTAACCTCCTGGTTCGCACAGGTTTCCAATTTGGCAGAGGATGAAAGGGAAGAGGGAGAACCAATGAGAGAGTAGTTGTTAGGAATTTGGACGGGCACATATCACTGTAATTTCCCGGCAGGAAGAAGAATTAAACAAAGTCTCAGCCACCCACCGGGAACCATTATAGGTCCTGAACCAAAATTTTGGACTTGCGGTCAGCTCACCAAAAACGAGGTGAAAAATGGAGCTCAGGGGCACAGCAATTCACAAACTGGCCGAGTAATAAAGGACAACTATCGTCCAAAAATCTGTTGAGGAAAGGCAAGGAGGCAGACTTGAAATCGAGGCAGAATAGCAGGAAACAGATTTCAAGAGGTACATTGGAATCGCCTTTAAAGCACAGGAAGAGGGGCACAACTTCGACAATGATGCACTTGGCCAAAAAGGGCGTATGCGTTTTCTCCTGAATATATTCAGGAGAAAACGCATACGCCCTTTTTGGCCAAGCAAGCAAGCGGGCAATGCAAATCTGCACTACAAAGAAGTATCACTTCCCACCGGTCAAAAGGGACATCCACAAAATGTGTAAAAACAAGAAAGGCAAGACAGGCCCTGGAGAACAGGGAGCCTTGTTATGCTGATGGGCGGGATGTAAATTGCCAACTGCCTCTCTGGAGGAGTGCATTGTGTTCCCTAAAACAAGTAAACAACAGAGCTACAGAGCCAAGGGCACTTCCAGTCTAGGGAATATACCTTGGGAAAACTGAAAATCAATAAGACAGAGCCACCCCAAAATTTAGGGCTGCACTGCTTACAAGGACCTCAACTTTGATACACCTTAAGTATCCCAGGAAATATAAAAAAGGTTCAAAAATTTGTGGTACTTACTTACGATGGAATATCCCTCAGCTATGAAATCAATGTCATAAGACCAGTAGCAGCAAAATGGGTGGATTCAGGTACGATGATTCTAAGTGAAATAAGTCACACAGAAAAAGAAACTTATCATAAGATATCACTTATGAAGATCTTATAAACATGGCTACACTTGAACTGAGTTAGGAAAGAGAACAGTGTCTCACATTTAGAAAACACTCTTATACCTGCTTAAGGGGGAAGGAGAGGTGGGGTGATGCATAAAACCAGAGTTTTATATAAGCACAAGTACCGTTCCAAAAACCTACTATGGAATACACAAGACCTACACCTTCCTCAGTCAAAGGGACTCAAAACCCCATATTTCCCGCAGAGGAATATATCTGACTAGTAAGAATCTTAAAACATATGTATTGATATGTCTCCTTAAGGGAATCAAGTGTGTCTAGACTGGCATAAACATGGCAGCGAGAATCAGCTCAAACCCACTATAAAAAGGAATTTCAAAAACAAAACAAAAAAACTCGGAAATTCTTTACAATTCCTTCAGGGTCCCTGATGAAACCTGGAATGACCCTATCTACAACGACAGCTGGATGTGGCATAAGGAAGGACACTTGGGACTGAGAGGTTTGGTGAGATTGGGTGAGCAAATGCAGACCCTTTAAATCACAAATGCCTGGCACAAATTCCATGGGCCCCAACTCTCCAGGTTGAAGGGAATATTACTACAGCTATAACATGTACGGGAAACCTAGAGAACGGACACACTGTGAATACGAAAGGTTTCTAAAACTCAACGAATAGTCCCTCTCCTGGTGCTCCGGTTTGACTTTTCATCTGCTTTACTATCAACCTCCAAACTTGGAGAGACAGCCCCTTTAACCTCCTGGTTCACACAGGTTGCCAATTTGGCAGAGGATGAAAGGGAAGAGGGAGAACCAATGAGAGAGTAGCTGTTAGGCATTTGGACGGGCACATATCACTGTAATTTCCAGGCAGGAAGAAGAATTAACCAAAGTCTCAGCCACCCACCGGGAACCAGTATAGGTCCTGAACCAAAATTTTGGACTTGCGGTCAGCTCACCAAAAACGAGTTGAAAAATGGAGCTCAGGGGCACAGCAAGTCACAAACTGGCCGAGTAATAAAGGACAACTATCGTCCAAAAATCTGTTGAGGGAAGGCAACGAGGTGGACTTGAAAGCGAGTCAGAATAGCAGGAAACAGATTTCAAGAAGTACGTTGGAATCGCCTTTAAAGCACAGGAAGAGGGGCACAACTTCGACAATGATGCACTTGCCCAAAAAGGGCGTATGCGTTTTCTCCTGAATATATTCAGGAGAAAACGCATACGCCCTTTTTGGCCAAGCAAGTAAGCGGGCAATGTAAATCTGCACTACAAAGTAGTATCACTACCCACCGGTCAAAAGGAACATCCAGAAAATGTGTAAAAACCAGAAAGTCAAGACAGGCCCTGGAGAACAGGGAGCCTTGTTATGCTGATAGGCGGGATGTAAATTGCCAACTGCCTCTCTGGAGGAGTGCATTGTGTTCCCTAAAACAAGTAAAGAACAGAGCTACAGAGCCAAGGGCACTTCCAGTCTAGGGAATATACCTTGGGAAAACTGAAAATCAATAAGACAGAGCCACCCCAAAATTTAGGGTTGCACTGCTTACAAGGACCTCAACTTGGGTACACCTTACATATCGCAGGAAATATATTAATGGTTCAAAAAATTGTGGTACTTACATACGATGGAATATCCCTCAGCCATGAAATCAATGTCATAAGACCAGTAGCAGCGAAATGGGTGGATTCAGGTATGATGATTCTAAGTGAAATAAGTCACACAGAAAAAGAATCTTATCATAAGATATCACTTATGAAGATCCTGTAAACATGGCTACACTTGAACTGAGTTAGGAAAGAGAACAGTGTCTCACATTTAGAAAACACTCTTATGCCTGCTTAAGGGGGAAGGAGAGGTGGGGTGATGCATAAAACCAGAGTTTGATATAAGCACAGGTACCGTTCCAAAAACCAACTATGGAATAGACAAGACCTACACCTTCCTCAGTGAAAGGGACCCGAGGCATCTGTGAGTAACCGTGAGCTGAGCCCCAGGCCAGCTGCTGTTGAACTTTTCCCACCCTTCCCATGTAAAACACCTGAATATGTACAAGGGCTTGAAAGCCTAGAGGAAGGGGTGTGGAGCCACACCAGCGACAGCACGCAGGCCAACTTTTGGCCTGCAGGCCAGCCAGTATGGTCCTGGCCCTGGGCACTCTTCTGGAAGCTTTCCATTGCCCTGCCTGAGATACCCCTCCTGTCCCGGCACCCACTGCTTTTTTCCTTCCTCACCTCTGTCCGGAGAGAAATTCCAGCGGAAGGTATGGGTGACACATCCTCTTCTTTACAGGTGGAAACCTGGCAACTCCTGCAGAAAGTCCAGCAGAGACCCACTCACACCGGGCCACCCACAAAGCCGTGGCCCCTCACTCCCTCCCTCCAGAACAGCCCCGAGACTGCTGACGGGGCAGAGAATATGGAGTCAGGCACAGCTTCAGGGGCTATTGCTGCCTGCAGCGCTGTTTATATTGAACTCAACCCAGGCACACCTGGGGAGGGCCGGCCGGCAGGGTCAGGCTACCCAAGTCAGCTAATCCTCAGCCCTCAGGGAATCACATTGTTGAAAATGGACCTCGCTAAGGCAGAATAGAAGCCAAGGAATAAAAGGACACAATGCCATTTGCAGCACCGTAGGTGTGTCTAGAGGTAATCACATGACTTGTAGTAAGTCAGAAAGTGAAAGACACATATCGTATCATATCTCTTATAGGTGTGACCGAAAAATGGATACCAGGGCAGATATTTCCACGGAGAAGGGCAATCACAGATTCATTCAACAAACTTATGGTTCACCAATGGAAAGGTGTGAGGATTGGTTTCATTATGATATTGGGGTTAACAGACATATACAAACACAGGTGACATATATAATCACCAAAGACCTACAGAATACCAAGAGAAGACTACTCAACATTCTGTCATAAGGTACATGGGAAAAGGATCCCAGGAAGAACAGACATATGTGTATGTGTAAAAGAACCACATCTTCCACACCTACAACAAGCCAAACATTGTAATCATATTTGCTGTAATAAAAAATAAAAAAATTACATTAAAAACTCGAACAAGAAGCAGTGAGACAAACATGAGGGGCTTTCTCCTGGCACATTCCATTCTAAATTCCAATCTAGAACATGACTTCCATTGAGGCTCTGTTGCTCTAGTAAGCAGATTTGGTGAGGGAGAACTGCTGCCACCTTGTGGCCGTTTCACAAAACAGCAGCTTTAATCCCAGCGCTAATGGTCAGTTGATATTCAAAATCATTGCAGGCCTGTAAAGGACACCTGCCCTGAAAACAAATACCGGGTTCATATATCGACCAAAAAATTCAAAGTATGTCCATATTTCAAAACGACAGTTTCAAAAGGCATATTTTACACACATTAGTGTTCTGCTTCTTTTTTTTTCTTTCTTTTTTTGTTAAAAAAACGGGAATGGCAAAAAGCATCCCTCAGAATGGGCGAAAATATTTGCAAACGAATCAATGGACAAAGGTTTAATCTCCAATATATATAAAGAGCTCATGCAGCTTAATATTAAAAAAACAAACAACCCAATACAAAAATGGGCAGAAGATCTAAAGAGACGTTTCTTCAAAGAAGACACAGAGATGGCCAAGACCCACATGAAAAGCTGCTCAACATCACTAATTATTAGAGAAATGCAAATCAAAACTACAATGAGGTATCACCTCACACCTGTTAGAATCGGCATCATCAGAAAATCTACAAACAACAAATTCTGGGGAGGGTGTGGACAAAAGGATCCCTCTTCCACTAGTGGTGGAAATGTAAATTGATACAGTCACGATGGAGAACAGTATGGAGTTTCCTTAAAAAACCTAGATATAGAATTACCATATGATCCAGCAATCCCGCTTCTGGGCATATACCCAGAGAAAACCATAAATCAAAAAGGCACATTCACCACAATGCTCATTTCAGCACTATTTACAATAGCCAGGTAATGGAAGCAACCTAAATACCCACAGGCAGACGAATGGATAAAGATGTGGTACATATATAAAATGGAATATTACTCAGCCATAAGAAGGAATGAAACTGGGTCATTTGTAGAGACGTCGATGGATCTAGAGACTGTCATACAGAATGAAGTAAGTCAGAAAGAGAAAAACAAATATGGTATATTAATGCATATATGTGGAACCTAGAAAAATGGTACAGATGAACTGGTTTGCAGGGAAGAAATAGAGACACAGAGGTAGAGAACACACGTATGGACACCTAGTGTGGGAAGCCATGGGGTGGTGGTGGTGGGATGAGTTGGGAGATTGGGATTGACCTGTACACATGTATATGCATAAAATACATAACTAATAATAACCTGCTGTATAAAAAAATAAATAAAATTAAATTTCAAAATTTAAAAAATAAAATTTAAAAATAAAACAGAAAAAAGTTCTTCCCTTCACACAGATGTATTTATATGAATGAATGATTTCCATGCTTATATCTATAAATACATAAAAGAGGAATAAAATCTAACTTGAACAAAAAAAGAAAAAAAATAACCTGAACCCACCAGTTAGACAGAGGAAAACACTATCAGGGCACTTGCTCCAGCGGTAAACAATTCTGAAATTGGTCAGAGGTGGGGAATCATCTCCCATAGAGCCAGCAGCCCACTCCTACGCAAGGAGCATCCTCATTGCAAAGAGGGGGCCATGCCGAGGCATCTGTGAGTAACCGTGAGCTGAGCCCCAGGCCAGCTGCTGTTGAACTTTTGCCACCCTTCCCAGGTAAAACACCTGAATATGTACAAGGGCTTGAAAGCCTAGAGAAAGGGCTGTGGAGCCACAACAGCGACAGCACGCAGGCCGACTTGGTGCCTGCAGGCCAGTCAGGATGGTCCTGTCCCCAGATGCTCTTCTGGAAGCTTTCCATTTCCCTGCCTGAGATACCCCTCCTGCCACGGCCCCCACTGCTTTTTTACTTCCTCACCTCTGCCTGGGGAGAAATTCCAGTGGCAGGTATGGGTGACACATCCTCTTCTTTAGCAGGTGGCAGCCTGGCAACTCCTGCAGAAAGTCCAGCAGAGCCCCACTCACACTGGGCCACCCACAAAGCCACGGACCCTCACTCCCTCCCACCAGCACAGCTCCGGAACTGCCTACGGGGCAGAGAATATGCCGTCAGTCACAGCTACAAGGGCTGTCGCTCACTGGAGTGCTGTTTATATTGCCCTCAACCCAGGGACACCTGTGGCGGACCGGCAGGCAGTTTCAGGCTGCCAAAATCAGCCAATCCTCACCCCTCAGGGTTCACAGTTGCAGAAAATGAAACTTGCTAAACGGGCCAGGCCCTAGGAACAGGTGTGGGCTCTTGAGAGTCAGGATAGACAAGGGGCTGCAGCTGCGGCTTGTTTTCTTATCATTTTATCTGGTCCATGAGTGGAAAACAACTTCAAGAAGACCCTATCCTAATGAGAGGAACCCAGGAGTCAGGGAGAGGAGTGATGGTGGGTGGAGACAGAGGCCTGGTGCCCTGGCTGCAGTGGAAGTGTCTGGAAGACCAGGCAGAAAGAGCCTGCAGAGAGTGATAGCCATGGTCACAGACCTGTCAGAGCTGCTGTTTGTTAGTTCAAGTCCTGCTCTGAGGTGTTCTGTGTCAGCTGTGAGCGACAGGTGAGCTGTGGGTTCTCTGCAAGGTGGGCTATGTGCACAGTTCCTGTGTGTCCAGCCCTGCTGGGGTACCTGCCCAGGGGAGCTCTGTATCCTGGGAAGGGCCTGAGTAGGAGAGCCCCATGGGCTGCTGGGTAGCTGCAGAGGTGAGCTCCATACCCTGGGAGGGACTTGACCACAAGAGCCCCGTGGGCTGTGGGGTAGGGGTGCCGCCCAGGTGAGCTCCATATCCTGGGATTGGCCTGACCACGAGAGCCCCATGGGCTGCTGGAGACCTGGTAAAGGATATCAGGACAGTCAGTGAAGCCACCGAGGATATACATCCAGTAGCTCCTATTTCCTACTCCCTGCTGGTCATTCTACCTTCCACCAGGCCATGGCATTCTGTATTAGACTTCAATGATGCCTTCTTCTGTATTCCATTCATCTCAGAGTCACAAGAATTTTTGGCTTGTGAGTGGCAGGACACAACATGCAACAAAAGCAATAATGCTGGGCCGTCCTGCCCCAATGGTTCAAAAATCCCCACACCATCATTGGGGAAATGTCCTCTAAAGACCTAAAAGTTCAACCTCTGTAAAAGGGAACCCTCCTTCAATATGCAGATGACATTCTGATCGCCAGGCCTACTAAAGACGCCTCTGAACTACCTAGCCAAGAAAGGATAGAAGGTGTCCAAGAAAAACGCTCAAATATCCCAGGCTAAGGTGACATGCCTGGGCTTCATTCTCACAGATATTCGGAGAAACGCATCCCAGGATAGGGAAGAAGCCATTTGCAGCCTTACCTCTTCTACAACTAGAAGACAGCTTAGGGGTTCCTGGGGAGGCCAAGGTTTTCTGCATCTGGATCCCTAACTACAGTGTAATAGCTGGGCCTCTACATGAAACACTGACACGAAAAGATGATGATCCTTTTGAATAGAATCCAGAAGCAGCCTTTCAAGAATGGAAAGAGCAGTCAATACAGACCCTTGCCCAGGAACTCCCTAATTTAGCTAAACCCTTTGACCTTTACATACCCGGTCAAAGGTTAATCGCCCTTGGAGCCTTAGTGCAAAAACTGGGACCACTTGAAATGGAGCAACACAAGAATGCCCTTCAGGTATGATAAACTATGGTCACCAAGGGCTTTGCCCACCGACTCATCAGGCCAGGATACTGGGGTATCTAAAAAGCTGGAAATCAGCAGCCCGCAAGGCCAGCTCCCTCCTAAGGGAAAAGGACCCCACGTGGTGATCCTAACCACCCATCATGCCCTGAAGTTGCAGGGGTCGCTCTGTGGACACACTGACCTCGAGTGAGGAGGCCCTCCAACTCCAACCTCCAGAGAGATAAACGGGGGCAACGGGCCCCCAAGATGACTCGTGTGACCATCACTTGACCTGGAGTTTCTCTCAGAAAACGACAAGACTGTGCCCCGAAAGAGCAGACTACTGCTTGCAGGACTTACTGCACCCAGAGGGGAGCTAATAAGCTTGGCGGGGGAAACGTATATCACGCTTTCACCATAGAAAACCCTACAGACACCGCGGTGATGGTGGCCAATATGACCGGCTGGACTGCTGGCTACTTCTAAAGGCCGTTGACTCAGTGGACGTCATGGTCCTGGATCACCACTGACCCTGGACTGTCTGGGAGTTGTGCGGGCAGGGCTCTGACACATGGTGCTGTTTGTACATTAATTCAGGGACCTAATTAAAGAAAGCACAGACTACTGGTCAGAGCATCTAGTCTGGCAAAAACTGTCAGCCTAAGGTCGCCGAACATATGTGGGGTGGGGTGAAACCTGCCACCGCAGCATCTCTGCGCCTCTCTTTCCTGGACCCTTAAAGGTCATTAGAATCTGTAACACTTCCAATGCTGGTGCTCAGGCGGACGAGAAGTGAAGCAGGAGGCCTTGGGACAATCAACCTCACCAGGAGGCTGGTGTGGAGACGTTTTGACCCTCCCCCCATGTATCAGGGCTCCCACCACAACATGAAGCAGTTACAAAAGAGGGGTCTGCACCCTCAACACCCCAAGAATAAGGAACGGAACAAAAAGCAGAGGAGGTGTTCGTCTCCGGCAACGTTCATTAAAAATTCCTGGGAGATAAAAAGAGAATCTGGGCAATAAAATAAAGTCTAACCTGTTTTTCCTTTGTGCTTTGTCTAATTTCACGTGCTCCTAGGGTTCCGCATGCAGAGGTCCCACACCCGGCACTTCAGACCCGATTTCCTAGTGCAGAATGGCTGGGTCGACACCTCAGCTAGTGGGGTCCCATGCAGACTCTGCGGCATAGAGCCTGAGCTGCAGCCAACTCAGCCCTCGAGAGCTCCATCCCCTCCCTCCCACTGACGCTGCCGGGGACCCTACACAGCAGCCCAGCCCACAGCCCATGGGGGAGTGCACGCTCTCACCTCTCCATTCTGTTTTCAAAATAATGTTTCCTTTGCTTCTGAACCAAACTCAGTCTTGATCTGTTGGCTCCAATGACACTGGGCACGGGGACTCCTGTTGGGGTCCACTCTGGAGGATCAGTAACAGAAATTGAGAACATTGTAACTTCAATGAACAGATGTGTGAGCCAAACTGTAGTTAACATAGAGCAGTGTATAATGCTCGGGTAAAATAAGATGTTTCTAAGACTTACATTTGATATTTCCATCACTTTCCTATAAGCAAGTTCAGTGAAGACGTCTGTCTTATTTGTCAGGTCAACATTAGAGAAATGAAGTGATTTATTTTCCTGGATGTACATCGAATACTCTTGGCTGAAGCTTCAATCTTGTTTTGAATGCTTTTCCATTGAAAATGATACCTCTCTTTCAGCTCCCCCATTTCTGAGAAGTATAAAACCTTATAATTTATTATTACCAAAGGGGAAAGGTAGGAGAAGGGATAAATTAACAGTTTGGGATTAACACATACACACTGCTATGTATAAAATAGATCATCAACAAGGAACTACTGTATAGCACAGGGAACTACACTGAATATTTTGCAATAACCTATAAGGGGAAATAATCTGAAAAAGAATAGATATTTTTATTGACATCATCTATCAATGACAGATAAAATGTAACCTAAGCAAGGCCGATGGTGAGCGCTCTGACCCTGAAGATTTCAGTCATCTAAAGTTTGGGCTCTGCCTATTTCCCAAGGCCCTTAAAGGACATACGTGTAGCCGTAGCTTAAAAATTCCCCAGTTTGGGGTTCGGGGAGGCACTGATTTGGAAAAATCCCTGGTGTTCTCCTTACATGCACGGGACCCTTCCTACAGCTAAAACATGCCTGTCACACCTAGAGGATGGTACACCGTTTGATCGGAAAGAGTTTGGAAAAGGCACCTCATCTCCTCATCGCCTGGTGCTCGGGTTCAACCCTCCAGCATCTTTCCTAACAATCTCCTCACTTGGTGATATCAGCACCGTCAACATCCTGTTGCACACAGTTTGGAATTTGTCCAGAGGATGTAGCGGAAGGATGAGAAAAATATAGAGACATGTCTTAGGTGTTCGGACAGGCACATGCCACTCTAATTTCCAATCCAGAACACAAATTCATCAAAGGCTAGAATTGCCCACGGAAACAGAATAGGGCTAGAGGAAATCCCACTGTTTTGTGTCCAGTTTCCAAAAACACAAGTTGAAAAATGGAACTCAGGGGCACTAAAATTCATGAAACTGCAGAGTTGAAAATATCTATCGTCGAAAAATGTCTTGAGGTAAGTCACAGAAAAGGACTTGTAAGCAAGGGAGAGTGGCAGGAAACAGATTTGAAGAGGTAGAAAGGACTCCCCATTAAAGCACAAGAAAAGGGGCTGAACATCGCCAATGATGCAGTTGGCCAAAAAGGGTGTATGCATTTTTTCTGAATATATTCAAGTAAAGGCCATACACACTTTTTATCCAACCAAACAGGTGGGCACTGGAAATCAATATCACAAAATGTATCACTTCACATCAGTCAGAAGGGCCATCCACATAAAGTGTAAACACCAGAAATGCAGGACAGGGCGAGGAGAAAAGGGAGCCCTGTGAGGCTCATAGTGGAAATGTAATTTGCCAACGGCCACTCTGGAGAAGTGTATTGTGTTTGCTAAAACATCTAAAAAATGAGCTACAGAGCATAGGGCACTTGCACTCATGGGCGTGTACCTTGGGAAAAACAAAAATCGACAGAAAACAGGCACCCGAACGTTTACCACCTCTCTGTTAAAAAGGGCCTCAACTTGGATATAACCTAAATGTCCCTGGAAGGATAAAATGGATAAAAGAGATGGGGTACTTATGTAGAGTGGAATATTACTCATCCAGAAATCAATGAAATAAGGCCAGTTGTAACAACTCTGGAGGAGTTACATACGATCATTCTAAGTGACATATGTCAGAAAGAAAAAGACACATATCATAAGATGTCACTTAAAGGTGGAATCAAAAATGGCTACACATGAAATAAATTACAAAACAGAAACATAGTCAAATATGTAGAAAATAGACATAAGGCTGCTAAATGGGAAAGGTGGGGAATGGTGGGGTATTATCCAGGAGGTTGAAATTAGCAAAGATACCATTCCAAGTACCAAATTGAATAACTGACAAGGCCTACACGGTACCTCAAAGAACTGCACTCAGCCCACTCAAGTCACTGGAAAATAATACATATGACTGGTAAGCATCTGAAAAAGAAGTTATTGTTGTCTCACAGTACATGAATCAAGTGGATGTACAGCAGCAAAAAACAGAGCTTTGAAAATCAGCTGTAACCAATATAAAAATAAATTTAAAACTATTTATAAAAACAGTGAGACAGACAAAAATTCTTACAACTTTTGTTGAAGGGCTACGATGTAACATGGATTGAACACATGTAGACCCACAGCAGGATGATTATATAAGGCTGGAAGCTATGCACGCTAAGAGATGTTAGAGAGGCTGGGTGAGGAAATGCAGACCTTTTAAAGTAATACTGCCTGGTACCCATTCCACGGGTCCCACATCTGCAGGTTCAAGGGAGTCTTCTGACAGCGAAAACATGCCTGCGAAACCGAGATGAATGTACACCGTGTGCTCAGGAAAGGTGTCTAAAATGCACCTCATTTTTGATCTCCTGCTGCTGGGGTTCGCCATTCCAGCCACATTACTAACAACCTCCCCACTTGGAGAATCAGCACCTTTAACCTCCTGTTTCCCACAGTTTGCAATTTGTGCAGAGGGTAAATGGGAAGAGGGGGAACCAATGAGAGATTAGCTGTAGGAGTTTTGACAGGCACATGTCACTCTAATTTCCCATTAGGAAGAAGAATTAACCAAAGGCTCAGCCTGCCTCCCCAGAACCAGAATAGGGCCGGAAGCAATCCAATGGTTTGGCGGCCAGCTCACAAAAAAAGCGAGTTGCAAAATGGAGCTCAGGAGCAGACAATTCAAAGACCTGCAAAGATATAAATGATAACCAACGTCCAAAAATATATTCAGGTAAGGCAACGAAGAGGATCTGAATGAGAGGCAGAATTGCAGGAAACAGATTTCAAAAGGTAGATTGTACTCACATTTAAAGCATATGAAAAGCAGCAGAATTTCTAAAATGATGCAGTTGGGCAAAAGGGTGTATGCGTTTTTTTCGTGAATATCTTCAGGAAAAAAACACATGCAGAGTTTTTGGCCAACCAAGCAAGAGGGAAATGCAAATCTGCACAACAAAGGAGTCTCAATTTCCACTGCTCAGAAAGGCAATCCAAAAAATGTGTACAAACCAGAAATGCAGGAGAGGCCATGGAAAACAGGGAGCCTAGTCACGCTGATGGGTGGGGTATAAATATCCAAGAGCCACTCTGAAGAAGTGTATGCTGTTTCCTAAAACTTCTAAAATACAAAGCCCCCAAGGAAAGGGGACTTCAACTCACGGGCATATGACTTGGGAAGACTAAATATCAATAAGACACAGGCACCCCAAAGTTTAGGGCTGCTCTGCATACAAGAACCTCAACTTTGGTACACCTAAAATATCCCAGGAAAAAGAGAAATGCATAAAGAACTTGTGGTAATTTTGTACAACGGAATATCACTCAGACGTGAAATCAGTGTATATAAGGCCAGTAGCAGCATAATGAGTGGATTTAGGTATGATGATTCTAAGGGAAATTAGTCACACAGAAAAAGAATCTTATCATAAGATATCACTTATAGAGGGAATGTCAATATCACAACACATGAACTGAATTAGGAAAGAGAACAGAGTCTCACATTTAGAAAAAAACTCTTATGCCTGCTTCAGGGGAATGGAGAGGTGGGGTGATGCATAAAACCAGAGTATGATATTAGCACAGGTACCATTCCATAAACCAAATACAGAATAGACAAGACCTACACCTTCCTCAGTGAATGGGACTCAACACCCCTATTCCCCGCCGAGGAATATATCTGACTAGTAAGAATCTTAAAACCTATGTATTCATATGTCTCCGTAAGGAATCAATTGTGTCTAGACTGGCATAAACAGGTCAGTGAAAACCAGCTGAACCCCATAATAAAAATGAATTTCAAAAACAAAACCAAAAAACAGCAAAATTCTTACACAATTCCTTCAGGGGTTCTAATGAAACCTGGAATGACCCTATCTGCAAAGACAGCTGGATGAGACATAAGGCTGGACACTTGGGACTGAGAGGACTGGTGAGATTGGGAGAGAAAATGCAGAACCTTTAAAGTAGTAATGCATGCCACCATTCCATGGGTCCCAAATCTCCAGGTAGAAGGGAATATCACTACAGTTATAACATGTATGGGAAACCTAGAGAATGGACACCCTGTGATGGCGAAAGGTTTCTAAAACTCTCCTAATTTTTCCTCTCCTTGTGCTCCACTTTGGCATTCCAACTGCTTTACTATCAATCTCCCAACTTAGGAGAGTCAGCCCCTATAACCTCCTGGTTCGCACAGTTTGCTATTTGTGCAGATGATGAAAGGGAAGAGGGAGAACCAATCAGAGAGTAGATGTAGGCATTTGGACGGGCACATGTCACTCTAATTTCCCGTCAGGAAGAAGAATTAACCAAAGCCTCAGCCACCCACAGGGAACCAATAAAGCCACCCCTGGAACCAGTATAGGTCCTGAAGCAAAATTGTGGATTTGCGGCCAGCTCACAAAAATGGGATTTGAAAATTGGAGCTCAGGGGCCCAGCAATTCAAAAACCTGCAGAGTTATAAAGGACTACTCTCTTCCAGAAATCTGTTGAGGGAAGGCAATGAAGCGGACTTGAAAATGAGGCAGAATTGCACAAAACATATTTCAAGAGGTAAATTGGAATCGCTTTTGAAGCACAGAAAAAGCATCCCAACTTGGACGGTGATGCACTTGGCCAAAAAGGGCGTATGCCTTTTCCCCTGAATATATTCAGGAGAAAACGCATACGTCCTTTCTGGCCAATGAAGCAAGCATGCAATGCAAATCCACACTACAAAGAATTGTCACTTCCCACCGGTCGAAAGGGACATCTGTATATCTGTAAAAACCAGAAAGGCAAGAGCGAGATGACAAGGGCATGAAGCAATGTGATCCCAAGGGTCATGGAGGATTGTGATGACAAGCGCATGGAGCATTGTGATGACAAGATTATGTAGCATTTTGCTGACAAAGGCAAGGAGCATTGTGATGACAAGGTTCATGGAGCACTTTGATGACAAGCGTCATGGAGCATTGTGATTACAGGGGTCATGGAGCATTGGGATGACAAGAGCATGGATCATTGTGATGACAAGGTTCATGGAGCATTTTGATGACAAGAGTCCCGGATCATTGTGTCGTCAGGGTTCATGGAGCGTTGTGATGACAGTGGTCATGGAGCATTGTGATGACAGGGGTCAGGGAGCATTGTGATGAGAAGGTCATGGACCATTGGGCTGAAAATGTTCATGGAGTGTTGTGATGAGAGGCGTCATGGAGCATTGTGATGACAAGGTACTGGAGCATTGTGATGAGAAGACCATGGAGCCTTGTGATGACATGTCTCATGGGGCATTCTGAGGAAAAGGGGCATGCAGCATTGTGATTACAGAGGTCTTGGAGCATTGTGGTGACAAGGGCATGGAGCATTGGGATGAGAAGGCCATGGAGCGTTCTGATGACATGCATCATGGAGCTTTGTGAGGACAAGGGCATGGAGCATTGTGTTTTCAGGGGTCTTGGAGCACTGTGATGAAAAGGGCATGGATCATTGTGATGAAAAAGGCATGGAGCCTGGTCATGACAGGGTTCAAGGAGCATACTGACGACAAGTGTCAGGGAGCATTGTGATGACAAGGGTATTGAGCATTGTGATGACAAAGGTCATGGAGCATTGTGATGAGAAGACGATGGATAATTGTGATGACGAGCGTCATGGGGCGTTGTGATGATAAGTGTTATGGAACATTTTGATCACAAGGATTTGGAGCATTGTGATGACAGAGGTCATGGGGCATTTTGATTTCATTGTGATGACAATAGCCTGAAGCATTATGATGATGGGCATGCTGCATTGTGATGACAGGGTTCATGGAGCATTGAGATGAAAAGGGGCATGGAGCATTGTGATTACAGGAGTCTTGGAGCATTGTGATGACAAGGGCATGGAGCATCGTGAATGAGAAGGCCATGGAGAATTCTGATGACATGCGTCATGGAGCTTTGTGATGACAAGGGCATGGAGCATTGTGATTACAGGGGTCTTGGAGCACTGTGATGACAAGGGTCATGGAGCCTTGTGATGACAAGGCCGTGGAACATTGTGATGGCAGTGGTCATGGAGCATTTTTATGACAGGGGTCATGGAGCATTGTGATGACCAGGGCATGGAACACTGTGATACATGGGTCATGGAGGATTGTAATGACAAGCGCATGGAGCATTGTGATAAGAATGGCATCGAGCATTGTGATGAAAAGCATCATGTAGCCTGTGATGACAAGGGCATGGAACAATGTGATGAGAGGTTTCATGGAGCATTGTGATGACAATGGCATGCAGCATTGTGATGCCAAGGGTCATGGAGCTTTGTGATGACAAAGGTCATGGAGCATTTTGATGACAAGAGGTGTGGTGCATTCTGTTGTGTAGGGCAGGGAGCATTGTGATAACAGGGTCATGGAGCAATTTGATGAAAAGTGTCATGGAACATTTTGATGACAGGGGTTATGGAACATTGAGATGTCAAGGGTCATGGAACATTTCCATGACAGGGTTTAAGGACCATTGTGATGACAGGGGAGTGGGTGTATTGTGATGACTAGTGAGGGAACATGTTGATATCAGTGGTGAGAGAGCATTTTTATAAGAAGTGCATGGAGCATTGTGATGACAATCTTTATGGAGCATTGTGATGACAAGGTTGTGGAGCATTGTGATGACAAGGGTCATGGAGCATTGAGTTGACAAAGGCACGGAGCATTGTGATGACAAGTGTCACGGAGCATTGTGATGAAAAGTTCATGGAGCATTGTGGTGACAAAGTTCACAGAGCCTTGTGATGATGAGGGCATGGACCATTGTGATGACACAGGTCATGAAGCCTTGTGAAGACTGGAGTCACGGAGAATTGTGATGACTGGGGTCATGGAGCATTGTGATGACAAGGGCATGGAGCTTTGTGATGACAGGGGCATAGGGCATTGGTCTGACAAGTTTCATGGATAATTGTGTTGACAGTGGGCATGGCACATTGTGATGACAAGGTCATGGAGCATTGTGAAGACAAGGTCATGGAGTATTGTGAAGACAGGTGTCAGGGAGCATTGTGATGACATATTTCATGGTCCATTGTGATGAGAATGGCATGGAGCATTGTGATGCCAAGTGTTATGGAGGATTGTGAGGACAAAGGTAATGGAGCATTGTGATGACAAGGGCTTGGATCATTGTGATGACAAGGGCATGGAGCATTGTGATGACAACGGGCAGTGAGAATTTTGATGAAAAGGTCGTGAAGCATTGTGATAACAAAGGCATGGAGCTTGCTATGACAGGGGTCATGGGGCATTGCGATGACAAGTGCATGGAGAATTGTGATGACAAGAGCATGTAACATAGTGATGAGAACTGTCATGGAGCACTGTGATGACAAGGACGTGGAGAATTGTGATGACAAGGGACATGGTGCATTGTCATAACCAGGGCATGGAGCATTGTGATGGCAAGACCGTGGAGCACTGTGATGAGAAGACCATGGATAATTGTGATGACGAGCATCATGGAACACTGTAATGACAAGGGGCATGGAGCATTGTGATGACAGGTGTCATGGAGCATTGTGACGACAGGGGTCATGGATCATTGTGATGACAAGTGTCACGGAGCATTCTGATGACAAGCTTGTGGAGTATTGTGATGACAATGGCATGGAGCATTGTGATGAAAAGGGCATGGATCACTGTGATGAAAAAGGCATGGAGACTTGTCATGACAGGGTTCAATGAGCATACTGACGACAGGTGTCAGGGAGCATTGTGATGACAAGTGTATTGAGAATTGTGATGACAAGGGTCATGGAGCATTGTGATGAGAAGTCCATGGATAATTGTGATGACCAGCATCATGGGGCGTTGTGATGACAAGTATTATGGAACATTGTGATCACAAGGGTTTGGAGCATTGTGATGACAGAGGTCATGGATCATTGAGATGAAAAGGGGCATGGAGCATTGTGATTACAGGGGTCTTGGAGCATTGTGATGAGAAGGGTCATGGAGCCTTGTAATGACAAGGCCATGGAACATCGTGATGGCAGGGGTAATGGAGCATTGTTATCACAGGTGTAATGGAGCATTGTGATGGCAAGGGCATGGAGCATTGTGATGAGAAGGCCATGGAGCATTCTGATGACATGTGTCAGGTAGCATTGTGATGACAATGGCATGGAGCAATGTGATGAGAGCGTTCATGGAGCATTGTGATGACCATGACATGGAGCATTGTGATGCAAAGGGTCATGGATCTTTGTGATGACAAAGGTCATGGAGCATTTTGATGACAAGGGCGTGGTGCATTGTGATGAGAAGGGCAGGGAGCATTGTGATGACAGGGTCATGGAACAATTTGATGAAAAGGGTCATGCAACATTTTGATGACAGGGGTTATGGAACATTGTGATGTCAGGGGTCATTGAGCATTTTGATGAAATGGTTCATGGAGCATTTTGATGACAGGGGTTATGGAACATTGTGATGTCAGGGGTCATCGAACATTGTGATGATAAGCGCATGTAGAATTGTGATGACAGGAGTCATGGAACATTGTGATGATAGGGGTGAGGGAGTATTGTGATGAATAGTGATGTAACATTGTGATATCAGTGGTGAGAGAGCATTTTGATGAGAAGTGCATGGAGCATTGTGATGACAAGGTTTATGGAGCATTGTGATGACAAGATTGTGGAGCACTGTGATGACAAGCGCATGGCGCATTGTGATGACATGGGTCATGGAGCATTGTGCTGACAAGCGCATGGAGCATTGTGATGACAAGGGTCATGGAGCATTGTGCTGAGAAAGGCATAGAGCATTGTGATGACAAGGGTCAAAGAGCATTGTGATGAAAAGTTCATGGAGCATTGTGGTTAAAAAGTCACAGAGACTGTAGATGAGGAGGGCATGGACCATTGTGATGACAAAGGTCATGAAGCATTGTGATGACTGGAGTCACGGAGAATTGTGATGACAGGGGTCGTGGAGCATTGTGATAAGAAGGGCATGGAACATTGTGATGACAAGGGCATGGAGCATTGGTCTCATAAGTTTCATGGATTATTGCGATGACAGTTGGAATGGCGCATTGTGATGACAAGGGCATGGAGCACTGTGATGACCAGGTCATGCAGTATTGTGAAGACAGGTGTCAGGGAGCATTGTGATGACATATGTAATGGCCCATTGTGATGACAATGGCATGGAGCATTGTGTTGCCAAGTGTCATGGAGGATTCTGATGACAAAGGTAATGGAGCATTGTGATGACAATGGCTTGGAGCATTGTGATGACAGGGTCAGGGAGCATTCTGATGACAAGCTTGTGGAGTAATTTGATGACATTGGCATGGAGCATTGTGATGAAAACGGCATGGGGCATTGTGATGAAAAAGGCATGGAGCCTTTTCGTGACAGGTTTCAAGGAGCATTCTGACGACAAGTGTCAGGGAGCATTGTGATGACAAGTGTATTGAAAATTATGATGACAAAGGTCATGGAGCATTGTGATGAAAAGGGCATGGAGTATTGTGATGAAAGGCATCATGGAGCGTTGTGATGACAAGTGTTATGGAACATTGTGATCACAAGGGTTTGGAGCATTGTGAGGACAGAGGTCTTGGATCATTTTGATTTCAAGGAACATGGAGCATTGTGATGACAAGGGCAGGAAGCAATGTGATCCCAAGGTTCATGGAGTATTGTGATGACAAGCGCATAGAGCATCGTAATGACAGGGTCATGTAGCATTTTGCTGACAAAGGCATGGAGCATTGAGATGACAGGTGTCCAGGAGCACTGTGATGGCAAGCGTCAAGGAGCATTGTGTTTACAGGGGTCAAGGAGCATTGGGATGACAAGGGCATGCATCATTGTGATGCCAAGTGTCATGGAGCATTGGGCTGAAAATGTTCATGGAGTTTTGTGATGACAGGGGTCATGGAGCATTGTGATGACTAGGGAATGGAGCATTGTGATGACAAGAGTACCGGATCATTGTGTTGTCAGGTGTCATGGAGCGTTGTGATGACAGTGGTCATGGAGCATTGTGATGATATTGGTCAAGGAGCATTGTAATGAGAAGGTCATGGAGCATTGGGCTGAAAACGTTCATGGAGTATTGTGATGACAGGCGTCATGGAGCATTGTGATGATAAGGGAATGGAGCATTTTGATGACAACGTCCTGGAGCATTGTGATGAGAAGTCCATGGAGCCTTGTGATGCCAAGTCTCATGGAGCATTCTGATGAAAAGGGGCATGGAGCATTGTGATTACAGGGGTCTAGGACCATTGTGATGACAAGGGCATGGAGCATTGTGATGAAAAGTGCATGGATCATTGTGATGAAAAAGGCATGGAGCCTTGTCATGACAGGGTTCAAGGAGCATACAGAGAACAAGTGTCAGGGAGCATTTTGATGACAAGTGTGTTGAGCATTGTGATGACAAAGGTCATGGAGCATTGTGAAGAGAAGACCATAGATAATTGTGATGACGAGCGTCATGGGGCATTGTGATTGACAAGTGTTATGGAATATGGTGATCACAAGGGTTTGGAGCAGTGTTATGACAGAGGTCATGGAGCATTTTGATTTCATTGTGATGACAATAGCCTGAAGAATTATGATGATGGGCATGGTGCATTGTGATGACAGGGTTCATGGATCATTGAGATAAAAAGGGACATGAAGCATTGTGATTACAGGGGTCTTGGAGCATTGTGATGAGAAGGGTCATGGAGCCTTGTGATGACAAGGCCATGGAACATCGTGATGGCAGGGATCATGGAGCATTGTTATCACAGGGGTAATGGAGCATTGTGATGGCAAGGGCATGGAGCATTCTGATGACATGCATCATGGAGCTCTGTGACGACAAGGGCATGTAGCACTGTGATTACAGGTGTCTTGGAGCATTGTGATGACAAGGGTCATGGAGCCTTGTGATGACAAGCCCGTGGAACGTTGTGATGGCAGTGTTCATGGAGCATTGTTATGACAGGGGTAATGGAGCATTGTGATGACTAGGGCATGGAACATTTGTCTGAAAAGTTTCATGGATTATTGTGATGAGAGTGGGCATGGAGCATTGTGATGACAAGGGCACGGAACACAGTGATCCATGGGTCATGGAGGATTGTAATGACAAGGGCATGGAGCATTGTGATGAGAAGGGCATCGAGCAGTGTGATGACAAGCACCATGGAGCTTTTTGATGACAATTGCATGGAACAATGTGATGAGAGGTTTCATGGAGTATTGTGATGACAATGGCATGGAGCATTGTGATGCCAAGGGTCATGGAGCTTTGTGATGACAAAGGTCATGGAGCATTTTGATGACAAGGGCGTGGTGCATTGTGATGAGAAGGGCAGGGAGCATTGTGATGACATTGTCATGGACCAATTTGATGAAAAGGGTCATGGAACATTTTGATGAGAGGCGTTATGTAACATTGTGATGTCAGGGGTCATGGAGCATTTTGATGAAAAGGGTCATGGAGCATTTTGATGACAGGGGTTATGGAACATTGTGATGTCAGGGATCATCGAACATTGTGATGATAAGTGCATGTAGCATTGTGATGACAGGAGTCATGGAACATTGTGATGACAGGGTTGAGGGAGTATTGTGATGAATAGTGATGTAACATTGTGATATCAGTGGTGAGAGAGCATTTTGATTTGAAGTGCATGGAGCATTGTGATGACAAGGTTTATGGAGCATTGTGATGACAAGATTGTGGAGCACTGTGACGGCAAGCGCATGGTGCATTGTGATGACATGGGTCATGGAGCATTGTGCTGACAAGCGCATGGAGCATTGTGATGACAATGGTCATGGAGCATTGTGCTGAGAAAGGCATAGAGCATTGTGATGACAAGGGTCAAAGAGCATTGTGATGAAAAGTTCATGAAGCATTGTGGTTAAAAAGGTCACAGAGACTGTTGATGACAAGGGCATGGACCACTGTGATGACAAAGGTCATGAAGCCTTGTGATGACTGGAGTCACGGAGCATTGTCATGACAGGGGTCATGGAGCATTGTGATAACAAGGGCTTGGGGCATTGTGATGACAAGGGCATAGAGCATTGGTCTAATAAGTTTCATGGCTTATTGCGATGACAGTTGGAATGGCGCATTGTGATGACAAGGGCATGGAGCATTGTGATGACCAGGTCATTCAGTATTGTGAAGACAGGTGTCAGGGAGCATTGTGATGACATATGTAATGGCCCATTGTGATGACAATGCCATGGAGCATTGTGATGCCAAGTGTCATGGAGGATTCTGATGACAAAGGTAATGGAGCATTGTGATGACAATGGCTTGGAGCATTGTGATGACAAGGGTCAGGGAGCATTGTGCTGACAAGTGCATGGAAAATTGTGATGACAAGGGACATGGAGCATTCTGATGACAAGCTTGTGGAGTATTTTGATGACAATGGCATGGAGCATTGTGATGAAAACGGCATGGTGCATTTTGATGAAAAAGGCATGGAGCCTTTTTGTGACAGGGTTCAAGGAGCATTCTGACGACAAGTGTCAGGGAGCATTGTGATGACAAGTGTATCGAGAATTGTGATGACAAAGGTCATGGAGCATTGTGATGAAAAGGGCATGGAGTATTGTGATGACAGGCATCATGGAGCATTGTGATGACAAGTGTTATGGAACATTGTGATCACAAGGGTTTGGAGCATTGTGATGACAGAGGTCATGGATCATTTTGATTTCAAGGAGCATGGAGCATTTGATGACAAGGGCATGGAGCAATGTGATCCCAAGGTTCATGGAGGATTGTGATGGCAATGGTAATGGAGTATTGTGATGACAAGTGCATAGAACATTGTAATGACAAGGTCATGTAGCATTTTGCTGACAAAGGCATGGAGCATTGTGATGACAGGTGTCATGGAGCACTGTGATGACAAGCGTCACGGAGCATTGTGATTACAGGGGTCATGGAGCATTGGGATGACAAGGGCATGCATCATTGTGATGACAAGTGTCATGGAGCATTGGGCTGAAAATGTTCATGGAGTATTGTGATGACAGGGGTCATGGAGCATTGTGATGACTAGGGAATGGAGCATTGTGATGACAAGAGTCCCGGATCATTGTGTTGTCAGGTGATATTGAGCGTTGTGATGACTGTGGTCATGGAGAATTGTGATGATATTGGTCATGGAGCATTGTGATGAGAAGGTCATGGAACATTGGGCTGAAAATGTTCATGGAGTATTGTGATGACAGGGGTCATGGAGCATTGTGATGATAAGGGAATGGGGCATATTGATGACAATGTCCTGGAGCATTGTGATGAGAAGACCATGGAGCCTTGTGATGACAAGTCTCATGGAGCATTCTGATGAAAAGGGGCATGGACCATTGTGATTACAGGGGTCTTGGAGCATTGTGATGACAAGGGCATGGAGCATTGTGATGAGAAGGCCATGGAGCATTCTGATGACATGCATCATGGAACTTTGTGATGACAAGGGCATGGAGCATTGTGATTACAGGGGTCTTGGAGCATTGTGATGAAAATGGCATGGATCATTGTGATGAAAAAGGCATGGAGCCTTGTCATGAAAGGGTTCAGGGAGCATACTGATGGCAAGAGTCAGGGAGCATTGTGATGACATGTGTATTGCGCATTGTGATGACAAATGTCATGGGGCATTGTGATGAGAAGTCCATGGATAATTGTGATGAGTAGCGTCATGGGGTATTGTGATGAAAAGTGTTATGGAACATTGTGATCACAAGGATTTGGAGCATTGTGATGACAGAGGTCATGGAACATTTTGATTTCATTGTGATGACAAGAGCATGAAGCATTATGATGATGGGCATGGTGCATTGTGATGACAGGGTTCATGGAGCATTGTGATGAAAGGTGGCATGGAGCTTTGGTCTGACAAGTTTCATGGATTATTTTGATGACAGTGGGCATGGCACATTGTGATGACAAGGGCATGGAGCATTGTGATGACAAGGTCATGGAGTATTGTGAAGACAGGTGTCAGGGAGCATTGTGATGACATATGTCATGTTCCATTGTGATGACAATAGCACGGAGCATTGTGATGCCAAGTGTCATGGAGGATTGTTGTGACAAAGGTAAAGGAGCATTGTGATGATAAGCGCATGGAGCATTGAGATGACAAGGGCCATTGATAATTTTAATGTCCATGTCGTGAAACATTGTGATGACAAGCGCATGGAGCTTCCTATGACAGGGGTCATGGAGCATTGCGATGACAAGTGCATGGAGTATTGTTATGACAAGAGCATATAACATTGTGATGAGAAGTGCCATGGAGCATTGTGATGACAAGGACGTGGAGAATTGTGAGGACAAGGGACATTGAGCTTTGAGATGACCAGGGCATGGAGCATTGTGATGGCAAAACCGTGGAGCATTGTGATAAGAAGACCTTGGGTAATTGTGATGATGAGCATCATGGAGCACTGTAATGACAAGGGGCATGAAGCATTGTGATGACAGGTGTCAGGGAGCATTGTGATGACAGGGGTCATGGAGCATTGTGATGACAAGGGAATGGAACATTGTGATGACAAGGGTACGGAACATTGTGATGAAAAGTGCCATTGAGAATTTTGATGATAAAGTCGTGAAGCATTGTGATGACAAACACTTGGAGCTTGCTATGACAGGGGTCATGGAACATTGCAATGACAAGTGCATGGAGAATTGTGATGAAACGAGCATGTAACTTTGTGATGAGAAGTGTCATGTAGCATTGTGATGACAAGTACGTGGAGAATTGTTATGACAAGGGACATGGAGCATTGTGATAACCAGGGAATGGAGCATTGTGATGACAGGGGTCATGGAGCATTATTATGACAAGGGCCATGGTGCATTCTGATATAAGATATCACTTATGAAGGGACTGTAAACCTGGCTACATATGAACTGAATTAGGAAAGAGAACAGAGTCTCAGATTTAGAAAACACTCTTATGCTTGCTTAAGGGGGAAGGAGAGGTGGGGAGACACACAAAACCAGAGTTTGATATTAACACAGGTACCGTTCCATAATCCAAATACAGAAGAGACAAGCCCGACTCCTTCCTCAGTGAATGGGACTCAACACCCCTATTCCCCACAGAGAAATATATCTGACTAGTAAGGATCTTAAAACCTATGTATTGATATGTCTCCATAAGGGAAACAAGTGTGTCTAGAATGACATAAACACGGCAGTGAGAATAAGCTCAAACCCACTATAAAAAGAAATTTCAAAACAAAACAAAGAAACAGTGAAATTCTTACACAATACCTTCAGGGGTTCTGATGAAACTTGGAATGACCCTATCTACAACAACAGCTGGATGTGGCATAAGGCTGTTCACTTGGGACTGAGAGGATTGGTGAGATTGGGTGTGAAAATGCAGACGCTTTAAATCAATAATGCCTGCCACTGATTCCATGGTTCCCAACTCTCCAGGTAGAAGGGAATATCACTACAGTTATAACATGTATGGGAAACCTAGAGAATGGACACCCTCTGATGGTGAAAGGTTTCTAAAACTCTACTAACTTTTTTCTCTCCATGTGCTCCAGCTTGACATTCCAACTGCTTTAATATCAATCTCCCAACTTGGAGAGTCAGCCCCTATAACCTCCTGGTTCGCACAGTTGGCACATTGTGCAGAGGATATAAGGGAAGAGGGAGAACCAATGAGAGAGTAGCTGTAGGCATTTGGACGGCCACATGTCAGTCTAATTTCCCGTCATGAAGAAGAATTAACCAAACTCTGAGCCTGCCCCACACCCATAACTAGTATAGGTCCTGAAGCAAAATTGTGGGTTTGCGGTCAGCTCACAAAAACACAAGTTGAAAAATGGAGCTCAGGGGCACAGCAATTCACTAACTTGCAGAGTTATAGAGGACTACTCTCTTCCAAAAATCTGTTGAGGAGAAGCCATGAGGCGGACTTGAAAATGAGGGAGATTTGCACGAAACAGATTTCCAGAAGTACATTGGAATCGCCTTTAAACACAGGAAAAGCATCACAACTTCGACAATTATGGAATTGTCCATAAAGGGCGCATGCGTTTTCTCCTGAATATATTCAGGAGAAAACGCATACACCCATTTTGGCCAACCAAGCAACCGCACAATGCAAATCTGCACTACAAAGAAGTATCACTTCCCACCAGTCAAAAGGGATATCCGTAAAATGTGTAAAAACCAGAAAGGCAAGAGGGGCTCTGGAGAACAGGGAGCCTTGTTATGCTGATGGGTGGGATGTAGATTGCCAACAGTCACTCTGGAGGAGTGCATTGTGTTCCCTAAAAGAATTACTCAACAGAGCTTCACAACCTAAGGCACTTCCAGTCATGGGAATATACCTTGGGAAAATTGAAAATCAATAAGACACAGCCAACCCAAAATATAGGGCAGCACTGCTTACAAGAACCTCGACTTCGGGACACCTTAAATAACCCAGGAAAGACAAAAATGGTAAAGAAATTGTGGTACATACGTATGATGGAATATCCCTCAGCCATGAAGTCAATGTCATAAGTCCAGTAGCAGCATAATGATGGGATTCATGTACCATGATTCTAACTGAAAAAATCACACAGAAAAAGAAACTTATCATAAGATATCACTTATGAAGGGTGTATAAACATGGCTACACATGGAATGAATTAGGAAAGGGAACAGAGTCTCATATATAGAAAACACTCTTATTCCTGCTTAAGGGGGAAGGAGAGGTGGGGTGATGCATAAAACCAGAGTTTGATATAAGCACAGGTACCGTTCCAAAAACCAACTATGGAATAGACAAGACCTACACCTTCCTCAGTGAAAGGGACTCAAAACCCCATATTTCCCGCAGAGGAATATATCTGACTAGTAAGAAACTTAAAACCTATGTATTGATATGTCTCTGTAAGGGAATCAAGTGTGCCTAGGCTGGCATAAACATGGAAGGGAGAATCAGCTCAAACCCACTATAAAAAGTAATTTCAAAAACAAAACAAAAAAAACTGGGAAATTCTTTACAATTCCTTCAGTGACTCTGATGAAACCGGGAATGACCCTATCTACAACGACAGCTGGATGTGCATAAGCGTGGACACTTGGGACTGAGAGGATTGGTGAGATTGGGTGAGCAAATGCAGACCGTTTAAAGCAATAATGCATGGCACACATTCCATGGGTCCCAACTCTCCAGGTTGAAGGGAATATTACTACAGATATATCATGTACGGGAAACCTAGAGAACGGACACACTGTGAATACGAAAGGTTTCTAAAACTCAACGAATAGTCCCTCTCCTGGTGCTCTGGTTTGACTTTCCATCTGCGTTACTATCAACCTCCCAACTTGGAGAGACAGCCCCTTTAACCTCCTGGTTCGCACAGGTTGCCAATTTGGCAGAGGATGAAAGGGAAGAGGGAGAACCAATGAGAGAGTAGCTGTTAGGCATTTGGACGGGCACATATCACTGTAATTTCCTGGCAGGAAGAAGAATTAACCAAAGTCTCAGCCCCCCACCGGGAACCAGCATAGGTCCTGAACCAAAATTTCGGACTTGCGGTCAGCTCACCAAAAACGAGTTGAAAAATGGAGCTCAGGGGCACAGCAATTCCCAAACTGGCCGAGTAATAAAGGACAACTATCGTCCAAAAATCTGTTGAGGGAAGGCAACGAGGCGGACTTGAAAGCGAGGCAGAATAGCAGGAAACAGATTTCAAGAGGTACGTTGGAATCGCCTTTAAAGCACTGGAAGAAGGGCACAACTTCGACAATGATGCACTTGGCCAAAAAGGGCGTATGCGTTTTATCCTGAATATATTCAGGAGAAAACGCATACGCCCTTTTTGGCCAAGCAAGCAAGCGGGCAATGCAAATCTGCACTACAAAGAAGTATCACTTCCCACCGGTCAAAAGGGACATCCACAAAATGTGTAAAAACCAGAAAGGCAAGACAGGCCCTGGAGAACAGGGAGCCTTGTTATGCTGATGGGCGGGATGTAAATTGCCAACTGCCTCTCTGGAGGAGTGCATTGTGTTCCCTAAAACAAGTAAACAACAGAGCTACAGAGCCAAGGGCACTTCCAGTCTAGGGAATATACCTTGGGAAAACTGAAAATCAATAAGCACAGCCACCCCAAAATTTAGGGCTGCACTGCTTACAAGGACCTCAACTTGGGTACACCTTAAATATCCCAGGAAATATAAAAATGGTTCAAAAAATTGCGGTACTTACGTACGATGGAATATCCCTCAACCATGAAATCAATGTCATAAGACCAGTAGCAGCAAAATGGGTGGATTCAGGTACGATGATTCTAAGTGAAATAAGTCACACAGAAAAAGAAACTTATCATAAGATATCACTTATGAAGATCCCGTAAACATCACTACTCTTGAACTGAGTTAGGAAAGAGAACAGTGTCTCACATTTAGAAAACACTCTTATGCCTGCTTAAGGGGGAAGGAGAGGTGGGGTGATGCATAAAACCAGAGTTTGAAATAAGCACAGGTACCGTTCCAAAACCCAACTATGGAATAGACAAGACCTACACCTTCCTCAGTAAAAGGGACTCAAAAGCCCATATTTCCCGCAGAGGAATATATCTGAATAGTAAGAATCTTAAAACCTATGTACTGATGTGTCTCCGTAAGGAATCAAGTGTGTCTAGACTGGCATAAACATGGCAGCGAGAATCAGCTCAAACACACTATAAAAAGGAATTTAAAAAACAAAACAAAAAAAACTGGGAAATTCTTTACAATTCATTCAGGGTCTCTGATAAAACGTGTAATGACCCATATCTACAACGACAGTGGATGTGGCATAAGGCTGGACACTTGGGACTGAGATGATTGGTGAGATTGGGTGAGCAAATGCAGACCCTTTAAAGCAATAATGCATGGAACCCATTCCATGGGTCCCAACTCTCAAGGTTGAAGGGAATATTACTACAGATATAACATGTACGGGAAACCTAGGGAATGGACACACTGTGAATATGAAAGGTTTCTAAACCTCAACGAATAGTCCCTCTCCTGGTGCTCCGGTTTGACTTTCCATCTGCTTTACTATCAATCTCCCAACTTGGAGAGACAGCCCCTTTAACCTCCTGGTTCGCACAGGTTGCCAATTTGGCAGAGGATGAAAGGGAAGAGGGAGAACCAATGAGAGAGTAGCTGTTAGGAATTTGGACGGGCACATATCACGCTAACTTCCCGGCAGGATGAAGAATTAACCAAAGTCTCAGGCCCCCACCGGGAACCAGCATAGGTTCTGAAGCAAAATTTTGGACTTGCGGTCAGCTCACCAAAAACGAGTTGAAAAATGGAGCTCAGGGCCACAGCAATTCAGAAACTGGCCGAGGAATAAAGGACAACTATCGTCCAAAAATCTGTTGAGGGAAGGCAACGAGGCGGACTTGAAAGCGAGGCAGAATAGCAGGAAACAGATTTCAAGAGGTACGTTGGAATCGCCTTTAAAGCACAGGAAGAGGGGCACAACTGCGACAATGATGCACTTGGCCAAAAAGTGCGTATGAGTTTTCTACTGAATATATTCAGGAGAAAACGCATACGCCCTTTTTGGCCAAGCAAGCACACGGGCAATGCAAATCTGCACTACAGAGAAGTATCACTTCCCACCGGTCAAAAGGGACATCCACAAATGTGTAAAAAGCAGAAAGGCAAGACAGGCCCTGGAGAACAGGGAGCCTTGTTATGCTGATGGGCGGGATGTAAATTGCCAACTGCCTCTCTGGAGGAGTGCATTGTGTTCCCTAAAACAAGTAAACAACAGATCTACAGAGCCAAGGGCACTTCCAGTCTAGGGAATATACCTTGGGAAAACTGAAACTCAATAAGACAGAGCCAGCCCAAAATTTAGGGCTGCACTGCTTAAAAGAACCTCAACTTGGGTACACCTTAAATATCCCAGGAAATATAAAAATGGTTCAAAAAATTGTGGTCCTTATGTACGATGGAATATCCCTCAGCCATTAAATAAATGTCATAAGAACAGTAGCAGCAAAATGAGTGGATTCAGGTACGATGATTCTAAGTGAAATAAGTCACACAGAAAAAGACACTTATCATAAGATATCACTCATGAAGATCCTGTAAACATGGCTACACTTGAACTGAGTTAGGAAAGAGAACAGAGTCTCACATTTAGAAAACACTCTTATGCCTTCTTAAGGGGGAAGGAGAGGTGGGGTGATGCATAAAACCAGAGTTTGATATAAGCACAGGTACCGTTCCAAAAACCAACTATGGAATAGACAAGACCTACACTTTCTTCAGTGAAAGCGTCTCAAAACCCCTTATTTCCTGCACAGGAATATATCTGACTAGTAAGAATCTTAAAACCTATGTATTGATATGTCTCTGTAAGGGAATCAAGTGTGTCTAGACTGGCATAAACATGGCAGCGAGAATCAGCTCAAAACCAGTATAAAAAGGAATTTCAAAAACAAAACAAAAAAACTGGGAAATTCTTTACAATTCCTTCAGGGTCTCTGATGAAACATGGAATGACCCTATGTACAATGACAGCTGGATGTGGCCTAAGGCTGGACACTTTGGACTGAGACGATTGGTGAGATTGGGTGAGAAAATGCAGACCCTTTAAAGCAATAATGCATGGCACCCATTCCATGGGTCCCAACTCTCCAGGTTGAAGGGAATATTTCTACAGCTATGACATGTACGGGAAACCTAGAGAACGGACACACTGTGAATACGAAAAGTTTCTAAAACTCAACGAATAGTCCCTCTCCTGGTGCTTTGGTTTGACTTTCCATATGCTTTACTATTAATCTCCCAACTTGGAGAGACAGCCCATTTAACCTCCTGGTTCGCACAGGTTTGCAATTTGGCAGAGGATGAAAGGGAAGAGGGAGAACCAATGAGAGAGTAGCTGTTAGGCATTTGGACGGGCACATGTCACTCTAATTTCCAGGCAGGAAGAAGAATTAACCAAAGTTCAGCCACCCACCAGGAACCAGTATAGGTTCTGAGCCAAAATTTTGGACTTCCAGTCAGCTAACAAAAAACGAGTTGAAAAATGGAGCTCAGGGGCACAGCAATTCACAAACTGGCCAAGTAATAAAGGACAACTATCGTTCAAAAATCTTTTTAGGAAGGACAAAGAACCGGACTTGAAAGCTAGGCAGAATAAGAAAAAACAGATTTCAAGAGGTACGTTGGCATCGGTTTTAAAGCACAGGAAGAGGCGCACAACATCGACGATGATGCACTTGGCCAAAAAGGGCGTATGCATTTTCTCCTGAATATATTCAGGAGAAAACGCATACGCCTTTTTTGGCCAAGCAAGCAAGCGGGCAATGCAAATCTGCACTACAAAGAAGTATCACTTCCCATCCATCAAAAGGGACATCCACAAAATGTGTAAAAACCAGAAAGACAAGACAGGCCCTGGAGAACAGGGAGCCTTGTTATGCTGATGGGCGGGATGTAAATTGCCAACTGCCTCTCTGGAGGAGTACATTGTGTTCCCTAAAACAAGTAAAGAACAGAGATATAGAGCCAAGGGCACTTCCAGTCTAGGGAATATACCATGGGTAAACCGAAAATCAATAAGACAGAGCCACCCCAAAATTTAGGGCTGCACTGCTTACAAGGACCTCAACTTGGGTACACCTTAAATATCCCAGGAAATATAAATATGGTTCAAAAAATTGTGGTACTTACGTACGATGGAATATCCCTCAGCCATGAAATCAATGTCATAAGACCAGTAGCAGCAAAATGGGTGGATTCAGGTACGATGATTCTAAGTGAAATAAGTCACACAGAAAAAGAAAATTATCATAAGATATCACTTATGAAGATCCTGTAAACATGGCTACACTTGAACTGAGTTAGGAAAGAGAACAGTGTCTCACATTTAGAAAACACTCTTATGCCTGCTTAAGGGGGAAGGAGAGGTGGGGTGATGCATAAAACCAGAGTTTGATATAAGCACAGGTACCGTTCCAAAAACCAACTACGGAATAGACAAGACCTACACCTTCCTCAGTGAAAGGGACTCAAAACCCCATATTTCCCGCAGAGGAATATATCTGACTAGTAAGAATCTTAAAACCTATGTATTCATATGTCTCCGTAAGGGAATCAAGTGTGTCTAGACTGGCATAAACATGGCAGCGGGAATCAGCTCAAACCCACTATAAAAAGGAATTTCAAAAACAAAACAAAAAAAACTGGGAAATTCTGTACAATTACTTCAGGGTCTCTGATGAAACCTGGAATGACCCCATCTACAATGACAGCTGGATGTGGCATAAGGAGGGACACTTGGGACTGAGACGATTGGTGAGATTGGGTGAGCAAATGCAGACCCTTTAAAGCACAAATGCCTGGCACCCATTCCATGAGTCCCAACTCTCCAGGTTGAAGGGAATATTACTACAGCTATAACATGTACGGGAAACCTAGAGAACGGACACACTGTGAATACGAAAGGATTCTAAAACTCAACGAATAGTCCCTCTCCTGGTGCTCCGCTTTGACTTTCCATCTGCTTTACTATCAACCTCCCAACTAGGAGAGACAGCCCCTTTAACCTCCTGGTTCGCACAGGTTGCCAATTTGGCAGAGGATGAAATGGAAGAGGGAGAACCAATGAGAGAGTAGCTGTTAGGCATTTGGACGGGCACATATCACTCTAACTTCCCGGCAGGAAGACGAATTAACCAAAATCTAAGCACCCCACCGGGAACCAGCCTAGGTCCTGAACCAAAATGTTGGACTTGCTGTCAGCTCACCAAAAACGAGTTGAAAAATGGAGCACAGGGGCACAGCAATTCACAAACTGGCCGAGTAATAAAGGACAACTATGGTCCAAAAATCTGTTGAGGGAAGGCAACGAGGCGGACTTGAAAGCGAGGCAGAATAGCAGGAAACAGATTTCCAGAGGTACGTTGGAATGGCCTTTAAAGCACAGGAAGAGGGGCACAACTTCGACAATGATGCACTTTTCCAAAAAGGGCGTATGCGTTTTCTCCTGAATATATTCAGGAGAAAACGCATACGCCCTTTTTGGCCAAGCAAGAAAGTGGGCAATGCAAATCTGCACTACAAAGAAGTTTCACTTCCCACGGCTCGAAAGGGACATCCACAAAATGTGTAAAAACCAGAAAGGCAAGACAGGCCCTGGAGAACTGGGAGCCTTGTTATCCTGATGGGCGGGATGTAAATTGCCAACTGCCTCTCTGGAGGAGTGAATACTGTTCCCTAAATCAAGTAAACAACAGAGCTACAGAGCCAGGAGCACTTCCATTCTAGGGAATATATCTTGGGACAACTGAAAATCAATAAGACAGAGCCACCCCAAAATTTAGGGCTGTACTGCTTACAAGGACCTCAACTTGGGTACACCTTAAATATCCCAGGAAATATAAAAATGGTTCAAAAAATTGTGGTACTTACATACGATGGAATATCCCTCAGCCATGAAATCAATGTCATAAGACCAGTAGCAGCAAAATGGGTGGATTCAGGTACGATGATTCTAAGTGAAATGAGTCACACAGAAAAAGAAACTTATCATAAGATATCACTTATGAAGATCCTGTAAACATGGCTACACTTGAACTGAGTTAGGAAAGAGAACAGTGTCTCACATTTAGAAAACACTCTTATGCCTGCTTAAGGGGGAAGGAGAGGTGGGGTGATGCATAAAACCAGAGTTTGATATAAGCACAGGTACCGTTCCAAAAACCAACTATGGAATACACAAGACCTACACCTTCCTCAGTGAAAGGGACTCAAAACCCCATATTCCCCTCAGAGGAATATATCTGACTAGTAAGAATCTTAAAACCTCTGTATTGATATGTCTCCGTAAGGGAATCAAGTGTGTCTATACTGGCATAAACATGGCAGCGAGAATCAGCTCAAACCCACTATAAAAAGGAATTTCAAAAACAAAACAAAAAAAAACTGGGAAATTCTTTACAATTCCTTCAGGGTCTCTGATGAAACCTGGAATGACCCTATCTACAATGACAGCTGGATGTGGCATAAGGAGGGACACTTTGGACTGAGACGATTGGTGAGATTGGGTGAGCAAATGCAGACCCTTTAAAGCACAAATGCCTGGCACCCATTCCATGAGTCCCAACTCTCCAGGTTGAAGGCAATATTACTACAGCTATAACATGTACGGGAAACCTAGAGAACGGACACACTGTGAATACGAAAGCTTTCTAAAACTCAACGAATAGTCCCTCTCCTGGTGCTCCGGTTTGTCTTTCCATCTGCTTTACTATCAAAGTCCCAACTTGGAGAGACAGCCCCTTTAACCTCCTGGTGCGCACAGGTATCAAATTTGGCAGAGGATGAAAGGGAAGAGGGAGAACCAATGAGAGAGTAGCTGTTAGGCATTTGGACGGGCACATATCACTGTAATTTACCGGCAGGAAGAAAAATTAACCAAAGTCTCAGCCCCCCACCGGGAACCAGCAAAGGTCCTGAACCAAAATGTTGGACTTGCGGTCAGCTCACCAAAAACGAGTTGAATAATGGAGCTCAGGGGCACAGCAATTCACAAACTGGCCGAGTAATAAAGGACAACTATCGGCCAAAAATCTGTTGAGGGAAGGCAACAAGGCAGACTTGAAATCGAGGCAGAATAGCATGAAACAGATTTCGAGAGGTACGTTGGAATCGCCTTTAAAGCACAGGAAGAGGGGCACAACTTCGACAATGATGCACTTGGCCAAAAAGGGCGTATGCGTTTTCTCCTGAATATATTCAGGAGAAAACGCATATGCCATTTTTGACAAAGCAAGCAAGCGGGCAATGCAAATCTGCACTACAAAGAAGTATCACTTCCCACTGGTCAAAAGGGACATCCACAAAATGTGTAAAAACCAGAAAGGCAAGACAGGCCCGGGAGAACAGGGAGCCTTGTTATGCTGATGGGCGGGATGTAATTTGCCAACTGCCTCTCTGGAGGAGTACATTGTGTTTCCTAAAACAAGTAAAGAACAGAGCTACAGAGCCAAGGGCACTTCCAGTCTAGGGAATATACTTTGGGAAAACTGAAAATCAATAAGACAGAGCCACCCCAAAATTTAGGGCTGCACTGCTTACAAGAACCTCAACTTGGGTACACCTTAAATATCCCAGGAAATATAAAAATGGTTCAAAAAATTTTGGTATTTACGTACGACCGAATATCCCTCAGCCATGAAATCAATGTCATAAGACCAGTAGCAGCAAAATGGGTGGATTCAGGTACGATGATTCTAAGTGAAATAAGTCACACAGAAAAAGAAACTTATCATAAGATATCACTTATGAAGATCCTGTAAACATGGCTACACTTGAACTGAGTTAGGAAAGAGAACAGTGTCTCACATTTAGAAAACACTCTTATGCCTGCTTAAGGGGGAAGGAGAGGTGGGGTGATGCATAAAACCAGAGTTTGATATAAGCACAGGTACCGTTCCAAAAACCAACTATGGAATAGACAAGACCTACACCTTCCTCAGTGAAAGGGACTCAAAACCCCATATTTCCCGCAGAGGAATATATCTGACTAGTAAGAATCTTAAAACCTATGTATTGATATGTCTCCGTAAGGGAATCAAGTGTGTCTAGACTGGGATAAATATGGCAGCGAGAATCAGCTCAAACCCACTATAAAAAGGAATTTCAAAAATAAAACAAAAAAACTGGGAAATTCTTTACAATTCCTTCAGGGTCTCTGATGAAACCTGGAATGACCCTATCTACAACGACAGCTGGATGTGGCATAAGGAGGGACACTTAGGACTGAGAGGATTGGTGAGATTGGGTGAGCAAATGCAGACCCTTTAAAGCACAAATGCCTGGCACCCATTACATGGGTCCCAACTCTCCAGGTTGAAGGGAATATTACTACAGCTATAACATGTACGGGAAACCTAGAGAACGGACACACTGTGAATACGAAAGGTTTCTAAACTCAACGAAGAGTCCCTCTCCTGGTGCTCCAGTTTGACTTTCCATCTGCTTTACTATCAACCTCCCAACTTGGAGAGACAGTCCTTTTAACCTCCTGGTTCGCACAGGTTGCCAAGTTGGCAGAGGATGAAAGGGAAGAGGGAGAACCAATGAGAGAGTAGATGTTAGGCATTTGGACGGGCACATATCACTATAATTTCCAGGCAGGAGGAAGAATTAACCAAAGTCTCAGCCACCCACCGGGAACCAGTATAGGTCCTGAACCAAAATTTAGGACTTGCGGTCAGCTCACCAAAAACGAGTTGAAAAATGGAGCTCAGGGGCACAGCAATTCACAAACTGGCCGAGTAATAAAGGACAACTATCGTCCAAAAATCTGTTGAGGAAAGGCAACGAGGCGGACTTGAAAGCGAGGCAGAATAGCAGGAAACAGATTTCAAGAGGTACGTTGGAATCACCTTTAAAGCACAGGAAGAGGGGCACAACTTCGACAATGATGCACTTGGCCAAAAATGGTGTATGCGTTTTCTCCTGAATATATTCAGGAGAAAACGCATACGCCCTTTTTGGCCAAGCAAGCAAGCGGGCAATGCAAATCTGCTCTACAAAGAAGTATCACTTCCCACCGGTCAAAAGGGACATCCACAAAATATGTAAAAACCAGAAAGGCAAGACAGGCCCTGGAGAACAGGGAGCCTTGTTATGCTGATGGGCGGGATGTAAATTGCCAACTGCCTCTCTGGAGGAGTGCATTGTGTTCCCTAAAACAAGTAAAGAAGAGAGCTACAGAGCCAAGGGCACTTCCAGTCTAGGGAATATACCTTGGGAAAACTGAAAATCAATGAGACAGAGCCACCCCAAATTTAGGGCTGCACTGTATACAAGGACCTCAACTTGGATACACCTTAAGTATCCCAGGAAATATAAACATGGTTCAAAAAATTGTGGTACTTACGTACGATGGAATATCCCTCAGCCATGAAATCAATGTCATAAGACCAGTAGCAGCAAAATGGGTGGATTCAGGTACGATGATTCTAAGTGAAATAAGTCACACAGAAAAAGAAACTTATCATAAGATATCACTTATAAAGATCCTATAAACATGGCTACACTTGAACTGAGTTAGGAAAGAGAACAGTGTCTCATATTTAGAAAACACTCTTATGCCTGCTTAAGGGGGAAGGAGAGGTTGGGTGATGCATAAAACCAGAGTTTGATATAAGCAGAGGTACCGTACCAAAAACCAACTATGGAATAGACAAGACCTACACCTTCCTCAGTGAAAGGGACTCAAAACACCATATTTCAGGCAGAGGAATATATCTGACTAGTAAGAATCTTAAAACCTATGTATTGATATGTCTCCGTAAGGGAATCAAGTGTGTCTAGACAGGCATAAACATGGCAGCGGGAATCAGCTCAAACCCACTATAAAAAGGAATTTCAAAAACAAAGCAAAAAAACTGGGAAATTCCTTACAATTCCTTCAGGGTCTCTGATGAAACCTGGAATGACCCTATCGACAACGACAGCTGGATGTGGCATAAGGAGGGACACTTAGGACTGAGAGGATTGGTGAGATTGGGTGAGCAAATGCAGACCCTTTAAAGCACAAATGCCTGGCACCCATTACATGGGTCCCAACTCTCCAGGTTGAAGGGAATATTACTACAGCTATAACATGTACGGGAAACCTAGAGAACGGACACACTGTGAATACGAAAGGTTTCTAAACTCAACGAAGAGTCCCTCTCCTGGTGCTCCAGTTTGACTTTCCATCTGCTTTACTATCAACCTCCCAACTTGGAGAGACAGCCCTTTTAACCTCGTGGTTCGCACAGGTTGCCAAGTTGGCAGAGGATGTAAGGGAAGAGGGAGAACCAATGAGAGAGTAGCTGTTAGGCATTTGAACGGGCACATATCACTGTAATTTCCAGGCAGGAAGAAGAATTAACCAAAGTCTCAGCCACCCACCGGGAACCAGTATAGGTCCTGAACCAAAATTTAGGACTTGCGGTCAGCTCACCAAAAACGAGTTGAAAAATGGAGCTCAGGGGCACAGCAATTCACAAACTGGCCGAGTAATAAAGGACAACTATCGTCCAAAAATCTGTTGAGGAAAGGCAACGAGGCGGACTTGAAAGCGAGGCAGAATAGCAGGAAACAGATTTCAAGAGGTACGTTGGAATCGCCTTTAAAGCACAGGAAGAGGGGCACAACTTCGACAATGATGCACTTGACCAAAAATGGTGTATGCGTTTTCTCCTGAATATATTCAGGAGAAAAAGCATACGCCCTTTTTGGCCAAGCAAGCAAGCGGGCAATGCAAATCTGCTCTACAAAGAAGTATCACTTCCCACCGGTCAAAAGGGACATCCACAAAATATGTAAAAACCAGAAAGGCAAGACAGGCCCTGGAGAACAGGGAGCCTTGTTATGCTGATGGGCGGGATGTAAATTGCCAACTGCCTCTCTGGAGGAGTGCATTGTGTTCCCTAAAACAAGTAAAGAAGAGAGCTACAGAGCCAAGGGCACTTCCAGTCTAGGGAATATACCTTGGGAAAACTGAAAATCAATGAGACAGAGCCACCCCAAAATTTAGGGCTGCACTGCTTACAAGGACCTCAACTTGGATACACCTTAAGTATCCCAGGAAATATAAAAATGGTTCAAAAAATTGTGGTAATTACGTACGATGGAATATCCCTCAGCCATGAAATCAATGTCATAAGACCAGTAGCAGCAAAATGGGTGGATTCAGGTACGATGATTCTAAGTGAAATAAGTCACACAGAAAAAGAAACTTATCATAAGATATCACTTATAAAGATCCTATAAACATGGCTACACTTGAACTGAGTTAGGAAAGAGAACAGTGTCTCATATTTAGAAAACACTCTTATGCCTGCTTAAGGGGGAAGGAGAGGTTGGGTGATGCATAAAACCAGAGTTTGATATAAGCAGAGGTACCGTACCAAAAACCAACTATGGAATAGACAAGACCTACACCTTCCTCAGTGAAAGGGACTCAAAACACCATATTTCAGGCAGAGGAATATATCTGACTAGTAAGAATCTTAAAACCTATGTATTGATATGTCTCCGTAAGGGAATCAAGTGTGTCTAGACTGGCATAAACATGGCAGCGAGAATCAGCTCAAACCCACTATAAAAAGGAATTTCAAAAACAAAACAAAAAAACTGGGAAATTCTTTACAATTCCTTCAGGGTCTCTGATGAAACCTGGAATGACCCTATCTACAACGACAGCTGGATGTGGCATAAGGAGGGACACTTGGGACTGAGACGATTTGTGAGATTGGGTGAGCAAATGCAGACCCTTTAAAGCACAAATGCTTGGCACCCATTCCATGAGTCCCACCTCTCCAGGTTGAAGGGAATATTACTACAGCTATAACATGTACGGGAAACCTAGAGAACGGACACACTGTGAATACGAAAGGTTTCTGAAACTCAACGAATAGCCCCTATCCTGGTGTTACGGTTTGACTTTCCATCTGCTTTACTATCAACCTCCCAACTTGGAGAGGCAGCCCCTTTAACCTCCTGGTTCGCACAGGTTTCCAATATGGCAGAGGATGAAAGGGAAGAGGGAGAACCAATGAGAGAGTAACTGTTAGGCATTTGGACGGGCACATATCACTGTAATTTCCAGGCAGGAAAAAGAATTAACCAAAGTCTCAGCCATCCACCGGGAACCAGTATAGGTCCTGAACCAAAATTTTGGACTTGCGGTCAGCTCACCAAAAACGAGTTGAAAAATGGAGCTCAGGGGCACAGCAATTCACAAACTGGCCGAGTAATAAAGGACAACTATCGTCCAAAAATCTGTTGAGGGAAGGCAACGAGGTGGACTTGAAAGCGAGTCAGAATAGCAGGAAACAGATTTCAAGAAGTACGTTGGAATCGCCTTTAAAGCACAGGAAGAGGGGCACAACTTTGACAATGATGCACTTGCCCAAAAAGGGCGTATGCGTTTTCTCCTGAATATATTCAGGAGAAAACGCATACGCCCTTTTTGGCCAAGCAAGCAAGCAGGCAATGCAAATCTGCACTACAAAGAAGTATCACTTCCCACCGGTCAAAAGGGACATCCACAAAATGTGTAAAAACCAGAAAGGCAAGACAGGCCCTAGAGAACAGGGAGCCTTGTTATGCTGATGGGCGGGATGTAAATTGCCAACTGCCTCTCTGGAGGAGTGCATTCTGTTCCCTAAAACAAGTAAACAACAGAGCTACAGAGCCAAGGGCACTTCCAGTCTAGGGAATATACCTTGGGAAAACTGAAAATCAATAAGACAGAGCCACCCCAAAATTTAGGGCTGCACTGCTTACAAGGACCTCGCTTGGATACACCTTAAGTATCCCAGGAAATATAAAAATGGTTCAAAAAATTGTGGTACTTACGTACAATGGAATATCCCTCAGCCATGAAATCAATGTCATAAGACCAGTAGCAGCAAAATGGGTGGATTCAGGTACGATGATTCTAAGTGAAATAAGTCACAGAGAAAAAGAAACTTATCATAAGTTATCACTTATGAAGATCCTGTAAACATGGCTACACTTGAACTGAGTTAGGAAAGAGAAGAGTGTCTCACATTTAGAAAACACTCTTATGCCTGCTTAAGGGGGAAGGAGAGGTGGGGTGATGCATAAAACCAGAGTTTGATATAAGCACAGGTACCGTTCCAAAAACCAACTATGGAATAGACAAGACCTACACCTTCCTCAGTGAAAGGGACTCAAAACACCATATTTCCCGCAGAGGAATATATCTGACTAGTAAGAATCTTAAAACCTATGTATTGATATGTCTCCGTAAGGGAATCAAGTGTGTCTAGACTGGCATAAACATGGCAGCGAGAATCAGCTCAAACCCACTATAAAAAGGAATTTCAAAATCAAAACAAAAAAACTGGGAAATTCTTTACAATTCCTTCAGGGTCTCTGATGAAACCTGGAATGACCCTATCTACAACAACAGCTGGATGTGGCATAAGGAGGGACACTTGGGACTGAGACGATTGGTGAGATTGGGTGAGCAAATGCAGACCCTTTAAAGCACAAATGCTTGGCACCCATTCCATGAGTCCCACCTCTCCAGGTTGAAGGGAATATTACTACAGCTATAACAAGTACGGGAAACCTAGAGAACGGACACACTGTGAATATGAAAGGTTTCTAAAACTCAACGAATAGCCCCTATCCTGGTGTTCCGGTTTGACTTTCCATCTGCTTTACTATCAACCTCCCAAATTGGAGAGACAGCCCCTTTAACCTCCTGGTTCGCACAGGTTTCCAATTTGGCAGAGGATGAAAGGGAAGAGGGAGAACCAATGAGAGAGTAGCTGTTAGGAATTTGGACGGGCACATATCACTGTAATTTCCCGGCAGGAAGAAGAATTAACCAAAGTCTCAGCCACCCACCGGGAACCATTATAGGTCCTGAACCAAAATTTTGGACTTGCGGTCAGCTCACCAAAAACGAGGTGAAAAATGGAGCTCAGGGGCACAGCAATTCACAAACTGGCCGAGTAATAAAGGACAACTATCGTCCAAAAATCTGTTGAGGAAAGGCACGGAGGCAGACTTGAAATCGAGGCAGAATAGCAGGAAACAGATTTCAAGAGGTACATTGGAATCGCCTTTAAAGCACAGGAAGAGGGGCACAACTTCGACAATGATGCACTTGGCCAAAAAGGGCGTATGCGTTTTCTCCTGAATATATTCAGGAGAAAACGCATACGCCCTTTTTGGCCAAGCAAGCAAGCGGGCAATGCAAATCTGCACTACAAAGAAGTATCACTTCCCACCGGTCAAAAGGGACATCCACAAAATGTGTAAAAACAAGAAAGGCAAGACAGGCCCTGGAGAACAGGGAGCCTTGTTATGCTGATGGGCGGGATGTAAATTGCCAACTGCCTCTCTGGAGGAGTGCATTCTGTTCCCTAAAACAAGTAAACAACAGAGCTACAGAGCCAAGGGCACTTCCAGTCTAGGGAATATACCTTGGGAAAACTGAAAATCAATAAGACAGAGCCACCCCAAAATTTAGGGCTGCACTGCTTACAAGGACCTCAACTTTGATACACCTTAAGTATCCCAGGAAATATAAAAAAGGTTCAAAAATTTGTGGTACTTACTTACGATGGAATATCCCTCAGCTATGAAATCAATGTCATAAGACCAGTAGCAGCAAAATGGGTGGATTCAGGTACGATGATTCTAAGTGAAATAAGTCACACAGAAAAAGAAACTTATCATAAGATATCACTTATGAAGATCTTATAAACATGTCTACACTTGAACTGAGTTAGGAAAGAGAACAGTGTCTCACATTTAGAAAACACTCTTATACCTGCTTAAGGGGGAAGGAGAGGTGGGGTGATGCATAAAACCAGAGTTTGATATAAGCACAAGTACCGTTCCAAAAACCTACTATGGAATACACAAGACCTACACCTTCCTCAGTCAAAGGGACTCAAAACCCCATATTTCCCGCAGAGGAATATATCTGACTAGTAAGAATCTTAAAACATATGTATTGATATGTCTCCTTAAGGGAATCAAGTGTGTCTAGACTGGCATAAACATGGCAGCGAGAATCAGCTCAAACCCACTATAAAAAGGAATTTCAAAAACAAAACAAAAAAACTCGGAAATTCTTTACAATTCCTTCAGGGTCCCTGATGAAACCTGGAATGACCCTATCTACAACGACAGCTGGATGTGGCATAAGGAAGGACACTTGGGACTGAGAGGTTTGGTGAGATTGGGTGAGCAAATGCAGACCCATTAAATCACAAATGCCTGGCACCCATTCCATGGGCCCCAACTCTCCAGGTTGAAGGGAATATTACTACAGCTATAACATGTACGGGAAACCTAGAGAACGGACACACTGTGAATACGAAAGGTTTCTAAAACTCAACGAATAGTCCCTCTCCTGGTGCTCCGGTTTGACTTTTCATCTGCTTTACTATCAACCTCCAAACTTGGAGAGACAACCCCTTTAACCTCCTGGTTCACACAGGTTGCCAATTTGGCAGAGGATGAAAGGGAAGAGGGAGAACCAATGAGAGAGTAGCTGTTAGGCATTTGGACGGGCACATATCACTGTAATTTCCAGGCAGGAAGAAGAATTAACCAACGTCTCAGCCACCCACCGGGAACCAGTATAGGTCCTGAACCAAAATTTTGGACTTGCGGTCAGCTCACCAAAAACGAGTTGAAAAATGGAGCTCAGGGGCACAGCAAGTCACAAACTGGCCGAGTAATAAAGGACAACTATCGTCCAAAAATCTGTTGAGGGAAGGCAACGAGGTGGACTTGAAAGCGAGTCAGAATAGCAGGAAACAGATTTCAAGAAGTACGTTGGAATCGCCTTTAAAGCACAGGAAGAGGGGCACAACTTCGACAATGATGCACTTGCCCAAAAAGGGCGTATGCGTTTTCTCCTGAATATATTCAGGAGAAAACGCATACGCCCTTTTTGGCCAAGCAAGTAAGCGGGCAATGTAAATCTGCACTACAAAGTAGTATCACTACCCACCGGTCAAAAGGAACATCCAGAAAATGTGTAAAAACCAGAAAGTCAAGACAGGCCCTGGAGAACAGGGAGCCTTGTTATGCTGATAGGCGGGATGTAAATTGCCAACTGCCTCTCTGGAGGAGTGCATTGTGTTCCCTAAAACAAGTAAAGAACAGAGCTACAGAGCCAAGGGCACTTCCAGTCTAGGGAATATACCTTGGGAAAACTGAAAATCAATAAGACAGAGCCACCCCAAAATTTAGGGTTGCACTGCTTACAAGGACCTCAACTTGGGTACACCTTACATATCGCAGGAAATATATTAATGGTTCAAAAAATTGTGGTACTTACATACGATGGAATATCCCTCAGCCATGAAATCAATGTCATAAGACCAGTAGCAGCGAAATGGGTGGATTCAGGTATGATGATTCTAAGTGAAATAAGTCACACAGAAAAAGAATCTTATCATAAGATATCACTTATGAAGATCCTGTAAACATGGCTACACTTGAACTGAGTTAGGAAAGAGAACAGTGTCTCACATTTAGAAAACACTCTTATGCCTGCTTAAGGGGGAAGGAGAGGTGGGGTGATGCATAAAACCAGAGTTTGATATAAGCACAGGTACCGTTCCAAAAACCAACTATGGAATAGACAAGACCTACACCTTCCTCAGTGAAAGGGACCCGAGGCATCTGTGAGTAACCGTGAGCTGAGCCCCAGGCCAGCTGCTGTTGAACTTTTCCCTCCCTTCCCAGGTAAAACACCTGAATATGTACAAGGGCTTGAAAGCCTAGAGGAAGGGGTGTGGAGCCACACCAGCGACAGCACGCAGGCCAACTTTTGGCCTGCAGGCCAGCCAGTATGGTCCTGGCCCTGGACACTCTTCTGGAAGCTTTCCATTGCCCTGCCTGAGATACCCCTCCTGTCCCGGCACCCACTGCTTTTTTCCTTCCTCACCTCTGTCCGGAGAGAAATTCCAGCGGAAGGTATGGGTGACACATCCTCTTCTTTACAGGTGGAAACCTGGCAACTCCTGCAGAAAGTCCAGCAGAGACCCACTCACACCGGGCCACCCACAAAGCCGTGGCCCCTCACTCCCTCCCTCCAGAACAGACCCGAGACTGCTGACGGGGCAGAGAATATGGAGTCAGGCACAGCTTCAGGGGCTATTGCTGCCTGCAGCGCTGTTTATATTGAACTCAACCCAGGCACACCTGGGGAGGGCCGGCCGGCAGGGTCAGGCTACCCAAGTCAGCTAATCCTCAGCCCTCAGGGAATCACATTGTTGAAAATGGACCTCGCTAAGGCAGAATAGAAGCCAAGGAATAAAAGGACACAATGCCATTTGCAGCACCGTAGGTGTGTCTAGAGGTAATCACATGACTTGTAGTAAGTCAGAAAGTGAAAGACACATATCGTATCATATCTCTTATAGGTGTGACCGAAAAATGGATACCAGGGCAGATATTTCCACGGAGAAGGGCAATCACAGATTCATTCAACAAACTTATGGTTCACCAATGGAAAGGTGTGAGGATTGGTTTCATTATGATATTGGGGTTAACAGACATATACAAACACAGGTGACATATATAATCACCAAAGACCTACAGAATACCAAGAGAAGACTACTCAACATTCTGTCATAAGGTACATGGGAAAAGGATCCCAGGAAGAACAGACATATGTGTATGTGTAAAAGAACCACATCTTCCACACCTACAACAAGCCAAACATTGTAATCATATTTGCTGTAATAAAAAATAAAAAAATTACATTAAAAACTCGAACAAGAAGCAGTGAGACAAACATGAGGGGCTTTCTCCTGGCACATTCCATTCTAAATTCCAATCTAGAACATGACTTCCATTGAGGCTCTGTTGCTCTAGTAAGCAGATTTGGTGAGGGAGAACTGCTGCCACCTTGTGGCCGTTTCACAAAACAGCAGCTTTAATCCCAGCGCTAATGGTCAGTTGATATTCAAAATCATTGCAGGCCTGTAAAGGACACCTGCCCTGAAAACAAATACCGGGTTCATATATCGACCAAAAAATTCAAAGTATGTCCATATTTCAAAACGACAGTTTCAAAAGGCATATTTTACACACATTAGTGTTCTGCTTCTTTTTTTTTCTTTCTTTTTTTGTTAAAAAAACGGGAATGGCAAAAAGCATCCCTCAGAATGGGCGAAAATATTTGCAAACGAATCAATGGACAAAGGTTTAATCTCCAATATATATAAAGAGCTCATGCAGCTTAATATTAAAAAAACAAACAACCCAATACAAAAATGGGCAGAAGATCTAAAGAGACGTTTCTTCAAAGAAGACACAGAGATGGCCAAGACCCACATGAAAAGCTGCTCAACATCACTAATTATTAGAGAAATGCAAATCAAAACTACAATGAGGTATCACCTCACACCTGTTAGAATCGGCATCATCAGAAAATCTACAAACAACAAATTCTGGGGAGGGTGTGGACAAAAGGATCCCTCTTCCACTAGTGGTGGAAATGTAAATTGATACAGTCACGATGGAGAACAGTATGGAGTTTCCTTAAAAAACCTAGATATAGAATTACCATATGATCCAGCAATCCCGCTTCTGGGCATATACCCAGAGAAAACCATAAATCAAAAAGGCACATTCACCACAATGCTCATTTCAGCACTATTTACAATAGCCAGGTAATGGAAGCAACCTAAATACCCACAGGCAGACGAATGGATAAAGATGTGGTACATATATAAAATGGAATATTACTCAGCCATAAGAAGGAATGAAACTGGGTCATTTGTAGAGACGTCGATGGATCTACAGACTGTCATACAGAATGAAGTAAGTCAGAAAGAGAAAAACAAATATGGTATATTAATGCATATATGTGGAACCTAGAAAAATGGTACAGATAAACTGGTTTGCAGGGAAGAAATAGAGACACAGAGGTAGAGAACACACGTATGGACACCTAGTGTGGGAAGCCATGGGGTGGTGGTGGTGGGATGAGTTGGGAGATTGGGATTGACCTGTACACATGTATATGCATAAAATACATAACTAATAATAACCTGCTGTATAAAAAAATAAATAAAATTAAATTTCAAAATTTAAAAAATAAAATTTAAAAATACAACAGAAAAAAGTTCTTCCCTTCACACAGATGTATTTATATGAATGAATGATTTCCATGCTTATATCTATAAATACATAAAAGAGGAATAAAATCTAACTTGAACAAAAAAAGAAAAAAAATAACCTGAACCCACCAGTTAGACAGAGGAAAACACTATCAGGGCACTTGCTCCAGCGGTAAACAATTCTGAAATTGGTCAGAGGTGGGGAATCATCTCCCATAGAGCCAGCAGCCCACTCCTACGCAAGGAGCATCCTCATTGCAAAGAGGGGGCCATGCCGAGGCATCTGTGAGTAACCGTGAGCTGAGCCCCAGGCCAGCTGCTGTTGAACTTTTGCCACCCTTCCCAGGTAAAACACCTGAATATGTACAAGGGCTTGAAAGCCTAGAGAAAGGGCTGTGGAGCCACAACAGCGACAGCACGCAGGCCGACTTGGTGCCTGCAGGCCAGTCAGGATGGTCCTGTCCCCAGATGCTCTTCTGGAAGCTTTCCATTTCCCTGCCTGAGATACCCCTCCTGCCACGGCCCCCACTGCTTTTTTACTTCCTCACCTCTGCCTGGGGAGAAATTCCATTGGCAGGTATGGGTGACACATCCTCTTCTTTAGCAGGTGGCAGCCTGGCAACTCCTGCAGAAAGTCCAGCAGAGCCCCACTCACACTGGGCCACCCACAAAGCCACGGACCCTCACTCCCTCCCACCAGCACAGCTCCGGAACTGCCTACGGGGCAGAGAATATGCCGTCAGTCACAGCTACAAGGGCTGTCGCTCACTGGAGTGCTGTTTATATTGCCCTCAACCCAGGGACACCTGTGGCGGACCGGCAGGCAGTTTCAGGCTGCCAAAATCAGCCAATCCTCACCCCTCAGGGTTCACAGTTGCAGAAAATGAAACTTGCTAAACGGGCCAGGCCCTAGGAACAGGTGTGGGCTCTTGAGAGTCAGGATAGACAAGGGGCTGCAGCTGCGGCTTGTTTTCTTATCATTTTATCTGGTCCATGAGTGGAAAACAACTTCAAGAAGACCCTATCCTAATGAGAGGAACCCAGGAGTCAGGGAGAGGAGTGATGGTGGGTGGAGACAGAGGCCTGGTGCCCTGGCTGCAGTGGAAGTGTCTGGAAGACCAGGCAGAAAGAGCCTGCAGAGAGTGATAGCCATGGTCACAGACCTGTCAGAGCTGCTGTTTGTTAGTTCAAGTCCTGCTCTGAGGTGTTCTGTGTCAGCTGTGAGCGACAGGTGAGCTGGGGGTTCTCTGCAAGGTGGGCTATGTGCACAGTTCCTGTGTGTCCAGCCCTGCTGGGGTACCTGCCCAGGGGAGCGCCGTATCCTGGGAAGGGCCTGAGTAGGAGAGCCCCATGGGCTGCTGGGTAGCTGCAGAGGTGAGCTCCATACCCTGGGAGGGACTTGACCACGAGAGCCCCGTGGGCTGTGGGGTAGGGGTGCCGCCCAGGTGAGCTCCATATCCTGGGATTGGCCTGACCACGAGAGCCCCATGGGCTGCTGGAGACCTGGTAAAGGATATCAGGACAGTCAGTGAAGCCACCGAGGATATACATCCAGTAGCTCCTATTTCCTACTCCCTGCTGGTCATTCTACCTTCCACCAGGCCATGGCATTCTGTATTAGACTTCAATGATGCCTTCTTCTGTATTCCATTCATCTCAGAGTCACAAGAATTTTTGGCTTGTGAGTGGCAGGACACAACATGCAACAAAAGCAATAATGCTGGGCCGTCCTGCCCCAATGGTTCAAAAATCCCCACACCATCATTGGGGAAATGTCCTCTAAAGACCTAAAAGTTCAACCTCTGTAAAAGGGAACCCTCCTTCAATATGCAGATGACATTCTGATCGCCAGGCCTACTAAAGACGCCTCTGAACTACCTAGCCAAGAAAGGATAGAAGGTGTCCAAGAAAAACGCTCAAATATCCCAGGCTAAGGTGACATGCCTGGGCTTCATTCTCACAGATATTCGGAGAAACGCATCCCAGGATAGGGAAGAAGCCATTTGCAGCCTTACCTCTTCTACAACTAGAAGACAGCTTAGGGGTTCCTGGGGAGGCCAAGGTTTTCTGCATCTGGATCCCTAACTACAGTGTAATAGCTGGGCCTCTACATGAAACACTGACACGAAAAGATGATGATCCTTTTGAATAGAATCCAGAAGCAGCCTTTCAAGAATGGAAAGAGCAGTCAATACAGACCCTTGCCCAGGAACTGCCTAATTTAGCTAAACCCTTTGACCTTTACATACCCGGTCAAAGGTTAATCGCCCTTGGAGCCTTAGTGCAAAAACTGGGACCACTTGAAATGGAGCAACACAAGAATGCCCTTCAGGTATGATAAACTATGGTCACCAAGGGCTTTGCCCACCGACTCATCAGGCCAGGATACTGGGGTATCTAAAAAGCTGGAAATCAGCAGCCCGCAAGGCCAGCTCCCTCCTAAGGGAAAAGGACCCCACGTGGTGATCCTAACCACCCATCATGCCCTGAAGTTGCAGGGGTCGCTCTGTGGACACACTGACCTCGAGTGAGGAGGCCCTCCAACTCCAACCTCCAGAGAGATAAACGGGGGCAACGGGCCCCCAAGATGACTCATGTGACCATCACTTGACCTGGAGTTTCTCTCAGAAAACGACAAGACTGTGCCCCGAAAGAGCAGACTACTGCTTGCAGGACTTACTGCACCCAGAGGGGAGCTAATAAGCTTGGCGGGGGAAACGTATATCACGCTTTCACCATAGAAAACCCTACAGACACCGCGGTGATGGTGGCCAATATGACCGGCTGGACTGCTGGCTACTTCTAAAGGCCGTTGACTCAGTGGACGTCATGGTCCTGGATCACCACTGACCCTGGACTGTCTGGGAGTTGTGCGGGCAGGGCTCTGACACATGGTGCTGTTTGTACATTAATTCAGGGACCTAATTAAAGAAAGCACAGACTACTGGTCAGAGCATCTAGTCTGGCAAAAACTGTCAGCCTAAGGTCGCCGAACATATGTGGGGTGGGGTGAAACCTGCCACCGCAGCATCTCTGCGCCTCTCTTTCCTGGACCCTTAAAGGTCATTAGAATCTGTAACACTTCCAATGCTGGTGCTCAGGCGGACGAGAAGTGAGGCAGGAGGCCTTGGGACAATCAACCTCACCAGGAGGCTGGTGGGGAGACGTTTTGCCCCTCCCCCCATGTATCAGGGCTCCCACCACAGCATGAAGCAGTTACAAAAGAGGGGTCTGCACCCTCAACACCCCAAGAATAAGGAACGGAACAAAAAGCAGAGGAGGTGTTCGTCTCCGGCAACGTTCATTAAAAATTCCTGGGAGATAAAAAGAGAATCTGGGCAATAAAATAAAGTCTAACCTGTTTTTCCTTTGTGCTTTGTCTAATTTCACGTGCTCCTAGGGTTCCGCATGCAGAGGTCCCACACCCGGCACTTCAGACCCGATTTCCTAGTGCAGAATGGCTGGGTCGACACCTCAGCTAGTGGGGTCCCATGCAGACTCTGCGGCATAGAGCCTGAGCTGCAGCCAACTCAGCCCTCGAGAGCTCCATCCCCTCCCTCCCACTGACGCTGCCGGGGACCCTACACAGCAGCCCAGCCCACAGCCCATGGGGGAGTGCACGCTCTCACCTCTCCATTCTGTTTTCAAAATAATGTTTCCTTTGCTTCTGAACCAAACTCAGTCTTGATCTGTTGGCTCCAATGACACTGGGCACGGGGACTCCTGTTGGGGTCCACTCTGGAGGATCAGTAACAGAAATTGAGAACATTGTAACTTCAATGAACAGATGTGTGAGCCAAACTGTAGTTAACATAGAGCAGTGTATAATGCTCGGGTAAAATAAGATGTTTCTAAGACTTACATTTGATATTCCCATCACTTTCCTATAAGCAAGTTCAGTGAAGACGTCTGTCTTATTTGTCAGGTCAACATTAGAGAAATGAAGTGATTTATTTTCCTGGATGTACATCGAATACTCTTGGCTGAAGCTTCAATCTTGTTTTGAATGCTTTTCCATTGAAAATGATACCTCTCTTTCAGCTCCCCCATTTCTGAGAAGTATAAAACCTTATAATTTATTATTACCAAAGGGGAAAGGTAGGAGAAGGGATAAATTAACAGTTTGGGATTAACACATACACACTGCTATGTATAAAATAGATCATCAACAAGGAACTACTGTATAGCACAGGGAACTACACTGAATATTTTGCAATAACCTATAAGGGGAAATAATCTGAAAAAGAATAGATATTTTTATTGACATCATCTATCAATGACAGATAAAATGTAACCTAAGCAAGGCCGATGGTGAGCGCTCTGACCCTGAAGATTTCAGTCATCTAAAGTTTGGGCTCTGCCTATTTCCCAAGGCCCTTAAAGGACATACGTGTAGCCGTAGCTTAAAAATTCCCCAGTTTGGGGTTCGGGGAGGCACTGATTTGGAAAAATCCCTGGTGTTCTCCTTACATGCACGGGACCCTTCCTACAGCTAAAACATGCCTGTCACACCTAGAGGATGGTACACCGTTTGATTGGAAAGAGTTTGGAAAAGGCACCTCATCTCCTCATCGCCTGGTGCTCGGGTTCAACCCTCCAGCATCTTTCCTAACAATCTCCTCACTTGGTGATATCAGCACCGTCAACATCCTGTTGCACACAGTTTGGAATTTGTCCAGAGGATGTAGCGGAAGGATGAGAAAAATATAGAGACATGTCTTAGGTGTTCGGACAGGCACATGCCACTCTAATTTCCAATCCAGAACACAAATTCATCAAAGGCTAGAATTGCCCACGGAAACAGAATAGGGCTAGAGGAAATCCCGCTGTTTTGTGTCCAGTTTCCAAAAACACAAGTTGAAAAATGGAACTCAGGGGCACTAAAATTCATGAAACTGCAGAGTTGAAAATATCTATCGTCGAAAAATGTCTTGAGGTAAGTCACAGAAAAGGACTTGTAAGCAAGGGAGAGTGGCAGGAAACAGATTTGAAGAGGTAGAAAGGACTCCCCATTAAAGCACAAGAAAAGGGGCTGAACATCGCCAATGATGCAGTTGGCCAAAAAGGGTGTATGCATTTTTTCTGAATATATTCAAGTAAAGGCCATACACACTTTTTATCCAACCAAACAGGTGGGCACTGGAAATCAATATCACAAAATGTATCACTTCACATCAGTCAGAAGGGCCATCCACATAAAGTGTAAACACCAGAAATGCAGGACAGGGCGAGGAGAAAAGGGAGCCCTGTGAGGCTGATAGTGGAAATGTAATTTGCCAACGGCCACTCTGGAGAAGTGTATTGTGTTTGCTAAAACATCTAAAAAATGAGCTACAGAGCATAGGGCACTTGCACTCATGGGCGTGTACCTTGGGAAAAACAAAAATCGACAGAAAACAGGCACCCGAACGTTTACCACCTCTCTGTTAAAAAGGGCCTCAACTTGGATATAACCTAAATGTCCCTGGAAGGATAAAATGGATAAAAGAGATGGGGTACTTATGTAGAGTGGAATATTACTCATCCAGAAATCAATGAAATAAGGCCAGTTGTAACAACTCTGGAGGAGTTACATACGATCATTCTAAGTGACATATGTCAGAAAGAAAAAGACACATATCATAAGATGTCACTTAAAGGTGGAATCAAAAATGGCTACACATGAAATAAATTACAAAACAGAAACATAGTCAAATATGTAGAAAATAGACATAAGGCTGCTAAATGGGAAAGGTGGGGAATGGTGAGGTATTATCCAGGAGGTTGAAATTAGCAAAGATACCATTCCAAGTACCAAATTGAATAACTGACAAGGCCTACACGGTACCTCAAAGAACTGCACTCAGCCCACTCAAGTCACTGGAAAATAATACATATGACTGGTAAGCATCTGAAAAAGAAGTTATTGTTGTCTCACAGTACATGAATCAAGTGGATGTACAGCAGCAAAAAACAGAGCTTTGAAAATCAGCTGTAACCAATATAAAAATAAATTTAAAACTATTTATAAAAACAGTGAGACAGACAAAAATTCTTACAACTTTTGTTGAAGGGCTACGATGTAACATGGATTGAACACATGTAGACCCACAGCAGGATGATTATATAAGGCTGGAAGCTATGCACGCTAAGAGATGTTAGAGAGGCTGGGTGAGGAAATGCAGACCTTTTAAAGTAATACTGCCTGGTACCCATTCCATGGGTCCCAAATCTGCAGGTTCAAGGGAGTCTTCTGACAGCGAAAACATGCCTGCGAAACCGAGATGAATGTACACCGTGTGCTCAGGAAAGGTGTCTAAAATGCACCTCATTTTTGATCTCCTGCTGCTGGGGTTCGCCATTCCAGCCACATTACTAACAACCTCCCCACTTGGAGAATCAGCACCTTTAACCTCCTGTTTCCCACAGTTTGCAATTTGTGCAGAGGGTAAATGGGAAGAGGGGGAACCAATGAGAGATTAGCTGTAGGAGTTTTGACAGGCACATGTCACTCTAATTTCCCATTAGGAAGAAGAATTAACCAAAGGCTCAGCCTGCCTCCCCAGAACCAGAATAGGGCCGGAAGCAATCCAATGGTTTGGCGGCCAGCTCACAAAAAAAGCGAGTTGCAAAATGGAGCTCAGGAGCAGACAATTCAAAGACCTGCAAAGATATAAATGATAACCAACGTCCAAAAATATATTCAGGTAAGGCAACGAAGAGGATCTGAATGAGAGGCAGAATTGCAGGAAACAGATTTCAAAAGGTAGATTGTACTCACATTTAAAGCATATGAAAAGCAGCAGAATTTCTAAAATGATGCAGTTGGGCAAAAGGGTGTATGCGTTTTTTTCGTGAATATCTTCAGGAAAAAAACACATGCAGAGTTTTTGGCCAACCAAGCAAGAGGGAAATGCAAATCTGCACAACAAAGGAGTCTCAATTTCCACTGCTCAGAAAGGCAATCCAAAAAATGTGTACAAACCAGAAATGCAGGAGAGGCCATGGAAAACAGGGAGCCTAGTCACGCTGATGGGTGGGGTATAAATATCCAAGAGCCACTCTGAAGAAGTGTATGCTGTTTCCTAAAACTTCTAAAATACAAAGCCCCCAAGGAAAGGGGACTTCAACTCACGGGCATATGACTTGGGAAGACTAAATATCAATAAGACACAGGCACCCCAAAGTTTAGGGCTGCTCTGCATACAAGAACCTCAACTTTGGTACACCTAAAATATCCCAGGAAAAAGAGAAATGCATAAAGAACTTGTGGTAATTTTGTACAACGGAATATCACTCAGACGTGAAATCAGTGTATATAAGGCCAGTAGCAGCATAATGAGTGGATTTAGGTATGATGATTCTAAGGGAAATTAGTCACACAGAAAAAGAATCTTATCATAAGATATCACTTATAGAGGGAATGTCAATATCACAACACATGAACTGAATTAGGAAAGAGAACAGAGTCTCACATTTAGAAAAAAACTCTTATGCCTGCTTCAGGGGAATGGAGAGGTGGGGTGATGCATAAAACCAGAGTATGATATTAGCACAGGTACCATTCCATAAACCAAATACAGAATAGACAAGACCTACACCTTCCTCAGTGAATGGGACTCAACACCCCTATTCCCCGCCGAGGAATATATCTGACTAGTAAGAATCTTAAAACCTATGTATTCATATGTCTCCGTAAGGAATCAATTGTGTCTAGACTGGCATAAACAGGTCAGTGAAAACCAGCTGAACCCCATAATAAAAATGAATTTCAAAAACAAAACCAAAAAACAGCAAAATTCTTACACAATTCCTTCAGGGGTTCTAATGAAACCTGGAATGACCCTATCTGCAAAGACAGCTGGATGAGACATAAGGCTGGACACTTGGGACTGAGAGGACTGGTGAGATTGGGAGAGAAAATGCAGAACCTTTAAAGTAGTAATGCATGCCACCATTCCATGGGTCCCAAATCTCCAGGTAGAAGGGAATATCACTACAGTTATAACATGTATGGGAAACCTAGAGAATGGACACCCTGTGATGGCGAAAGGTTTCTAAAACTCTCCTAATTTTTCCTCTCCTTGTGCTCCACTTTGGCATTCCAACTGCTTTACTATCAATCTCCCAACTTAGGAGAGTCAGCCCCTATAACCTCCTGGTTCGCACAGTTTGCTATTTGTGCAGATGATGAAAGGGAAGAGGGAGAACCAATCAGAGAGTAGATGTAGGCATTTGGACGGGCACATGTCACTCTAATTTCCCGTCAGGAAGAAGAATTAACCAAAGCCTCAGCCACCCACAGGGAACCAATAAAGCCACCCCTGGAACCAGTATAGGTCCTGAAGCAAAATTGTGGATTTGCGGCCAGCTCACAAAAATGGGATTTGAAAATTGGAGCTCAGGGGCCCAGCAATTCAAAAACCTGCAGAGTTATAAAGGACTACTCTCTTCCAGAAATCTGTTGAGGGAAGGCAATGAAGCGGACTTGAAAATGAGGCAGAATTGCACAAAACATATTTCAAGAGGTAAATTGGAATCGCTTTTGAAGCACAGAAAAAGCATCCCAACTTGGACGGTGATGCACTTGGCCAAAAAGGGCGTATGCCTTTTCCCCTGAATATATTCAGGAGAAAACGCATACGTCCTTTCTGGCCAATGAAGCAAGCATGCAATGCAAATCCACACTACAAAGAATTGTCACTTCCCACCGGTCGAAAGGGACATCTGTATATCTGTAAAAACCAGAAAGGCAAGAGCGAGATGACAAGGGCATGAAGCAATGTGATCCCAAGGGTCATGGAGGATTGTGATGACAAGCGCATGGAGCATTGTGATGACAAGATTATGTAGCATTTTGCTGACAAAGGCAAGGAGCATTGTGATGACAAGGTTCATGGAGCACTTTGATGACAAGCGTCATGGAGCATTGTGATTACAGGGGTCATGGAGCATTGGGATGACAAGAGCATGGATCATTGTGATGACAAGGTTCATGGAGCATTTTGATGACAAGAGTCCCGGATCATTGTGTCGTCAGGGTTCATGGAGCGTTGTGATGACAGTGGTCATGGAGCATTGTGATGACAGGGGTCAGGGAGCATTGTGATGAGAAGGTCATGGACCATTGGGCTGAAAATGTTCATGGAGTGTTGTGATGAGAGGCGTCATGGAGCATTGTGATGACAAGGTACTGGAGCATTGTGATGAGAAGACCATGGAGCCTTGTGATGACATGTCTCATGGGGCATTCTGAGGAAAAGGGGCATGCAGCATTGTGATTACAGAGGTCTTGGAGCATTGTGGTGACAAGGGCATGGAGCATTGGGATGAGAAGGCCATGGAGCGTTCTGATGACATGCATCATGGAGCTTTGTGAGGACAAGGGCATGGAGCATTGTGTTTTCAGGGGTCTTGGAGCACTGTGATGAAAAGGGCATGGATCATTGTGATGAAAAAGGCATGGAGCCTGGTCATGACAGGGTTCAAGGAGCATACTGACGACAAGTGTCAGGGAGCATTGTGATGACAAGGGTATTGAGCATTGTGATGACAAAGGTCATGGAGCATTGTGATGAGAAGACGATGGATAATTGTGATGACGAGCGTCATGGGGCGTTGTGATGATAAGTGTTATGGAACATTTTGATCACAAGGATTTGGAGCATTGTGATGACAGAGGTCATGGGGCATTTTGATTTCATTGTGATGACAATAGCCTGAAGCATTATGATGATGGGCATGCTGCATTGTGATGACAGGGTTCATGGAGCATTGAGATGAAAAGGGGCATGGAGCATTGTGATTACAGGAGTCTTGGAGCATTGTGATGACAAGGGCATGGAGCATCGTGAATGAGAAGGCCATGGAGAATTCTGATGACATGCGTCATGGAGCTTTGTGATGACAAGGGCATGGAGCATTGTGATTACAGGGGTCTTGGAGCACTGTGATGACAAGGGTCATGGAGCCTTGTGATGACAAGGCCGTGGAACATTGTGATGGCAGTGGTCATGGAGCATTTTTATGACAGGGGTCATGGAGCATTGTGATGACCAGGGCATGGAACACTGTGATACATGGGTCATGGAGGATTGTAATGACAAGCGCATGGAGCATTGTGATAAGAATGGCATCGAGCATTGTGATGAAAAGCATCATGTAGCCTGTGATGACAAGGGCATGGAACAATGTGATGAGAGGTTTCATGGAGCATTGTGATGACAATGGCATGCAGCATTGTGATGCCAAGGGTCATGGAGCTTTGTGATGACAAAGGTCATGGAGCATTTTGATGACAAGAGGTGTGGTGCATTCTGTTGTGTAGGGCAGGGAGCATTGTGATAACAGGGTCATGGAGCAATTTGATGAAAAGTGTCATGGAACATTTTGATGACAGGGGTTATGGAACATTGAGATGTCAAGGGTCATGGAACATTTCCATGACAGGGTTTAAGGACCATTGTGATGACAGGGGAGTGGGTGTATTGTGATGACTAGTGAGGGAACATGTTGATATCAGTGGTGAGAGAGCATTTTTATAAGAAGTGCATGGAGCATTGTGATGACAATCTTTATGGAGCATTGTGATGACAAGGTTGTGGAGCATTGTGATGACAAGGGTCATGGAGCATTGAGTTGACAAAGGCACGGAGCATTGTGATGACAAGTGTCACGGAGCATTGTGATGAAAAGTTCATGGAGCATTGTGGTGACAAAGTTCACAGAGCCTTGTGATGATGAGGGCATGGACCATTGTGATGACACAGGTCATGAAGCCTTGTGAAGACTGGAGTCACGGAGAATTGTGATGACTGGGGTCATGGAGCATTGTGATGACAAGGGCATGGAGCTTTGTGATGACAGGGGCATAGGGCATTGGTCTGACAAGTTTCATGGATAATTGTGTTGACAGTGGGCATGGCACATTGTGATGACAAGGTCATGGAGCATTGTGAAGACAAGGTCATGGAGTATTGTGAAGACAGGTGTCAGGGAGCATTGTGATGACATATTTCATGGTCCATTGTGATGAGAATGGCATGGAGCATTGTGATGCCAAGTGTTATGGAGGATTGTGAGGACAAAGGTAATGGAGCATTGTGATGACAAGGGCTTGGATCATTGTGATGACAAGGGCATGGAGCATTGTGATGACAACGGGCAGTGAGAATTTTGATGAAAAGGTCGTGAAGCATTGTGATAACAAAGGCATGGAGCTTGCTATGACAGGGATCATGGGGCATTGCGATGACAAGTGCATGGAGAATTGTGATGACAAGAGCATGTAACATAGTGATGAGAACTGTCATGGAGCACTGTGATGACAAGGACGTGGAGAATTGTGATGACAAGGGACATGGTGCATTGTCATAACCAGGGCATGGAGCATTGTGATGGCAAGACCGTGGAGCACTGTGATGAGAAGACCATGGATAATTGTGATGACGAGCATCATGGAACACTGTAATGACAAGGGGCATGGAGCATTGTGATGACAGGTGTCATGGAGCATTGTGACGACAGGGGTCATGGATCATTGTGATGACAAGTGTCACGGAGCATTCTGATGACAAGCTTGTGGAGTATTGTGATGACAATGGCATGGAGCATTGTGATGAAAAGGGCATGGATCACTGTGATGAAAAAGGCATGGAGACTTGTCATGACAGGGTTCAATGAGCATACTGACGACAGGTGTCAGGGAGCATTGTGATGACAAGTGTATTGAGAATTGTGATGACAAGGGTCATGGAGCATTGTGATGAGAAGTCCATGGATAATTGTGATGACCAGCATCATGGGGCGTTGTGATGACAAGTATTATGGAACATTGTGATCACAAGGGTTTGGAGCATTGTGATGACAGAGGTCATGGATCATTGAGATGAAAAGGGGCATGGAGCATTGTGATTACAGGGGTCTTGGAGCATTGTGATGAGAAGGGTCATGGAGCCTTGTAATGACAAGGCCATGGAACATCGTGATGGCAGGGGTAATGGAGCATTGTTATCACAGGTGTAATGGAGCATTGTGATGGCAAGGGCATGGAGCATTGTGATGAGAAGGCCATGGAGCATTCTGATGACATGTGTCAGGTAGCATTGTGATGACAATGGCATGGAGCAATGTGATGAGAGCGTTCATGGAGCATTGTGATGACCATGACATGGAGCATTGTGATGCAAAGGGTCATGGATCTTTGTGATGACAAAGGTCATGGAGCATTTTGATGACAAGGGCGTGGTGCATTGTGATGAGAAGGGCAGGGAGCATTGTGATGACAGGGGTCATGCAACATTTTGATGACAGGGGTTATGGAACATTGTGATGTCAGGGGTCATTGAGCATTTTGATGAAATGGTTCATGGAGCATTTTGATGACAGGGGTTATGGAACATTGTGATGTCAGGGGTCATCGAACATTGTGATGATAAGCGCATGTAGAATTGTGATGACAGGAGTCATGGAACATTGTGATGATAGGGGTGAGGGAGTATTGTGATGAATAGTGATGTAACATTGTGATATCAGTGGTGAGAGAGCATTTTGATGAGAAGTGCATGGAGCATTGTGATGACAAGGTTTATGGAGCATTGTGATGACAAGATTGTGGAGCACTGTGATGACAAGCGCATGGCGCATTGTGATGACATGGGTCATGGAGCATTGTGCTGACAAGCGCATGGAGCATTGTGATGACAAGGGTCATGGAGCATTGTGCTGAGAAAGGCATAGAGCATTGTGATGACAAGGGTCAAAGAGCATTGTGATGAAAAGTTCATGGAGCATTGTGGTTAAAAAGTCACAGAGACTGTAGATGAGGAGGGCATGGACCATTGTGATGACAAAGGTCATGAAGCATTGTGATGACTGGAGTCACGGAGAATTGTGATGACAGGGGTCGTGGAGCATTGTGATAAGAAGGGCATGGAACATTGTGATGACAAGGGCATGGAGCATTGGTCTCATAAGTTTCATGGATTATTGCGATGACAGTTGGAATGGCGCATTGTGATGACAAGGGCATGGAGCACTGTGATGACCAGGTCATGCAGTATTGTGAAGACAGGTGTCAGGGAGCATTGTGATGACATATGTAATGGCCCATTGTGATGACAATGGCATGGAGCATTGTGTTGCCAAGTGTCATGGAGGATTCTGATGACAAAGGTAATGGAGCATTGTGATGACAATGGCTTGGAGCATTGTGATGACAGGGTCAGGGAGCATTCTGATGACAAGCTTGTGGAGTAATTTGATGACATTGGCATGGAGCATTGTGATGAAAACGGCATGGGGCATTGTGATGAAAAAGGCATGGAGCCTTTTCGTGACAGGTTTCAAGGAGCATTCTGACGACAAGTGTCAGGGAGCATTGTGATGACAAGTGTATTGAAAATTATGATGACAAAGGTCATGGAGCATTGTGATGAAAAGGGCATGGAGTATTGTGATGAAAGGCATCATGGAGCGTTGTGATGACAAGTGTTATGGAACATTGTGATCACAAGGGTTTGGAGCATTGTGAGGACAGAGGTCTTGGATCATTTTGATTTCAAGGAACATGGAGCATTGTGATGACAAGGGCAGGAAGCAATGTGATCCCAAGTTTCATGGAGTATTGTGATGACAAGCGCATAGAGCATCGTAATGACAGGGTCATGTAGCATTTTGCTGACAAAGGCATGGAGCATTGAGATGACAGGTGTCCAGGAGCACTGTGATGGCAAGCGTCAAGGAGCATTGTGTTTACAGGGGTCAAGGAGCATTGGGATGACAAGGGCATGCATCATTGTGATGCCAAGTGTCATGGAGCATTGGGCTGAAAATGTTCATGGAGTTTTGTGATGACAGGGGTCATGGAGCATTGTGATGACTAGGGAATGGAGCATTGTGATGACAAGAGTACCGGATCATTGTGTTGTCAGGTGTCATGGAGCGTTGTGATGACAGTGGTCATGGAGCATTGTGATGATATTGGTCAAGGAGCATTGTAATGAGAAGGTCATGGAGCATTGGGCTGAAAACGTTCATGGAGTATTGTGATGACAGGCGTCATGGAGCATTGTGATGATAAGGGAATGGAGCATTTTGATGACAACGTCCTGGAGCATTGTGATGAGAAGTCCATGGAGCCTTGTGATGCCAAGTCTCATGGAGCATTCTGATGAAAAGGGGCATGGAGCATTGTGATTACAGGGGTCTAGGACCATTGTGATGACAAGGGCATGGAGCATTGTGATGAAAAGTGCATGGATCATTGTGATGAAAAAGGCATGGAGCCTTGTCATGACAGGGTTCAAGGAGCATACCGATGGCAAGAGTAAGGGAGCATTGTGATGACATGTGTATTGAGCATTGTGATGACAAATGTCATGGGGCATTGTGATGAGAAGTCCATGGATAATTGTGATGACCAGCGTCATGGGGCATTGTGATGACAAGTGTTATGGAACATTGTGATCACAAGGGTTTGGAGCATTGTGATGACAGAGGTCATGGAGCATTTTGATTTCATTGTGATGACAATAGCATGAAGCATTATGATGATGGGCATGGTGCATTGTGATGACAGTGTTCATGGAGCATTTTGATGAAAAGGGTCATGGAGCATTTGTCTGACAAGTTTCATGGATTATTGTGATGACAGTGGGCATGGCACATTGTGATGACAAGGGCATGAAGCATTGTGATGACAAGGTCATGGAGTATTGTGAAGACAGGTGTCAGGGAGCATTGTGATGACATATGTCATGTTCCATTGTGATGACAATAACACGGAGCATTGTGATGCCAAGTGTCATGGAGGATTGTTGTGACAAACGTAAAGGAGCATTTTGATGACAAGGGCATGGAGCATTGAGATGACAAGGTCCACTGATAATTTTAATGCCCAGGTCGTGAAACATTGTGATGACAAGCGCATGGAGCTTCCTATGACAGGGGTCATGGAGCATTGCGATGACAAGTGCATGGAGTATTGTGATGACAAGAGCATATAACATTGTGATGAGAAGTGCCATGGAGCATTGTGATGACAAGGAAGTGGAGAATTGTGAGGACGAGGGACATTGAGCTTTGAGATGACCAGGGCATGGAGAATTGTGATGGCAAAACCGTGGAGCATTGTGATGAGAAGACCTTGCGTAATTGTGATGACGAGCATCATGAAGCACTGTAATGACAAGGGGCATGAAGCATTGTGATGACAGGTGTCAGGGAGCATTGTGATGACAGGGGTCATGGAGCATTGTGATGACAAGGGCACGGAGCATTGTGATGACAAGGGCCATTGAGAATTTTGATGACAAGGTCATGAAGCATTGTGATGACAAACACTTGGAGCTTGCTATGACAGGGGGCATGGAACATTGCAATGACAAGTGCATGGAGAATTGTGATGACAAGAGCATGTAACATTGTGATGAGAAGTGTCATGTAGCATTGTGATGACAAGGACGTGGAGAATTGTGATGACAAGGGACATGGAGCATTGTGATGAGCAGGGCATAGAGCATTGTGATGACAGGTGTCATGGAGCATTATTATGACAAGGGCCATAGTGCATTCTGACATAAGATATCACTTATGAAGGGAATGTAAACATGGCTACATATGAACTGAATTAGGAAAGAGAACACTGTCTCAGATATAGAAAACACACTTATGCTTGCTTAAGGGGAAAGGAGAGGTGGGGAGACACACAAAACCAGAGTTTGATATTAGCACAGGTAACATTCCATAATCCAAATACAGAAGAGACAAGCCCTACTCCTTCCTCAGTGAACGGGACTCAACACCCTAATTCCCGGCAGAGAAATATATCTGACTAGTAAGAATCTTAAAACCTATGTATTGATATGTCTCCGTAAAGGAACCAAGTGTGCCTAGGACGACATAAACACGGCAGTGAGAAGCAGCTCAAACCCACTATAAAAATGAATTTCAAAACAAAACAAAAAACAGTTTAATTCTTACACAATACCTTCAGGGGTTCTGATGAAACTTGGAATGACCCTGTCTACAACGACAGCTGGATGTGGCATAAGGCTGGTCACTTGGGACTGAGACGATTGGTGAGATTGGGTGAGAAAAGGCAGACCCTCTAAAGCAATAATTCCTGCCCATCATTCCATGGTTCCCAACTCTCCAGGTAGATGGGAATATCACTACAGTTATAACATGTATGGGAAACCTAGAGAATGGACACCCTCTGATGGAGAAAGGTTTCTAAAACTCTACTAATTTTTTTTCTCTCCTTGTGCTCCAACTTGACATTCCAACTGCTTTAATATCAATCTCCCAACTTGGAGAGTCAACCCCTATAACCTGTTTCGCACAGTTGGCACATTGTTCAGAGGATATAAGGGAAAAGGGAGAACCAATGAGAGAGTAGCTGTAGGCATTTGGACGGCCACATGTCACTCTAATTTCCCGTCACGAAGAAGAATTAACCAAACTCTCAGCCTGCCCCCCCCCGGAACCTGTACAGGTCCTGAAGCAAAACTATGGATTTGCGGTCAGCTCACAAAAACGCGAGTTGAGAACTGGAGCACAGCGGCACAGCATTTCACTAACTTGCAGAGTTATAAAGGACTACTCTCTTCCAAAAATCTGTTGAGGGAAAGCCACGAGGCAGACTTTAAAATGATGCAGAATTGCACGAAACAGATTTCAAGAAGTATATTGGAATTGCCTTTAAACACAGGAAAAGCATCACAACTTCGACAATTATGGAATTGTCCATAAAGGGCGTATGCGTTTTCACCTGAATATATTCAGGAGAAAACGCATACGCCGATTTTGACCAACCAAGCAACTGCACAATGCAAATCTGCACTACAAATAAGTATCACTTCCCACCGGTCAAAAGGGTCATCTGCAAAATGTGTAAAAACCAGAAAGGCAAGACAGGCTCTGGAGAACAGTAAGCCTTGTTATGCTCATGGGTGGGATGTAAATTGCCAACAGCCACCCTGGAGGAGTGCATTGTGTTCTCTAAAAGAAGTAAACAACAGAGCTTCACAACCTAAGTCACTTCCAGTCATGGGAAAATACCTTGGGAAAACTGAATATCAATAAGACACAGCCACCCCAAAATTTAGGGCTGCACTGCTTACAAGAAGCTCGAATCCGGGACACCTTAAATATCCAAGGAAAGACAAAAATGGTAAAGAAATTGTGGTACTTACGTATGATGGAATATCCCTCAGCCATGAAATCAATGTCATAAGGCCAGTAGAAGCAAAATGATGAGTGGATTCAGGTTCGATGATTCTAAGTGAAATAAGTCACACAGAAAAAGAAACTTATCATAAGATATCACTTATGAAGATCCTGTAAACATGGCTACACATGAACTGAGTTAGGAAAGAGAACAGAGTCTCACATTTGGAAAACACACTTATGCCTGCTTAAGGGTGAAGGAGAGGTGGGGGGGATGCATAAAACCAGAGTTTGATATAAGCACAGGTACCGTTCGAAAAACCAACTATGGAATAGACAAGACCTACACCTTCCTCAGTGAAAGGGACTCAAAACCCCATATTTCCCGCAGAGGAATACATCTGACTAGTAAGAATCTTAAAACCTATGTATTGATATGTCTGCGTAAGGGAATCAAGTGTGTCTAGACTGGCATAAACATGGCAGCGAGAATCAGCTCAAACCCACTATAAAAAGGAATTTCAAAAACAAAACATAAAAACTGGGAAATTCTTTACAATTCCTTCAGGGTCGCTGATGAAACCTTGAATGACTGTATCTACAGTGACAGCTGGATGTGGCATAAGGCTGGACACTTGGGACTGAGAGGATTGGTGAGATTGGGTGAGCAAATGCAGACCCTTTAAAGCAATAATGCATGGCAACCATTCCATGGGTCCCACTCTGCAGGTTGAAGAGAATATTACTACAGCAATAACATATACAGGAAATCTAGAGAATGGACACACTGTGAATACGAAAGGTTTCTACAACTCAACGAATAGTCCCGCTCCTGGTGCTCCGGTTTGACTTTCCAACTGCTTTACTATCAATCTCCCAACTTGGAGAGACAGCCCCTTTAACATCCTGGTTCACACACGTTGCCAAATTGGCAGAGGATGAAAGGCATGAGGGAGAACCAATGAGAGAGTAGCTGTTAGGCATTTGGACGGTCACATGTCAATCTAATTTCCCGGCAGGAAGAAGAATTAACCAAATTCTCAGCCACCCACCGGGAACCAGTATAGGTCCTGCACCAAAATTTTGGACTTGCGGTCAGTTCACAAAAAACGAGTTGAAAAATGCAGCTCAGAGGCACAGCAATTCACAAACTGACAGAATAATAAAGGAAAACTATCGTCTAAAAATCTGTTGAGGGAAGGCAACGAGGTGGACTTGAAATCGAGGCAGAATAGCAGGAAACAGATTTCAAGAGGTACATTGGAATCGCCTTTAAAGCACACGAATAGAGGCACAACTTCGACAATGATGCACTTGGCCAAAAGGGCGTATTCGTTTTCTCATGAAGATACTCAGGAGAAAACGCATACGCCTTTTTTGGCCAAGCAAGCAAGAAGGCAATGCAAATCGGCACTACAAAGAAGTATCACTTCCCACCGGTCAAAAGGGACATCCACAAAATATGTAAAAACCAGAAAGGCAAGACAGGCCCTGGAGAACAGGGAGCCTTGTTATGCTGATGGGCGGGATGTAAATTGCCAACTGCCTCCCTGGAGGAGTGTATTGTGTTCCCTAAAACAAGTAAAGAACAGAGCTACAGAGCCAAGGGCACTTCCAGTCTAGGGAATAAACCTTGGGAAAACTGAAAAACAATAATACAGAGCCACCCCAAAATTTAGGGCGGCACTGCCTACAAGAACTTCAACTTGGGTACACCTTAAATATCCCAGGAAATATAAAAATGGTTCAAAAATTTGTGGTACATACGTACGATGGAATATCCCTCAGCCATGAAATCAATGTCATAAGACCAGTAGAAGCAAAATGAGTGGTTTCAGGTACGATGATTCTAAGTGAACAAAGTCACACAGAAACAGAAACTTATCATAAGATATCACTTATGATGATCATGTCAACATGGCTACACCTGAACTTAGATAGGAAAGAGAACAGAGTCTCACATTTAGAAAACACTCTTATTCCTTCTTAAGGGGGAATGAGAGGTGGGGTGATGCATAAAACCAGAGTTTGATATAAGCACAGGTACTGTTCCAAAAACCAACTATGGAATACAGAAGACATACACCTTCCTCAGTGAAAGGGACTCAAAACCCCATATTTCCCGCAGAGGAATATATGTGACTAGTAAGAATCTTATAACCTATGTATTGATATGACACCATAAGGGAATCAAGTGTTTCTAGACTGGCATAAACATGGCAGCGAGAATCAGCCTAAACTCACTATAAAAAGGAATTTAAAAAACAAAACAAAAAAAACATGGAAATTCTTTACCCTTCCTTCAGTCTCTGATGAACCCTGGAATGACCCTAACTACAATGACAGCTGGATATGGCATAAGGCTGGACACTTGGGAATGAGAGAATTGGTGACATTGGGTGAGCAAATGCAGACCCTTTAAAGCAATAACGCATGGCACCCATTCCATGGGTCCCAACTCTCCAGGTTGAAGGGAATATTACTAGAGCTATAACATGTAAAGGAAACCTAGAGAATGGACACAGTGTGAATACGAAAGGTTTCTAAAACTCAACTAATAGTCCCTCTCCTGGTGCTCACGTTTTACTTTCAAACTGCTTTACTATCAATCTCCCAACGTAGAGTGACAGCACATTTAACCTCCTGGTTCGCACACGTTGCCAATTAGGCAGAGGATGAAAGGGAAGAGGGAGAACCAATGAGAGAGTAGCTGTTTGGCATTTGGACGGGCACATGTCACTCTAATTTCCTGGCAGGAAGAAGAATTAACCAAAGTCTCAGTCACCCACTGGGAACCAGTATAGGTACTGAACCAAAATATTGGTCTTGCGTTCATCTCACAAAAAACGAGTTGAAAAATGGAGCTCAGGGGCACAGCAATTCACAAACTTGCACAGTAATAAAGGACAACTATCATCCAAAAATCTGTTGACGGAAGGCATTGAGGCAGCTTGAAAGCGAGGCAGAATTGCAGGAAAGAGATTTCAAGAGGTATGTTGGAATCGCCTTTAAAGCACAGGAAGAGGGGCACAACTTCGACAATGATGCACTTGGCCAAAGAGGGCATATGCGTTTTCTCCTGATTATATTTAGGAGATAACGCATATGCCCTTTTTGGCCAAGCAAGCAAGTGGACAATGCAAATCTGCACTACAAAGAATTATCACTTCCCACCGGTCAAAAGGGACATCCACAAAATGTGTAAAAACCAGAAAGGCAAGACAGGCCCTGGAGAACAGGGAGCCTTGTTATGCTGATGGGCGGTATGTAAATTGCCAACTCCCTCTCTGGAGGAGTGCATTGTGTTCCCTAAAACAAGTAAACAACAGAGCTACAGAGCCAAGGGCACTTCCAGTCTAGGGAATATACCTTGAGAAAACTGAAAATCAATAAGACAGAGCCACACCAAAATTTAGGGCTGCACTGCTTACAAGAACCTCAACTTGGGTACACCTTAAATATCTCAGGAAATATAAAATTGGTTCAAAATATTGCGGTAATTACGTACGATGGAATATCCCTCAGCCATGAAATCAATGTCATAAGACCAGTAGCAGCAAAATGAGTGGATTCCGGTTCGATGATTCTAAGTGAAATAAGTCACACAGAAAAAGCAACTTATCATAAGATATCACTTATGAAGATCCTGTAAACATGGCTACACTTGAACTTAGCTAGGAAAGAGAACAGAGTCTCACATTTGGAAAACACTCTTATGCCTGCTTAAGGGGGAAGGAGAGGTGGGTGATGCATAAAACCAGAGTTTGATATAAGCACAGGTACCGTTCCAAAAACCAACTATGGAATAGACAAGACCTACACCTTCCTCAGTGAAAGGGACTCAAAACCCCATATTTCCCGCAGAAGAATATATCTGACTAGTAAGAATCTTAAAACCTATGTATTGATATGTCTCTGTAAGGGAATCAAGTGTGTCTAGACTGGCATAAACATGGCAGCGAGAATCAGCTGAAATCCACTATCAAAACGAATTTCACAAACAAAACAAAAAAACAGGGAAATTCTTTACAATTCCTTCAGGGTCTCTGATGAAACCTGGAATAACCCTATCTACAAGGACAGCTGGATGTGGCATAAGGCTGGACCCTTGGGACTGAGAGGATTGGTGAGATTGGGTGAGCAAATGCAGACCCTTTAAAGCAATAATGCATGGCACCCACTCCTTGGGTCCCAACTCTCCAGGTTGAAGGGAATATTACTACAGCTATAACATGTACGGGAAACCTAGAGAATGGACACACTGTGAATACGAACGGTTTCTAAAACTCAAATAATAGTCCCTCTCCTGGTGCTCAGGTGTGACTTTCCAACTGATTTATTATCAATCTCAAAACTTGGAGAGACAGCCCCTTTAACCTCCTGGTTCGCACACATTGCCAATTTGGCAGAGGATGAAAGGGAAGAGGGAGAACCAATGAGAGAGTAGCTGTTAGGCATTTGGACGGGCACATGTCACTCTAATTTCACGGGAGGAAGAAGAATTAACCAAAGTCTCAGCCACCCACGGGGAACAAGTAGAGGTACTGAACCAAAATTTTGCATTTGCGGTCAGCTCACAAAAAATGAGTTGAAAAATGGGGCTCAGGGCACAGCAATTCACAAACTGGAAGAGTAATAAAGGACAACTATCATCCAAAAATCTGTTGAGGGAAGGCAACGAGGTGGACATGAAATCGAGGCAGAATAGCAGGAAACAGATTTCAAGAGGTATGTTGGAATCGCCTTTAAAGCACCAAAAGTGGGGCACAACTTCGACAATGATGCACTTGGCGAAAAAGGGCGTTTGCATTTTCTGCTGAATATTTTCAGGAGAAAATGCATACGACCTTTTTGGCCAAGCAAGCAAGCAGGCAATGCAAATCTGCACTACAAAGAAGTATCACTTCCCACCGGTCAAAAGGGACATCCGCAAAATGTGTAAAAACCAGAAAGGCAAGACAGGCCCTGGAGAACAGGGAGCATTGTTATGCTGATGGGCAGGATGTAAATTGCCAACTGCCTCTCTGGTGGAGTGAATTGTGTTCCCTAAAACAAGTAAACAACAGAGCTACAGAGCCAAGGGCACTTCCAGTCTAGGGAATATACCTTGGGAAAACTGAAAATCAATAAGACAGAGCCACCCCAACGTTTAGGGCTGCACTGCTTACAAGAACCTCAACATGGGTACACCTTAAATATCCCAGGAAATATAAAAATGGTTCAAAAAATTGTGGTACTTACGTACGATGGAATATCCCTCAGCCATGAAATCTATGTCATAAGACCAGTAGCAGCAAAATGAGTGGAATGAGGTTCGATGATTCTAAGTGAAATAAGTCACACAGAAAAAGCAAGTTATCATAAGATATCACTTACGAAGATCCTGTAAACATGGCTACACTTGAACTGAGCTAGGAAAGAGAACAGAGTCTCACATTTGGAAAACACTCTTATGCCTGCTTAAGGGGGAAGGAGAGGTGGGGTGATGCATAAAACCAGAGTTTGATATAAGCACAGGTACCGTTCCAAAAACCAACTATGGAATAGACAAGACCTACACCTTCCACAGTGAAAGGGACTCAAAACCCCATATTTCCCACAGAAGAATATATCTGACTAGTAAGAATCTTAAAACCTATGTATTGATATGTCTCTGTAAGGGAATCAAGTGTCTAGACTGGCATAAACATGGCAGCGAGAATCAGCTGAAATCCACTATCAAAAGGAATTTCACAAACAAAACAAAAAAACAGGCAAATGCTTTACAATTCCTTCAGGGTCTCTGATGAAATCTGGAATGACCCTATCTACAACGACCGCTGGATGTGGCATAAGGCTGGACACTTGGGACTTAGAGGATTGGTGAGATTGGGTGAGCAAATGCAGACCTTGTAAACCAATAATGCATGGCACCCATTCCATGGGTCCCAACTCTGCGGGTTGAAGGGAATATTAATACAGCTATAACATGTACAGGAAACCTAGAGAATGGACACACTGTGAATACAAAAGGTTTCTAAAACTCAACGAATAGTCCCTCTCCTGGTGTTCCGGTTTGACTTTCCCACTGCTTTACTATCAATCTCCCAAATTGGAGAGACACCCCTTTTAACCTCCTGGTACACACACGTTGCCAATTTGGCAGAGGATGAAAGGAAAGGGGGAGAACCAATGACAGAGTAGCTGTTAGGCATTTAGACGGGCATATGTCACTCTAATTTCACGGTAGGAAGAAGAATTAACCAAAGTCTCAGCCTCCCACGGGGAACAAGTAGAGGTCCTGAACCAAAATTTTGGACGTGCGGTCAGCTCACAAAAAATAAGTTGAAAAATGGGGCTCAGGGCACAGCAATTCACAAACTGGAAGAGTAATAAAGGACAACAATCATCCAAAAATCTGTTGAGGGAAGGGAACGAGGCGGAGTTGAAATCGAGGCAGAATAGCAGGAAACAGATTTCAAGAGGTACGTTGGAATCACCTTTAAGGCACAGGAAGAGTGGAACAACTTCGACAATGATGCACATGGCCAAAAAGGGCGTATGCGTTTTCTCTTGAATATATTCAGGAGAAAACGCATACGCCCTTTTTGGCCAAGTAAGCAAGCAGGCAATGCAAATCTGCACTACAAAGAAGTATCACTTCCCACCGGTCAAAAGGGACATCCGCAAAATGTGTAAAAACCAGAAAGGCAAGACAGGCCCTGGAGAACAGGGAGCCTTTTTATGCTGATGGGCGGGATGTAAATTGCCAACTGCCTCTATGGAGGAGTGCATTGTGTTCCCTAAAACAAGTAAACAACAGAGCTACAGAGCCAAGGGCACTACCAGTCTAGGGAATATACCTTGGGAAAACTGAAAATCAATAAGACAGAGCCAACCCAAAATTTACGGCTGCACTGCTCACAATAACCTCAACTTGGTTACACCTTAAATATCCCAGGAAATATAAAAATGGTTCAAAAAATTGTGGTACTTACGTACGATGGAATATCCCTCAGCCATGAAATCAATGTCATAAGACCAGTAGCAACAAAATGTGTGGATTCTGTTATGATGATTCTAAGTGAAATAAGACACACAGAAAAAGAAATTTATCATAAGATATCACTTATGAAGAACCTGTAAACATGGCTACACTTGAACTTAGCTAGGAAAGAGAACAGAGTCTCACATTTGGAAAACACTCTTATGCCTGCTGAAGGGGGAAGGAGAGGTGGGGTGATGCATAAAACCAGAGTTTCATATAAGCACACCTACCGTTCCGAAAACCAACTATGGAATAGACAAGACCTACACATTCCTCAGTGAAAGGGACTGAAAAGCCCATATTTCCCGCAGAAGAATATATCTGACTAGTAAGAATCTTAAAACCTATGTATTGATATGTCTCTGTAAGGGAATCAAGTGTGTCTAGACTGGCATAAACTTGGCAGCGAGAATCAGCTGAAACCCACTATCAAAAGGAATTTCACAAACAAAACAAAAAAACAGGCAAATTCTTTACAATTCCTTCAGGGTCTCTGATGAAACCTGGAATGACCCTATCTACAACGACAGCTGGATGTGGCATAATGCTGGACACTTGGGACTGAGAGGATTGGTGAGATTGGGTGAGCAACTGCAGACCTTGTAAACCAATAATGCATGGCACCCATTCCATGGGTCCCAACTCTGCGGGTTGAAGGGAATATTAATACAGCTATAACATATACAGGAAACCTAGAGAATGGACACACTGTGAATACAAAAGGTTTCTAAAACTCAACGAATAGTCCCTCTCCTGGTGTTCCGGTTTGACTTTCCAACTGCTTTACTATCAATCTCCCAACTTGGAGAGACACCACTTTTAACCTCCTGGTACACACACGTTGCCAATTTGGCAGAGGATGAAAGGAAAGGGGGAGAACCAATGACAGAGTAGCTGTTAGGCATTTAGACGGGCACATGTCACTCTAATTTCACGGGAGGAAGAAGAACTAACCAAAGTCTCAGCCACCCACTGGTAAAAAGTAGAGGTCCTGAACCAAAATTTTGGACTTGCGGTCAGCACACAAAAAATGAGTTGAAAAATGGGGCTCAGGGCACAGCAATTCACAAACTGGAAGAGTAATAAAGGACAACTATCATCCAAAAATCTGTTGAGGGAAGGCAACGAGGCGGACTTGAAATCGAGGCAGAATAGCAGGAAACAGATTTCAAGAGGTATGTTGGAATCGCCTTTAAAGCACCAGAAGTGGGGCACAACTTCGACAATGATGCACTTGGCCAAAAAGGGCGTTTGCATTTTCTCCTGAATATATTCAGGAGAAAACGCATACGCCCTTTTTGGCCTAGCAAGCAAGCAGGCAATGCAAATCTGCACTACAAAGAAGTATCACTTCCCACCGGTCAAAAGGGACATCCGCAAAATGTGTAAAAACCAGAAAGGCAAGACAGGCCCTGGAGAACAGGGAGCATTGTTATGCTGATGGGCAGGATGTAAATTGCCAACTGCCTCTCTGGTGGAGTGAACTGTGTTCCCTAAAACAAGTAAACAACAGAGCTACAGAGCCAAGGGCACTTCCAGTCTAGGGAATATACCTTGGGAAAACTGAAAATCAATAAGCCAGAGCCACCCCAACGTTTAGGGCTGCACTGCTTACAAGAACCTCAACTTGGGTACACCTTAAATATCCCAGGAAATATAAAAATGGTTCAAAAAATTGTGGTACTTACGTACGATGGAATATCCCTCAGCCATGAAATCAATGTCATAAGACCAGTAGCAGCAAAATGAGTGGATTCAGGTTCGATGATTCTAAGTGAAATAAGTCACACAGAAAAAGCAACTTATCATAAGATATCACTTATGAAGATCCTGTAAACATGGCTACACTTGAACTGAGCTAGGAAAGAGAACATAGTCTCACATTTAGAAAACACTCTTATGCCTGCTTAAGGGGGAAGGAGAGGTGGGGTGATGCATAAAACCAGAGTTTGATATAAGCACAGGTACCGTTCCAAAAACCAACAATGGAATAGACAAGACCTACACCTTCCTCAGTGAAAGGGACTCAAAACTCCATATTTCCCGCAGAAGAATATATCTGACAAGTAAGAATCTTAAAACCTATGTATTGATATGTCTCTGTAAGGGAATCAAGAGTGTCTAGACTGGCATAAGCATGGCAGCGAGAATCAGCTCAAACCCACTATAAAAAGGAATTTCAAAAACAAAACAAAGAAACAGGCAAATTCTTTCCAATTCCTTCAGGGTCTCTGATGAAACCTGGAATGACCCTATCTACAATGACAGCTGGATGTTACATAAGGCTGGACACGTGGCACTGAGAGGATTGGTGAGATTGGGTGAGCAAATGCAGACCCTTCAAAGCAATAATGCATGGCACACATTACATGCGTCCCAACTCTCCAAGTTGAAGGGGATATTACTACAACTATAACATGTACCGGAAACCTAGAGAATGGACACACTGTGAACAAGAAACGTTTCTAAAACTCAACTAATACTCCGTCTCCTGGTGCTCATGTTTGACACTGCAACTGCTTTACTATCAATCTCCCAACTTAGAGACAGCACATTTAACCCCCTTGTTGGCACACGTTGCCAATTTGGCACAGGATGAAAGGGAAGAGGGAGAACCAATGAGAGAGTAGCTGTTTGGCATTTGGACGGGCACATGTCACTCTAATTTCCCGGCAGGAAGAAGAATTAACCAAAGTCTCAGCCACCCACCGGGAACCCATATACGTCCTGAACCAAAATATTGGTCTTGCGTTCAGCTCACAAAAAAACGAGTTGCAAAATGGGGCTCAGGGGCACAACAATTCACAAACTGGCAGAGTAATAAAGGACAACTATCATCCAAAAATCTGTTGAGGGAAGGCAGCGAGGTAGACTTGAAAGCTAGGCAGAATAGCAGGAAACAGATTTCAAGAGGTACGTTGGAATCGCCTTTAAAGCACAGGAAAAGGGGCACAACTTCGACAATGATGCACTTGGCCAAAAAGGGCGTATGCATTTTCTCCTGAATATATTTAGGAGAGAACTCATATGCCCGTTTTGGCCAAGCAAGCAAGCGGACAATGCAAATCTGCAATACAAAGAAGTATCTCTTCCCACCGGTACAAAAGGGACATCCACAAAATGTGTAAAAACCAGAAAGGCAAGACAGGCCCTGGAGAACAGGGAGCCTTGTTATGCTGATGGGCGGTATGTAAATTGCCAACTCCCTCTCTGGAGGAGTGCATTGTGTTCCCTAAAACAAGTAAACAACAGAGCTACAGAGCCAAGGGCACTTCCAGTCTAGGGAATATACCTTGAGAAAACTGAAAATCAATAAGACAGAGCCACACCAAAATTTAGGGCTGCACTGCTTACAAGAACCTCAACTTGGTTACACCTTAAATATCCCAGGAAATATAAAATTGGTTCAAAATATTGTGGTACTTACGTACGATGGAATATCCCTCAGCCATGAAATCAATGTCATAAGACCAGTAGCAGCAAAATGAGTGGATTCCGGTTCGATGATTCTAAGTGAAATAAGTCACACAGAAAAAGCAACTTATCATAAGATATCACTTATGAAGATCCTGTAAACATGGTTACACTTGAACTTAGCTAGGAAAGAGAACAGAGTCTCACATTTGGAAAACACTCTTATGCCTGCTTAAGGGGGAAGGAGAGGTGGGTGATGCATAAAACCAGAGTTTGATATAAGCACAGGTACCGTTCCAAACACCAACTATGGAATAGACAAGACCTACACCTTCCTCAGTGAAAGGGACTCAAAACCCCATATTTCCCGCAGAAGAATATATCTGACTAGTAAGAATCTTAAAACCTATGTATTGATATGTCTCTGTAAGGGAATCAAGTGTGTCTAGACTGGCATAAACATGGCAGCGAGAATCAGCTGAAATCCACTATCAAAACGAATTTCACAAACAAAACAAAAAAACAGGGAAATTCTTTACAATTCCTTCAGGGTCTCTGATGAAACCTGGAATAACCCTATCTACAAGGACAGCTGGATGTGGCATAAGGCTGGACCCTTGGGACTGAGAGGATTGGTGAGATTGGGTGAGCAAATGCAGACCCTTTAAAGCAATAATGCATGGCACCCACTCCTTGGGTCCCAACTCTCCAGGTTGAAGGGAATATTACTACAGCTATAACATGTACGGGAAACCTAGAGAATGGACACACTGTGAATACGAACGGTTTCTAAAACTCAAATAATAGTCCCTCTCCTGGTGCTCAGGTGTGACTTTCCAACTGATTTACTATCAATCTCAAAACTTGGCGAGACAGCCCCTTTAACCTCCTGGTTCGCACACATTGCCAATTTGGCAGAGGATGAAAGGGAAGAGGGAGAACCAATGAGAGAGTAGCTGTTAGGCATTTGGACGGGCACATGTCACTCTAATTTCACGGGAGGAAGAAGAATTAACCAAAGTCTCAGCCTCCCACGGGGAACAAGTAGAGGTCCTGAACCAAAATTTTGGACGTGCGGTCAGCTCACAAAAAATAAGTTGAAAAATGGGGCTCAGGGCACAGCAGTTCACAAACTGGAAGAGTAATAAAGGACAACAATCATCCAAAAATCTGTTGAGGGAAGGGAACGAGGCGGAGTTGAAATCGAGGCAGAATAGCAGGAAACAGATTTCAAGAGGTACGTTGGAATCGCCTTTAAGGCACAGGAAGAGTGGAACAACTTCGACAATGATGCACATGGCCAAAAAGGGCGTATGCGTTTTCTCTTGAATATATTCAGGAGAAAACGCATACGCCCTTTTTGGCCAAGTAAGCAAGCAGGCAATGCAAATCTGCACTACAAAGAAGTATCACTTCCCACCGGTCAAAAGGGACATCCGCAAAATGTGTAAAAACCAGAAAGGCAAGACAGGCCCTGGAGAACAGGGAGCCTTTTTATGCTGATGGGCGGGATGTAAATTGCCAACTGCCTCTATGGAGGAGTGCATTGTGTTCCCTAAAACAAGTAAACAACAGAGCTACAGAGCCAAGGGCACTACCAGTCTAGGGAATATACCTTGGGAAAACTGAAAATCAATAAGACAGAGCCAACCCAAAATTTACGGCTGCACTGCTCACAATAACCTCAACTTGGTTACACCTTAAATATCCCAGGAAATATAAAAATGGTTCAAAAAATTGTGGTACTTACGTACGATGGAATATCCCTCAGCCATGAAATCAATGTCATAAGACCAGTAGCAACAAAATGTGTGGATTCTGTTATGATGATTCTAAGTGAAATAAGACACACAGAAAAAGAAATTTATCATAAGATATCACTTATGAAGAACCTGTAAACATGGCTACACTTGAACTTAGCTAGGAAAGAGAACAGAGTCTCACATTTGGAAAACACTCTTATGCCTGCTGAAGGGGGAAGGAGAGGTGGGGTGATGCATAAAACCAGAGTTTCATATAAGCACACCTACCGTTCCGAAAACCAACTATGGAATAGACAAGACCTACACATTCCTCAGTGAAAGGGACTGAAAAGCCCATATTTCCCGCAGAAGAATATATCTGACTAGTAAGAATCTTAAAACCTATGTATTGATATGTCTCTGTAAGGGAATCAAGTGTGTCTAGACTGGCATAAACTTGGCAGCGAGAATCAGCTGAAACCCACTATCAAAAGGAATTTCACAAACAAAACAAAAAAACAGGCAAATTCTTTACAATTCCTTCAGGGTCTCTGATGAAACCTGGAATGACCCTATCTACAACGACAGCTGGATGTGGCATAATGCTGGACACTTGGGACTGAGAGGATTGGTGAGATTGGGTGAGCAACTGCAGACCTTGTAAACCAATAATGCATGGCACCCATTCCATGGGTCCCAACTCTGCGGGTTGAAGGGAATATTAATACAGCTATAACATATACAGGAAACCTAGAGAATGGACACACTGTGAATACAAAAGGTTTCTAAAACTCAACGAATAGTCCCTCTCCTGGTGTTCCGGTTTGACTTTCCAACTGCTTTACTATCAATCTCCCAACTTGGAGAGACACCACTTTTAACCTCCTGGTACACACACGTTGCCAATTTGGCAGAGGATGAAAGGAAAGGGGGAGAACCAATGACAGAGTAGCTGTTAGGCATTTAGACGGGCACATGTCACTCTAATTTCACGGGAGGAAGAAGAACTAACCAAAGTCTCAGCCTCCCACTGGTAAAAAGTAGAGGTCCTGAACCAAAATTTTGGACTTGCGGTCAGCACACAAAAAACGAGTTGAAAAATGGGGCTCAGGGCACAGCAATTCACAAACTGGAAGAGTAATAAAGGACAACTATCATCCAAAAATCTGTTGAGGGAAGGCAACGAGGCGGACTTGAAATCGAGGCAGAATAGCAGGAAACAGATTTCAAGAGGTATGTTGGAATCGCCTTTAAAGCACCAGAAGTGGGGCACAACTTCGACAATGATGCACTTGGCCAAAAAGGGCGTTTGCATTTTCTCCTGAATATATTCAGGAGAAAACGCATACGCCCTTTTTGGCCTAGCAAGCAAGCAGGCAATGCAAATCTGCACTACAAAGAAGTATCACTTCCCACCGGTCAAAAGGGACATCCGCAAAATGTGTAAAAACCAGAAAGGCAAGACAGGCCCTGGAGAACAGGGAGCATTGTTATGCTGATGGGCAGGATGTAAATTGCCAACTGCCTCTCTGGTGGAGTGAACTGTGTTCCCTAAAACAAGTAAACAACAGAGCTACAGAGCCAAGGGCACTTCCAGTCTAGGGAATATACCTTGGGAAAACTGAAAATCAATAAGCCAGAGCCACCCCAACGTTTAGGGCTGCACTGCTTACAAGAACCTCAACTTGGGTACACCTTAAATATCCCAGGAAATATAAAAATGGTTCAAAAAATTGTGGTACTTACGTACGATGGAATATCCCTCAGCCATGAAATCAATGTCATAAGACCAGTAGCAGCAAAATGAGTGGATTCAGGTTCGATGATTCTAAGTGAAATAAGTCACACAGAAAAAGCAACTTATCATAAGATATCACTTATGAAGATCCTGTAAACATGGCTACACTTGAACTGAGCTAGGAAAGAGAACATAGTCTCACATTTAGAAAACACTCTTATGCCTGCTTAAGGGGGAAGGAGAGGTGGGGTGATGCATAAAACCAGAGTTTGATATAAGCACAGGTACCGTTCCAAAAACCAACAATGGAATAGACAAGACCTACACCTTCCTCAGTGAAAGGGACTCAAAACTCCATATTTCCCGCAGAAGAATATATCTGACAAGTAAGAATCTTAAAACCTATGTATTGATATGTCTCTGTAAGGGAATCAAGAGTGTCTAGACTGGCATAAGCATGGCAGTGAGAATCAGCTCAAACCCACTATAAAAAGGAATTTCAAAAACAAAACAAAGAAACAGGCAAATTCTTTCCAATTCCTTCAGGGTCTCTGATGAAACCTGGAATGACCCTATCTACAATGACAGCTGGATGTTACATAAGGCTGGACACGTGGCACTGAGAGGATTGGTGAGATTGGGTGAGCAAATGCAGACCCTTCAAAGCAATAATGCATGGCACACATTACATGCGTCCCAACTCTCCAAGTTGAAGGGGATATTACTACAACTATAACATGTACCGGAAACCTAGAGAATGGACACACTGTGAACAAGAAACGTTTCTAAAACTCAACTAATACTCCGTCTCCTGGTGCTCATGTTTGACACTGCAACTGCTTTACTATCAATCTCCCAACTTAGAGACAGCACATTTAACCCCCTTGTTGGCACACGTTGCCAATTTGGCACAGGATGAAAGGGAAGAGGGAGAACCAATGAGAGAGTAGCTGTTTGGCATTTGGACGGGCACATGTCACTCTAATTTCCCGGCAGGAAGAAGAATTAACCAAAGTCTCAGCCACCCACCGGGAACCCATATACGTCCTGAACCAAAATATTGGTCTTGCGTTCAGCTCACAAAAAAACGAGTTGCAAAATGGGGCTCAGGGGCACAACAATTCACAAACTGGCAGAGTAATAAAGGACAACTATCATCCAAAAATCTGTTGAGGGAAGGCAGCGAGGTAGACTTGAAAGCTAGGCAGAATAGCAGGAAACAGATTTCAAGAGGTACGTTGGAATCGCCTTTAAAGCACAGGAAAAGGGGCACAACTTCGACAATGATGCACTTGGCCAAAAAGGGCGTATGCATTTTCTCCTGAATATATTTAGGAGAGAACTCATATGCCCGTTTTGGCCAAGCAAGCAAGCGGACAATGCAAATCTGCAATACAAAGAAGTATCTCTTCCCACCGGTACAAAAGGGACATCCACAAAATGTGTAAAAACCAGAAAGGCAAGACAGGCCCTGGAGAACAGGGAGCCTTGTTATGCTGATGGGCGGTATGTAAATTGCCAACTCCCTCTCTGGAGGAGTGCATTGTGTTCCCTAAAACAAGTAAACAACAGAGCTACAGAGCCAAGGGCACTTCCAGTCTAGGGAATATACCTTGAGAAAACTGAAAATCAATAAGACAGAGCCACACCAAAATTTAGGGCTGCACTGCTTACAAGAACCTCAACTTGGGTACACCTTAAATATCCCAGGAAATATAAAATTGGTTCAAAATATTGTGGTACTTACGTACGATGGAATATCCCTCAGCCATGAAATCAATGTCATAAGACCAGTAGCAGCAAAATGAGTGGATTCCGGTTCGATGATTCTAAGTGAAATAAGTCACACAGAAAAAGCAACTTATCATAAGATATCACTTATGAAGAACCTGTAAACATGGTTACACTTGAACTTAGCTAGGAAAGAGAACAGAGTCTCACATTTGGAAAACACTCTTATGCCTGCTTAAGGGGGAAGGAGAGGTGGGTGATGCATAAAACCAGAGTTTGATATAAGCACAGGTACCGTTCCAAACACCAACTATGGAATAGACAAGACCTACACCTTCCTCAGTGAAAGGGACTCAAAACCCCATATTTCCCGCAGAAGAATATATCTGACTAGTAAGAATCTTAAAACCTATGTATTGATATGTCTCTGTAAGGGAATCAAGTGTGTCTAGACTGGCATAAACATGGCAGCGAGAATCAGCTGAAATCCACTATCAAAACGAATTTCACAAACAAAACAAAAAAACAGGGAAATTCTTTACAATTCCTTCAGGGTCTCTGATGAAACCTGGAATAACCCTATCTACAAGGACAGCTGGATGTGGCATAAGGCTGGACCCTTGGGACTGAGAGGATTGGTGAGATTGGGTGAGCAAATGCAGACCCTTTAAAGCAATAATGCATGGCACCCACTCCTTGGGTCCCAACTCTCCAGGTTGAAGGGAATATTACTACAGCTATAACATGTACGGGAAACCTAGAGAATGGACACACTGTGAATACGAACGGTTTCTAAAACTCAAATAATAGTCCCTCTCCTGGTGCTCAGGTGTGACTTTCCAACTGATTTACTATCAATGTCAAAACTTGGCGAGACAGCCCCTTTAACCTCCTGGTTCGCACACATTGCCAATTTGGCAGAGGATGAAAGGGAAGAGGGAGAACCAATGAGAGAGTAGCTGTTAGGCATTTGGACGGGCACATGTCACTCTAATTTCACGGGAGGAAGAAGAATTAACCAAAGTCTCAGCCACCCACGGGGAACAAGTAGAGGTCCTGAACCAAATTTTTGCATTTGCGGTCAGCTCACAAAAAATGAGTTGAAAAATGGGGCTCAGGGCACAGCAATTCACAAACTGGAAGAGTAATAAAGGACAACTATCATCCAAAAATCTGTTGAGGGAAGACAACGAGGTGGACATGAAATCGAGGCAGAATAGCAGGAAACAGATTTCAAGAGGTATGTTGGAATCGCTTTTAAAGCAACAGAAGTGGGGCACAACTTCGACAATGATGCACTTGGCCAAAAAGGGCGTTTGCATTTTCTGCTGAATATTTTCAGGAGAAAATGCATACGACTTTTTTGGCCAAGCAAGCAAGCAGGCAATGCAAATCTGCACTACAAAGAAGTATCACTTCCCACCGGTCAAAAGGGACATCCGCAAAATGTGTAAAAACCAGAAAGGCAAGACAGGCCCTGGAGAACAGGGAGCATTGTTATGCTGATGGGCAGGATGTAAATTGCCAACTGCCTCTCTGGTGGAGTGAATTGTGTTCCCTAAAACAAGTAAACAACAGAGCTACAGAGCCAAGGGCACTTCCAGTCTAGGGAATATACCTAGGGAAAACTGAAAATCAATAAGCCAGAGCCACCCCAACGTTTAGGGCTGCACTGCTTACAAGAACCTCAACTTGGGTACACCTTAAATATCCCAGGAAATATAAAAATGGTTCAAAAAATTGTGGTACTTACGTACGATGGAATATCCCTCAGCCATGAAATCAATGTCATAAGACCAGTAGCAGCAAAATGAGTGGAATGAGGTTCGATGATTCTAAGTGAAATAAGTCACACAGAAAAAGCAAGTTATCATAAGATATCACTTACGAAGATCCTGTAAACATGGCTACACTTGAACTGAGCTAGGAAAGAGAACAGAGTCTCACATTTGGAAAACACTCTTATGCCTGCTTAAGGGGGAAGGAGAGGTGGGGTGATGCATAAAACCAGAGTTTGATATAAGCACAGGTACCGTTCCAAAAACCAACTATGGAATAGACAACACCTACACCTTCCACAGTGAAAGGGACTCAAAACCCCATATTTCCCGCAGAAGAATATATCTGACTAGTAAGAATCTTAAAACCTATGTATTGATATGTCTCTGTAAGGGAATCAAGTGTCTAGACTGGCATAAACATGGCAGCGAGAATCAGCTGAAATCCACTATCAAAAGGAATTTCACAAACAAAACAAAAAAACAGGCAAATGCTTTACAATTCCTTCAGGGTCTCTGATGAAATCTGGAATGACCCTATCTACAACGAACGCTGGATGTGGCATAAGGCTGGACACTTGGGACTTAGAGGATTGGTGAGATTGGGTGAGCAAATGCAGACCTTGTAAACCAATAATGCATGGCACCCATTCCATGGGTCCCAACTCTGCGGGTTGAAGGGAATATTAATACAGCTATAACATGTACAGGAAACCTAGAGAATGGACACACTGTGAATACAAAAGGTTTCTAAAACTCAACGAATAGTCCCTCTCCTGGTGTTCCGGTTTGACTTTCCAACTGCTTTACTATCAATCTCCCAAATTGGAAAGACACCCCTTTTAACCTCCTGGTACACACACGTTGCCAATTTGGCAGAGGATGAAAGGAAAGGGGGAGAACCAATGACAGAGTAGCTGTTAGGCATTTAGACGGGCATATGTCACTCTAATTTCACGGTAGGAAGAAGAATTAACCAAAGTCTCAGCCTCCCACGGGGAACAAGTAGAGGTCCTGAACCAAAATTTTGGACGTGCGGTCAGCTCACAAAAAATAAGTTGAAAAATGGGGCTCAGGGCACAGCAATTCACAAACTGGAAGAGTAATAAAGGACAACTATCATCCAAAAATCTGTTGAGGGAAGGGAACGAGGCGGAGTTGAAATCGAGGCAGAATAGCAGGAAACAGATTTCAAGAGGTACGTTGGAATCGCCTTTAAAGCACAGGAAGAGTGGAACAACTTCGACAATGATGCACTTGGCCAAAAAGGGCGTATGCGTTTTCTCTTGAATATATTCAGGAGAAAACGCATACGCCCTTTTTGGCCAAGCAAGCAAGCGGGCAATGCAAATCTGCACTACAAAGAAGCATCACTTCCCACCGGTCAAAAGGGACATCCGCAAAATGTGTAAAAACCAGAAAGGCAAGACAGGCCCTGGAGAACAGGGAGCCTTTTTATGCTGATGGGCGGGATGTAAATTGCCAACTGCCTCTATGGAGGAGTGCATTGTGTTCCCTAAAACAAGTAAACAACAGAGCTACAGAGCCAAGGGCACTACCAGTCTAGGGAATATACCTTGGGAAAACTGAAAATCAATAAGACAGAGCCACCCCAAAATTTACGGCTGCACTGCTCACAATAACCTCAACTTCGGTACACCTTAAATATCCCAGGAAATATAAAAATGGTTCAAAAAATTGTGGTACTTACGTACGATGGAATATCCCTCAGCCATGAAATCAATGTCATAAGACCAGTAGCAACAAAATGTGTGGATTCTGTTATGATGATTCTAAGTGAAATAAGACACACAGAAAAAGAAATTTATCATAAGATATCACTTATGAAGAACCTGTAAACATGGCTACACTTGAACTTAGCTAGGAAAGAGAACAGAGTCTCACATTTGGAAAAAACTCTTATGCCTGCTTAAGGGGGAAGGAGAGGTGGGGTGATGCATAAAACCAGAGTTTCATATAAGCACACCTACCGTTCCGAAAACCAACTATGGAATAGACAAGACCTACACATTCCTCAGTGAAAGGGACTGAAAAGCCCATATTTCCCGCAGAAGAATATATCTGACTAGTAAGAATCTTAAAACCTTTGTATTGATATGTCTCTGTAAGGGAATCAAGTGTGTCTAGACTGGCATAAACTTGGCAGCGAGAATCAGCTCAAACCCACTAACAAAAGGAATTTCACAAACAAAACAAAAAAACAGGAAAATTCTTTACAATTCCTTCAGGGTCTCTGATGAAACCTGGAATGACCCTATCTACAACGACAGCTGGATGTGGCATAATGCTGGACACTTGGGACTGAGAGGATTGGTGAGATTGGGTGAGCAACTGCAGACCTTGTAAACCAATAATGCATGGCACCCATTCCATGGGTCCCAACTCTGCGGGTTGAAGGGAATATTAATACAGCTATAACATATACAGGAAACCTAGAGAATGGACACACTGTGAATACAAAAGGTTTCTAAAACTCAACGAATAGTCCCTCTCCTGGTGTTCCGGTTTGACTTTCCAACTGCTTTACTATCAATCTCCCAACTTGGAGAGACACCACTTTTAACCTCCTGGTACACACACGTTGCCAATTTGGCAGAGGATGAAAGGAAAGGGGGAGAACCAATGACAGAGTAGCTGTTAGGCATTTAGACGGGCACATGTCACTCTAATTTCACGGGAGGAAGAAGAACTAACCAAAGTCTCAGCCTCCCACTGGTAAAAAGTAGAGGTCCTGAACCAAAATTTTGGACTTGCGGTCAGCACACAAAAAACGAGTTGAAAAATGGGGCTCAGGGCACAGCAATTCACAAACTGGAAGAGTAATAAAGGACAACTATCATCCAAAAATCTGTTGAGGGAAGGCAACGAGGCGGACTTGAAATCGAGGCAGAATAGCAGGAAACAGATTTCAAGAGGTATGTTGGAATCGCCTTTAAAGCACCAGAAGTGGGGCACAACTTCGACAATGATGCACTTGGCCAAAAAGGGCGTTTGCATTTTCTCCTGAATATATTCAGGAGAAAACGCATACGCCCTTTTTGGACTAGCAAGCAAGCAGGCAATGCAAATCTGCACTACAAAGAAGTATCACTTCCCACCGGTCAAAAGGGACATCCGCAAAATGTGTAAAAACCAGAAAGGCAAGACAGGCCCTGGAGAACAGGGAGCATTGTTATGCTGATGGGCAGGATGTAAATTGCCAACTGCCTCTCTGGTGGAGTGAACTGTGTTCCCTAAAACAAGTAAACAACAGAGCTACAGAGCCAAGGGCACTTCCAGTCTAGGGAATATACCTTGGGAAAACTGAAAATCAATAAGCCAGAGCCACCCCAACGTTTAGGGCTGCACTGCTTACAAGAACCTCAACTTGGGTACACCTTAAATATCCCAGGAAATATAAAAATGGTTCAAAAAATTGTGGTACTTACGTACGATGGAATATCCCTCAGCCATGAAATCAATGTCATAAGACCAGTAGCAGCAAAATGAGTGGATTCAGGTTCGATGATTCTAAGTGAAATAAGTCACACAGAAAAAGCAACTTATCATAAGATATCACTTATGAAGATCCTGTAAACATGGCTACACTTGAACTGAGCTAGGAAAGAGAACATAGTCTCACATTTAGAAAACACTCTTATGCCTGCTTAAGGGGGAAGGAGAGGTGGGGTGATGCATAAAACCAGAGTTTGATATAAGCACAGGTACCGTTCCAAAAACCAACAATGGAATAGACAAGACCTACACCTTCCTCAGTGAAAGGGACTAAAAACTCCATATTTCCCGCAGAAGAATATATCTGACAAGTAAGAATCTTAAAACCTATGTATTGATATGTCTCTGTAAGGGAATCAAGAGTGTCTAGACTGGCATAAGCATGGCAGTGAGAATCAGCTCAAACCCACTATAAAAAGGAATTTCAAAAACAAAACAAAGAAACAGGCAAATTCTTTCCAATTCCTTCAGGGTCTCTGATGAAACCTGGAATGACCCTATCTACAATGACAGCTGGATGTTACATAAGGCTGGACACGTGGCACTGAGAGGATTGGTGAGATTGGGTGAGCAAATGCAGACCCTTCAAAGCAATAATGCATGGCACACATTACATGCGTCCCAACTCTCCAAGTTGAAGGGGATATTACTACAACTATAACATGTACCGGAAACCTAGAGAATGGACACACTGTGAACAAGAAACGTTTCTAAAACTCAACTAATACTCCGTCTCCTGGTGCTCATGTTTGACACTGCAACTGCTTTACTATCAATCTCCCAACTTAGAGACAGCACATTTAACCCCCTTGTTGGCACACGTTGCCAATTTGGCACAGGATGAAAGGGAAGAGGGAGAACCAATGAGAGAGTAGCTGTTTGGCATTTGGACGGGCACATGTCACTCTAATTTCCCGGCAGGAAGAAGAATTAACCAAAGTCTCAGCCACCCACCGGGAACCCATATACGTCCTGAACCAAAATATTGGTCTTGCGTTCAGCTCACAAAAAACGAGTTGCAAAATGGGGCTCAGGGGCACAACAATTCACAAACTGGCAGAGTAATAAAGGACAACTATCATCCAAAAATCTGTTGAGGGAAGGCAGCGAGGTAGACTTGAAAGCTAGGCAGAATAGCAGGAAACAGATTTCAAGAGGTACGTTGGAATCGCCTTTAAAGCACAGGAAAAGGGGCACAACTTCGACAATGATGCACTTGGCCAAAAAGGGCGTATGCATTTTCTCCTGAATATATTTAGGAGAGAACTCATATGCCCGTTTTGGCCAAGCAAGCAAGCGGACAATGCAAATCTGCAATACAAAGAAGTATCTCTTCCCACCGGTACAAAAGGGACATCCACAAAATGTGTAAAAACCAGAAAGGCAAGACAGGCCCTGGAGAACAGGGAGCCTTGTTATGCTGATGGGCGGTATGTAAATTGCCAACTCCCTCTCTGGAGGAGTGCATTGTGTTCCCTAAAACAAGTAAACAACAGAGCTACAGAGCCAAGGGCACTTCCAGTCTAGGGAATATACCTTGAGAAAACTGAAAATCAATAAGACAGAGGCACACCAAAATTTAGGGCTGCACTGCTTACAAGAACCTCAACTTGGGTACACCTTAAATATCCCAGGAAATATAAAATTGGTTCAAAATATTGTGGTACTTACGTACGATGGAATATCCCTCAGCCATGAAATCAATGTCATAAGACCAGTAGCAGCAAAATGAGTGGATTCCGGTTCGATGATTCTAAGTGAAATAAGTCACACAGAAAAAGCAACTTATCATAAGATATCACTTATGAAGATCCTGTAAACATGGCTACACTTGAACTTAGCTAGGAAAGAGAACAGAGTCTCACATTTGGAAAACACTCTTATGCCTGCTTAAGGGGGAAGGAGAGGTGGGTGATGCATAAAACCAGAGTTTGATATAAGCACAGGTACCGTTCCAAAAACCAACTATGGAATAGACAAGACCTACACCTTCCTCAGTGAAAGGGACTCAAAACCCCATATTTCCCGCAGAAGAATATATCTGACTAGTAAGAATCTTAAAACCTATGTATTGATATGTCTCTGTAAGGGAATCAAGTGTGTCTAGACTGGCATAAACATGGCAGCGAGAATCAGCTGAAATCCACTATCAAAAGGAATTTCACAAACAAAACAAAAAAACAGGCAAATGCTTTACAATTCCTTCAGGGTCTCTGATGAAATCTGGAATGACCCTATCTACAACGACCGCTGGATGTGGCATAAGGCTGGACACTTGGGACTTAGAGGATTGGTGAGATTGGGTGAGCAAATGCAGACCTTGTAAACCAATAATGCATGGCACCTATTCCATGGGTCCCAACTCTGCGGGTTGAAGGGAATATTAATACAGCTATAACATGTACAGGAAACCTAGAGAATGGACACACTGTGAATACAAAAGGTTTCTAAAACTCAACGAATAGTCCCTCTCCTGGTGTTCCGGTTTGACTTTCCCACTGCTTTACTATCAATCTCCCAAATTGGAGAGACACCCCTTTTAACCTCCTGGTACACACACGTTGCCAATTTGGCAGAGGATGAAAGGAAAGGGGGAGAACCAATGACAGAGTAGCTGTTAGGCATTTAGACGGGCATATGTCACTCTAATTTCACGGTAGGAAGAAGAATTAACCAAAGTCTCAGCCTCCCACCGGGAACAAGTAGAGGTCCTGAACCAAAATTTTGGACGTGCGGTCAGCTCACAAAAAATAAGTTGAAAAATGGGGCTCAGGGCACAGCAATTCACAAACTGGAAGAGTAATAAAGGACAACTAACATCCAAAAATCTGTTGAGGGAAGGGAACGAGGCGGAGTTGAAATCGAGGCAGAATAGCAGGAAACAGGTTTCAAGAGGTACGTTGGAATCGCCTTTAAAGCACAGGAAGAGTGGAACAACTTCGACAATGATGCACTTGGCCAAAAAGGGCGTATGCGTTTTCTCTTGAATATATTCAGGAGAAAACGCATACGCCCTTTTTGGCCAAGCAAGCAAGCGGGCAATGCAAATCTGCACTACAAAGAAGCATCACTTCCCACCGGTCAAAAGGGACATCCGCAAAATGTGTAAAAACCAGAAAGGCAAGACTGGCCCTGGAGAACAGGGAGCCTTTTTATGCTGATGGGCGGGATGTAAATTGCCAACTGCCTCTATGGAGGAGTGCATTGTGTTCCCTAAAACAAGTAAACAACAGAGCTACAGAGCCAAGGGCACTACCAGTCTAGGGAATATACCTTGGGAAAACTGAAAATCAATAAGACAGAGCCACCCCAAAATTTACGGCTGCACTGCTCACAATAACCTCAACTTCGGTACACCTTAAATATCCCAGGAAATATAAAAATGGTTCAAAAAATTGTGGTACTTACGTACGATGGAATATCCCTCAGCCATGAAATCAATGTCATAAGACCAGTAGCAACAAAATGTGTGGATTCTGTTATGATGATTCTAAGTGAAATAAGACACACAGAAAAAGAAATTTATCATAAGATATCACTTATGAAGAACCTGTAAACATGGCTACACTTGAACTTAGCTAGGAAAGAGAACAGAGTCTCACATTTGGAAAACACTCTTATGCCTGCTTAAGGGGGAAGGAGAGGTGGGGTGATGCATAAAACCAGAGTTTCATATAAGCACACCTACCGTTCCGAAAACCAACTATGGAATAGACAAGACCTACACATTCCTCAGTGAAAGGGACTGAAAAGCCCATATTTCCCGCAGAAGAATATATCTGACTAGTAAGAATCTTAAAACCTTTGTATTGATATGTCTCTGTAAGGGAATCAAGTGTGTCTAGACTGGCATAAACTTGGCAGCGAGAATCAGCTCAAACCCACTAACAAAAGGAATTTCACAAACAAAACAAAAAAACAGGAAAATTCTTTACAATTCCTTCAGGGTCTCTGATGAAACCTGGAATGACCCTATCTACAACGACAGCTGGATGTGGCATAATGCTGGACACTTGGGACTGAGAGGATTGGTGAGATTGGGTGAGCAACTGCAGACCTTGTAAACCAATAATGCATGGCACCCATTCCATGGGTCCCAACTCTGCGGGTTGAAGGGAATATTAATACAGCTATAACATATACAGGAAACCTAGAGAATGGACACACTGTGAATACAAAAGGTTTCTAAAACTCAACGAATAGTCCCTCTCCTGGTGTTCCGGTTTGACTTTCCAACTGCTTTACTATCAATCTCCCAACTTGGAGAGACACCACTTTTAACCTCCTGGTACACACACGTTGCCAATTTGGCAGAGGATGAAAGGAAAGGGGGAGAACCAATGACAGAGTAGCTGTTAGGCATTTAGACGGGCACATGTCACTCTAATTTCACGGGAGGAAGAAGAACTAACCAAAGTCTCAGCCTCCCACGGGTAAAAAGTAGAGGTCCTGAACCAAAATTTTGGACTTGCGGTCAGCACACAAAAAATGAGTTGAAAAATGGGGCTCAGGGCACAGCAATTCACAAACTGGAAGAGTAATAAAGGACAACTATCATCCAAAAATCTGTTGAGGGAAGGCAACGAGGCGGACTTGAAATCGAGGCAGAATAGCAGGAAACAGATTTCAAGAGGTATGTTGGAATCGCCTTTAAAGCACCAGAAGTGGGGCACAACTTCGACAATGATGCACTTGGCCAAAAAGGGCGTTTGCATTTTCTCCTGAATATATTCAGGAGAAAACGCATACGCCCTTTTTGGCCTAGCAAGCAAGCAGGCAATGCAAATCTGCACTACAAAGAAGTATCACTTCCCACCGGTCAAAAGGGACATCCGCAAAATGTGTAAAAACCAGAAAGGCAAGACAGGCCCTGGAGAACAGGGAGCATTGTTATGCTGATGGGCAGGATGTAAATTGCCAACTGCCTCTCTGGTGGAGTGAACTGTGTACCCTAAAACAAGTAAACAACAGAGCTACAGAGCCAAGGGCACTTCCAGTCTAGGGAATATACCTTGGGAAAATTGAAAATCAATAAGCCAGAGCCACCCCAACGTTTAGGGCTGCACTGCTTACAAGAACCTCAACTTGGGTACACCTTAAATATCCCAGGAAATATAAAAATGGTTCAAAAAATTGTGGTACTTACGTACGATGGAATATCCCTCAGCCATGAAATCAATGTCATAAGACCAGTAGCAGCAAAATGAGTGGATTCAGGTTCGATGATTCTAAGTGAAATAAGTCACACAGAAAAAGCAACTTATCATAAGATATCACTTATGAAGATCCTGTAAACATGGCTACACTTGAACTGAGCTAGGAAAGAGAACATAGTCTCACATTTAGAAAACACTCTTATGCCTGCTTAAGGGGGAAGGAGAGGTGGGGTGATGCATAAAACCAGAGTTTGATATAAGCACAGGTACCGTTCCAAAAACCAACTATGGAATAGACAAGACCTACACCTTCCTCAGTGAAAGGGACTCAAAACTCCATATTTCCCGCAGAAGAATATATCTGACAAGTAAGAATCTTAAAACCTATGTATTGATATGTCTCTGTAAGGGAATCAAGAGTGTCTAGACTGGCATAAGCATGGCAGCGAGAATCAGCTCAAACCCACTATAAAAAGGAATTTCAAAAACAAAACAAAGAAACAGGCAAATTCTTTCCAATTCCTTCAGGGTCTCTGATGAAACCTGGAATGACCCTATCTACAATGACAGCTGGATGTTACATAAGGCTGGACACGTGACACTGAGAGGATTGGTGAGATTGGGTGAGCAAATGCAGACCCTTCAAAGCAATAATGCATGGCACACATTACATGCGTCCCAACTCTCCAAGTTGAAGGGGATATTACTACAACTATAACATGTACCGGAAACCTAGAGAATGGACACACTGTGAACAAGAAACGTTTCTAAAACTCAACTAATACTCCGTCTCCTGGTGCTCATGTTTGACACTGCAACTGCTTTACTATCAATCTCCCAACTTAGAGACAGCACATTTAACCCCCTTGTTGGCACACGTTGCCAATTTGGCACAGGATGAAAGGGAAGAGGGAGAACCAATGAGAGAGTAGCTGTTTGGCATTTGGACGGGCACATGTCACTCTAATTTCCCGGCAGGAAGAAGAATTAACCAAAGTCTCAGCCACCCACCGGGAACCCATATACGTCCTGAACCAAAATATTGGTCTTGCGTTCAGCTCACAAAAAACGAGTTGCAAAATGGGGCTCAGGGGCACAACAATTCACAAACTGGCAGAGTAATAAAGGACAACTATCATCCAAAAATCTGTTGAGGGAAGGCAGCGAGGTAGACTTGAAAGCTAGGCAGAATAGCAGGAAACAGATTTCAAGAGGTACGTTGGAATCGCCTTTAAAGCACAGGAAAAGGGGCACAACTTCGACAATGATGCACTTGGCCAAAAAGGGCGTATGCATTTTCTCCTGAATATATTTAGGAGAGAACTCATATGCCCGTTTTGGCCAAGCAAGCAAGCGGACAATGCAAATCTGCAATACAAAGAAGTATCTCTTCCCACCGGTACAAAAGAGACATCCACAAAATTTGTAAAAACCAGAAAGGCAAGACAGGCCCTGGAGAACAGGGAGCCTTGTTATGCTGATGGGCGGTATGTAAATTGCCAACTCCCTCTCTGGAGGAGTGCATTGTGTTCCCTAAAACAAGTAAACAACAGAGCTACAGAGCCAAGGGCACTTCCAGTCTAGGGAATATACCTTGAGAAAACTGAAAATCAATAAGACAGAGGCACACCAAAATTTAGGGCTGCACTGCTTACAAGAACCTCAACTTGGGTACACCTTAAATATCCCAGGAAATATAAAATTGGTTCAAAATATTGTGGTACTTACGTACGATGGAATATCCCTCAGCCATGAAATCAATGTCATAAGACCAGTAGCAGCAAAATGAGTGGATTCCGGTTCGATGATTCTAAGTGAAATAAGTCACACAGAAAAAGCAACTTATCATAAGATATCACTTATGAAGATCCTGTAAACATGGCTACACTTGAACTTAGCTAGGAAAGAGAACAGAGTCTCACATTTGGAAAACACTCTTATGCCTGCTTAAGGGGGAAGGAGAGGTGGGTGATGCATAAAACCAGAGTTTGATATAAGCACAGGTACCGTTCCAAAAACCAACTATGGAATAGACAAGACCTACACCTTCCTCAGTGAAAGGGACTCAAAACCCCATATTTCCCGCAGAAGAATATATCTGACTAGTAAGAATCTTAAAACCTATGTATTGATATGTCTCTGTAAGGGAATCAAGTGTGTCTAGACTGGCATAAACATGGCAGTGAGAATCAGCTGAAATCCACTATCAAAACGAATTTCACAAACAAAACAAAAAAACAGGGAAATTCTTTACAATTCCTTCAGGGTCTCTGATGAAACCTGGAATAACCCTATCTACAAGGACAGCTGGATGTGGCATAAGGCTGGACCCTTGGGACTGAGAGGATTGGTGAGATTGGGTGAGCAAATGCAGACCCTTTAAAGCAATAATGCATGGCACCCACTCCTTGGGTCCCAACTCTCCAGGTTGAAGGGAATATTACTACAGCTATAACATGTACGGGAAACCTAGAGAATGGACACACTGTGAATACGAACGGTTTCTAAAACTCAAATAATAGTCCCTCTCCTGGTGCTCAGGTGTGACTTTCCAACTGATTTACTATCAATCTCAAAACTTGGAGAGACAGCCCCTTTAACCTCCTGGTTCGCACACATTGCCAATTTGGCAGAGGATGAAAGGGAAGAGGGAGAACCAATGAGAGAGTAGCTGTTAGGCATTTGGACGGGCACATGTCACTCTAATTTCACGGGAGGAAGAAGAATTAACCAAAGTCTCAGCCACCCACGGGGAACAAGTAGAGGTCCTGAACCAAAATTTTGCATTTGCGGTCAGCTCACAAAAAATGAGTTGAAAAATGGGGCTCAGGGCACAGCAATTCACAAACTGGAAGAGTAATAAAGGACAACTATCATCCAAAAATCTGTTGAGGGAAGGCAACGAGGTGGACATGAAATCGAGGCAGAATAGCAGGAAACAGATTTCAAGAGGTATGTTGGAATCGCCTTTAAAGCACCAGAAGTGGGGCACAACTTCGACAATGATGCACTTGGCGAAAAAGGGCGTTTGCATTTTCTGCTGAATATTTTCAGGAGAAAATGCATACGACCTTTTTGGCCAAGCAAGCAAGCAGGCAATGCAAATCTGCACTACAAAGAAGTATCACTTCCCACCGGTCAAAAGGGACATCCGCAAAATGTGTAAAAACCAGAAAGGCAAGACAGGCCCTGGAGAACAGGGAGCATTGTTATGCTGATGGGCAGGATGTAAATTGCCAACTGCCTCTCTGGTGGAGTGAATTGTGTTCCCTAAAACAAGTAAACAACAGAGCTACAGAGCCAAGGGTACTTCCAGTCTAGGGAATATACCTTGGGAAAACTGAAAATCAATAAGACAGAGCAACCCCAACGTTTAGGGCTGCACTGCTTACAAGAACCTCAACATGGGTACACCTTAAATATCCCAGGAAATATAAAAATGGTTCAAAAAATTGTGGTACTTACGTACGATGGAATATCCCTCTGCCATGAAATCAATGTGATAAGACCAGTAGCAGCAAAATGAGTGGAATGAGGTTCGATGATTCTAAGTGAAATAAGTCACACAGAAAAACCAAGATATCATAAGATATCACTTACGAAGATCCTGTAAACATGGCTACACTTGAACTGAGCTAGGAAAGAGAACAGAGTCTCACATTTGGAAAACACTCTTATGCCTGCTTAAGGGGGAAGGAGAGGTGGGGTGATGCATAAAACCAGAGTTTGATATAAGCACAGGTCCCGTTCCAAAAACCAACTATGGAATAGACAAGACCTACACCTTCCACAGTGAAAGGGACTCAAAACCCCATATTTCCCGCAGAAGAATATATCTGACTAGTAAGAATCTTAAAACCTATGTATTGATATGTCGCTGTAAGGGAATCAAGTGTCTAGACTGGCATAAACATGGCAGCGAGAATCAGCTGAAATCCACTATCAAAAGGAATTTCACAAACAAAACAAAAAAACAGGCAAATGCTTTACAATTCCTTCAGGGTCTCTGATGAAATCTGGAATGACCCTATCTACAACGACCGCTGGATGTGGCATAAGGCTGGACACTTGGGACTTAGAGGATTGGTGAGATTGGGTGAGCAAATGCAGACCTTGTAAACCAATAATGCATGGCACCCATTCCATGGGTCCCAACTCTGCGGGTTGAAGGGAATATTAATACAGCTATAACATGTACAGGAAACCTAGAGAATGGACACACTGTGAATACAAAAGGTTTCTAAAACTCAACGAATAGTCCCTCTCCTGGTGTTCCGGTTTGACTTTCCCACTGCTTTACTATCAATCTCCCAAATTGGAGAGACACCCCTTTTAACCTCCTGGTACACACACGTTGCCAATTTGGCAGAGGATGAAAGGAAAGGGGGAGAACCAATGACAGAGTAGCTGTTAGGCATTTAGACGGGCATATGTCACTCTAATTTCACGGTAGGAAGAAGAATTAACCAAAGTCTCAGCCTCCCACGGGGAACAAGTAGAGGTCCTGAACCAAAATTTTGGACGTGCGGTCAGCTCACAAAAAATAAGTTGAAAAATGGGGCTCAGGGCACAGCAATTCACAAACTGGAAGAGTAATAAAGGACAACTATCATCCAAAAATCTGTTGAGGGAAGGGAACGAGGCGGAGTTGAAATCGAGGCAGAATAGCAGGAAACAGATTTCAAGAGGTACGTTGGAATCGCCTTTAAAGCACAGGAAGAGTGGAACAACTTCGACAATGATGCACTTGGCCAAAAAGGGCGTATGCGTTTTCTCTTGAATATATTCAGGAGAAAACGCATACGCCCTTTTTGGCCAAGCAAGCAAGCGGGCAATGCAAATCTGCACTACAAAGAAGTATCACTTCCCACCGGTCAAAAGGGACATCCGCAAAATGTGTAAAAACCAGAAAGGCAAGACAGGCCCTGGAGAACAGGGAGCCTTTTTATGCTGATGGGCGGGATGTAAATTGCCAACTGCCTCTATGGAGGAGTGCATTGTGTTCCCTAAAACAAGTAAACAACAGAGCTACAGAACCAAGGGCACTACCAGTCTAGGGAATATACCTTGGGAAAACTGAAAATCAATAAGACAGAGCCACCCCAAAATTTACGGCTGCACTGCTCACAATAACCTCAACTTCGGTACACCTTAAATATCCCAGGAAATATAAAAATGGTTCAAAAAATTGTGGTACTTACGTACGATGGAATATCCCTCAGCCATGAAATCAATGTCATAAGACCAGTAGCAACAAAATGTGTGGATTCTGTTATGATGATTCTAAGTGAAATAAGACACACAGAAAAAGAAATTTATCATAAGATATCACTTATGAAGAACCTGTAAACATGGCTACACTTGAACTTAGCTAGGAAAGAGAACAGAGTCTCACATTTGGAAAACACTCTTATGCCTGCTTAAGGGGGAAGGAGAGGTGGGGTGATGCATAAAACCAGAGTTTCATATAAGCACACCTACCGTTCCGAAAACCAACTATGGAATAGACAAGACCTACACATTCCTCAGTGAAAGGGACTGAAAAGCCCATATTTCCCGCAGAAGAATATATCTGACTAGTAAGAATCTTAAAACCTTTGTATTGATATGTCTCTGTAAGGGAATCAAGTGTGTCTAGACTGGCATAAACTTGGCAGCGAGAATCAGCTCAAACCCACTAACAAAAGGAATTTCACAAACAAAACAAAAAAACAGGAAAATTCTTTACAATTCCTTCAGGGTCTCTGATGAAACCTGGAATGACCCTATCTACAACGACAGCTGGATGTGGCATAATGCTGGACACTTGGGACTGAGACGATTGGTGAGATTGGGTGAGCAACTGCAGACCTTGTAAACCAATAATGCATGGCACCCATTCCATGGGTCCCAACTCTGCGGGTTGAAGGGAATATTAATACAGCTATAACATATACAGGAAACCTAGAGAATGGACACACTGTGAATACAAAAGGTTTCTAAAACTCAACGAATAGTCCCTCTCCTGGTGTTCCGGTTTGACTTTCCAACTGCTTTACTATCAATCTCCCAACTTGGAGAGACACCACTTTTAACCTCCTGGTACACACACGTTGCCAATTTGGCAGAGGATGAAAGGAAAGGGGGAGAACCAATGACAGAGTAGCTGTTAGGCATTTAGACGGGCACTCTAATTTCACGGGAGGAAGAAGAACTAACCAAAGTCTCAGCCTCCCACGGGTAAAAAGTAGAGGTCCTGAACCAAAATTTTGGACTTGCGGTCAGCACACAAAAAATGAGTTGAAAAATGGGGCTCAGGGCACAGCAATTCACAAACTGGAAGAGTAATAAAGGACAACTATCATCCAAAAATCTGTTGAGGGAAGGCAACGAGGCTGACTTGAAATCGAGGGAGAATAGCAGGAAACAGATTTCAAGAGGTATGTTGGAATCGCCTTTAAAGCACCAGAAGTGGGGCACAACTTCGACAATGATGCACTTGGCCACAAAGGGCGTTTGCATTTTCTCCTGAATATATTCAGGAGAAAACGCATACGCCCTTTTTGGCCTAGCAAGCAAGCAGGCAATGCAAATCTGCACTACAAAGAAGTATCACTTCTCACCGGTCAAAAGGGACATCCGCAAAATGTGTAAAAACCAGAAAGGCAAGACAGGCCCTGGAGAACAGGGAGCATTGTTATGCTGATGGGCAGGATGTAAATTGCCAACTGCCTCTCTGGTGGAGTGAACTGTGTTCCCTAAAACAAGTAAACAACAGAGCTACAGAGCCAAGGGCACTTCCAGTCTAGGGAATATACCTTGGGAAAACTGAAAATCAATAAGCCAGAGCCACCCCAACGTTTAGGGCTGCACTGCTTACAAGAACCTCAACTTGGGTACACCTTAAATATCCCAGGAAATATAAAAATGGTTCAAAAAATTGTGGTACTTACGTACGATGGAATATCCCTCAGCCATGAAATCAATATCATAAGACCAGTAGCAGCAAAATGAGTGGATTCAGGTTCGATGATTCTAAGTGAAATAAGTCACACAGAAAAAGCAACTTATCATAAGATATCACTTATGAAGATCCTGTAAACATGGCTACACTTGAACTGAGCTAGGAAAGAGAACATAGTCTCACATTTAGAAAACACTCTTATGCCTGCTTAAGGGGGAAGGAGAGGTGGGGTGATGCATAAAACCAGAGTTTGATATAAGCACAGGTACCGTTCCAAAAACCAACTATGGAATAGACAAGACCTACACCTTCCTCAGTGAAAGGGACTCAAAACACCATATTTCCCGCAGAAGAATATATCTGACAAGTAAGAATCTTAAAACCTATGTATTGATATGTCTCTGTAAGGGAATCAAGAGTGTCTAGACAGGCATAAGCATGGCAGCGAGAATCAGCTCAAACCCACTATAAAAAGGAATTTCAAAAACAAAACAAAGAAACAGGCAAATTCTTTCCAATTCCTTCAGGGTCTCTGATTAAACCTGGAATGACCCTATCTACAATGACAGCTGGATGTTACATAAGGCTGGACACGTGGCACTGAGAGGATTGGTGAGATTGGGTGAGCAAATGCAGACCCTTCAAAGCAATAATGCATGGCACACATTACATGCGTCCCAACTCTCCAAGTTGAAGGGGATATTACTACAACTATAACATGTACCGGAAACCTAGAGAATGGACACACTGTGAACAAGAAACGTTTCTAAAACTCAACTAATACTCCGTCTCCTGGTGCTCATGTTTGACACTGCAACTGCTTTACTATCAATCTCCCAACTTAGAGACAGCACATTTAACCCCCTTGTTGGCACACGTTGCCAATTTGGCACAGGATGAAAGGGAAGAGGGAGAACCAATGAGAGAGTAGCTGTTTGGCATTTGGACGGGCACATGTCACTCTAATTTCCCGGCAGGAAGAAGAATTAACCAAAGTCTCAGCCACCCACCGGGAACCCATATACGTCCTGAACCAAAATATTGGTCTTACGTTCAGCTCACAAAAAACGAGTTGCAAAATGGGGCTCAGGGGCACAACAATTCACAAACTGGCAGAGTAATAAAGGACAACTATCATCCAAAAATCTGTTGAGGGAAGGCAGCGAGGTAGACTTGAAAGCTAGGCAGAATAGCAGGAAACAGATTTCAAGAGGTACGTTGGAATCGCCTTTAAAGCACAGGAAAAGGGGCACAACTTCGACAATGATGCACTTGGCCAAAAAGGGCGTATGCATTTTCTCCTGAATATATTTAGGAGAGAACTCATATGCCCGTTTTGGCCAAGCAAGCAAGCGGACAATGCAAATCTGCAATACAAAGAAGTATCTCTCCCCACCGGTACAAAAGGGACATCCACAAAATGTGTAAAAACCAGAAAGGCAAGACAGGCCCTGGAGAACAGGAAGCCTTGTTATGCTGATGGCGGGATGTAAATTGCCAACTGCCTCTCTGGAGGAGTGCATTGGGTTCCCTAAAACAAGTAAACAACAGATCTACAGAGCCAAGGGCACTTGCAGTCTAGGGAATATACCTTGGGAAAATTGAAAATCAATAAGACACCGCCACCTCAAAATTTAGGGCTGCACTGCTTACAAGAACCTCAACTTGGGTACACCTTAAATATCCCAGGAAATATAAAAATGGCTCAAAAAATTGTGGTACTTATGTATGATGGAATATCCGTCAGGCATGAAATCAATGTCATAAGACCAGTAGAAACAAAATGAGTGGATTCTGTTATGATGATTCTAAGTGAAATAAGACACACAGAAAAAGAAATTTATCATAAGATATCACTTATGAAGATCCTGTAACATGGCTACACTTGAACTGAGTTAGGAAAGAGAACAGAGTCTCACATTTAGAAAACACACTTATGCCTGCTAGAGTTGGAAGGAGAGGTGGGGTGATGCATAAAACCAGAGTTTGATATAAGCACAGGTACTGTTCCAAAAACCAACTATGGAATACAGAAGACCTACAAGTTCCTCACTGAAACGGACTCAAAACCCCATATTTCCGGCAGAGGAATATATCTGACTAGTAAGAATCTTAAAACCTATGTATTGATATGTCTCCGTAAGGGAATCAAGTGTTTCTAGACTGGCATAAACATGGCAGCGAGAATCAGCTCAAACCCACTATCAAAAGGAATTTCAAAAACAAAACAAAGAAAACAGGGAAATTCTTTACAATTCCTTCAGGGTCTCTGATGAAACCTGGAATGACCCTATCTACAACGACCGCTGGATGTGGCATAAGGCTGGACACTTGGGACTGAGAGGATTGGTGAGATGGGGTGAGCAAATGCAGACCTTGTAAACCAATAATGCATGGCACCCATTCCATGGGTCCCAACTCTGCGGGTTGAAGGGAATATTAATACAGCTATAACATATACAGGAAACCTAGAGAATGGACACACTGTGAATACAAATGGTTTCTAAAACTCAACGAATAGTCCCTCTCCTGGTGTTCCGGTTTGAGTTTCCAACTGCTTTACTAACAATCTCCCAACTTGGAGAGACACCACTTTTAAACTCCTGGTACACACACGTTGCCAATTTGGCAGAGGATGAAAGGAAAGGGGGAGAACCAATGACAGAGTAGCTGTTAGGCATTTAGACGGGCACATGTCACTCTAATTTCACGGGAGGAAGAAGAATTAACCAAAGTCTCAGCCACCCACGGGGAACAAGTAGAGGTCCTGAACCAAAATTTTGGACTTGCGGTCAGCTCACAAAAAATGAGTTGAAAAATGGGGCTCAGGGCACAGCAATTCACAAACTGGAAGAGTAATAAAGGACAACTATCATCCAAAAATCTGTTGAGGGAAGGCATCGAGGCGGAGTTGAAATCGAGGCAGAATAGCAGGAAACAGATTTCAAGAGGTATGTTGGAATCGCCTTATAAGCACAAGAAGTGGGGCACAACTTCGACAATGATGCACTTGGCGAAAAAGGGCGTTTGCATTTTCTGCTGAATATTTTCAGGAGAAAATGCATACGACCTTTTTGGCCAAGCAAGCAAGCAGGCAATGCAAATCTGCACTACAAAGAAGTATCACTTCCCACCGGTCAAAAGGGACATCCGCAAAATGTGTAAAAACCAGAAAGGCAAGACAGGCCCTGGAGAACAGGGAGCATTGTTATGCTGATGGGCAGGATGTAAATTGCCAACTGCCTCTCTGGTGGAGTGAATTGTGTTCCCTAAAACAAGTAAACAACAGAGCTACAGAGCCAAGGGCACTTCCAGTCTAGGGAATATACCTTGGGAAAACTGAAAATCAATAAGCCAGAGCCACCCCAACGTTTAGGGCTGCACTGCTTACAAGAACCTCAACATGGGTACACCTTAAATATCCCAGGAAATATAAAAATGGTTCAAAAAATTGTGGTACTTACGTACGATGGAATATCCCTCAGCCATGAAATCAATGTCATAAGACCAGTAGCAGCAAAATGAGTGGAATGAGGTTCGATGATTCTAAGTGAAATAAGTCACACAGAAAAAGCAAGTTATCATAAGATATCACTTACGAAGATCCTGTAAACATGGCTACACTTGAACTGAGCTAGGAAAGAGAACAGAGTCTCACATTTGGAAAACACTCTTATGCCTGCTTAAGGGGGAAGGAGAGGTGGGGTGATGCATAAAACCAGAGTTTGATATAAGCACAGGTACCGTTCCAAAAACCAACTATGGAATAGACAAGACCTACACCTTCCACAGTGAAAGGGACTCAAAACGCCATATTTCCCGCAGAAGAATATATCTGACTAGTAAGAATCTTAAAACCTATGTATTGATATGTCGCTGTAAGGGAATCAAGTGTCTAGACTGGCATAAACATGGCAGCGAGAATCAGCTGAAATCCACTATCAAAAGGAATTTCACAAACAAAACAAAAAAACAGGCAAATGCTTTACAATTCCTTCAGGGTCTCTGATGAAATCTGGAATGACCCTATCTACAACGACCGCTGGATGTGGCATAAGGCTGGACACTTGGGACTTAGAGGATTGGTGAGATTGGGTGAGCAAATGCAGACCTTGTAAACCAATAATGCATGGCACCCATTCCATGGGTCCCAACTCTGCGGGTTGAAGGGAATATTAATACAGCTATAACATGTACAGGAAACCTAGAGAATGGACACACTGTGAATACAAAAGGTTTCTAAAACTCAACGAATAGTCCCTCTCCTGGTGTTCCGGTTTGACTTTCCCACTGCTTTACTATCAATCTCCCGAATTGGAGAGACACCCCTTTTAACCTCCTGGTACACACACGTTGCCAATTTGGCAGAGGATGAAAGGAAAGGGGGAGAACCAATGACAGAGTAGCTGTTAGGCATTTAGACGGGCATATGTCACTCTAATTTCACGGTAGGAAGAAGAATTAACCAAAGTCTCAGCCTCCCACGGGGAACAAGTAGAGGTCCTGAACCAAAATTTTGGACGTGCGGTCAGCTCACAAAAAATAAGTTGAAAAATGGGGCTCAGGGCACAGCAATTCACAAACTGGAAGAGTAATAAAGGACAACTATCATCCAAAAATCTGTTGAGGGAAGGGAACGAGGCGGAGTTGAAATCGAGGCAGAATAGCAGGAAACAGATTTCAAGAGGTACGTTGGAATCGCCTTTAAAGCACAGGAAGAGTGGAACAACTTCGACAATGATGCACTTGGCCAAAAAGGGCGTATGCGTTTTCTCTTGAATATATTCAGGAGAAAACGCATACGCCCTTTTTGGCCAAGCAAGCAAGCGGGCAATGCAAATCTGCACTACAAAGAAGCATCACTTCCCACCGGTCAAAAGGGACATCCGCAAAATGTGTAAAAACCAGAAAGGCAAGACAGGCCCTGGAGAACAGGGAGCCTTTTTATGCTGATGGGCGGGATGTAAATTGCCAACTGCCTCTATGGAGGAGTGCATTGTGTTCCCTAAAACAAGTAAACAACAGAGCTACAGAGCCAAGGGCACTACCAGTCTAGGGAATATACCTTGGGAAAATTGAAAATCAATAAGACAGAGCCACCCCAAAATTTACGGCTGCACTGCTCACAATAACCTCAACTTCGGTACACCTTAAATATCCCAGGAAATATAAAAATGGTTCAAAAAATTGTGGTACTTACGTACGATGGAATATCCCTCAGCCATGAAATCAATATCATAAGACCAGTAGCAACAAAATGTGTGGATTCTGTTATGATGATTCTAAGTGAAATAAGACACACAGAAAAAGAAATTTATCATAAGATATCACTTATGAAGAACCTGTAAACATGGCTACACTTGAACTTAGCTAGGAAAGAGAACAGAGTCTCACATTTGGAAAACACTCTTATGCCTGCTTAAGGGGGAAGGAGAGGTGGGGTGATGCATAAAACCAGAGTTTCATATAAGCACACCTACCATTCCGAAAACCAACTATGGAATAGACAAGACCTACACATTCCTCAGTGAAAGGGACTGAAAAGCCCATATTTCCCGCAGAAGAATATATCTGACTAGTAAGAATCTTAAAACCTATGTATTGATATGTCTCTGTAAGGGAATCAAGTGTGTCTAAACTGGCATAAACTTGGCAGCGAGAATCAGCTCAAACCCACTATCAAAAGGAATTTCACAAACAAAACAAAAAAACAGGAAAATTCTTTACAATTCCTTCAGAGTCTCTGATGAAACCTGGAATGACCCTATCTACAACGACAGCTGGATGTGGCATAATGCTGGACACTTGGGACTGAGAGGATTGGTGAGATTGGGTGAGCAACTGCAGACCTTGTAAACCAATAATGCATGGCACCCATTCCATGGGTCCCAACTCTGCGGGTTGAAGGGAATATTAATACAGCTATAACATATACAGGAAACCTAGAGAATGGACACACTGTGAATACAAAAGGTTTCTAAAACTCAACGAATAGTCCCTCTCCTGGTGTTCCGGTTTGACTTTCCAACTGCTTTACTATCAATCTCCCAACTTGGAGAGACACCACTTTTAACCTCCTGGTACACACACGTTGCCAATTTGGCAGAGGATGAAAGGAAAGGGGGAGAACCAATGACAGAGTAGCTGTTAGGCATTTAGACGGGCACATGTCACTCTAATTTCACGGGAGGAAGAAGAACTAACCAAAGTCTCAGCCTCCCACTGGTAAAAAGTAGAGGTCCCGAACCAAAATTTTGGACTTGCGGTCAGCACACAAAAAATGAGTTGAAAAATGGGGCTCAGGGCACAGCAATTCACAAACTGGAAGAGTAATAAAGGACAACTATCATCCAAAAATCTGTTGAGGGAAGGCAACGAGGCGGACTTGAAATCGAGGCAGAATAGCAGGAAACAGATTTCAAGAGGTATGTTGGAATCGCCTTTAAAGCACCAGAAGTGGGGCACAACTTCGACAATGATGCACTTGGCCAAAAAGGGCGTTTGCATTTTCTCCTGAATATATTCAGGAGAAAACGCATACGCCCTTTTTGGCCAAGCAAGCAAGCGGGCAATGCAAATCTGCACTACAAAGAAGTATCACTTCCCACCGGTCAAAAGGGACATCCGCAAAATGTGTAAAAACCAGAAAGGCAAGACAGGCCCTGGAGAACAGGGAGCATTGTTATGCTGATGGGCAGGATGTAAATTGCCAACTGCCTCTCTGGTGGAGTGAACTGTGTTCCCTAAAACAAGTAAAGAACAGAGCTACAGAGCCAAGGGCACTTCCAGTCTAGGGAATATACCTTGGGAAAACTGAAAATCAATAAGCCAGAGCCACCCCAACGTTTAGGGCTGCACTGCTTACAAGAACCTCAACTTCGGTACACCTTAAATATCCCAGGAAATATAAAAATGGCTCAAAAAATTGTGGTACTTATGTATGATGGAATATCCGTCAGGCATGAAATCAATGTCATAAGACCAGTAGAAACAAAATGAGTGGATTCTGTTATGATGATTCTAAGTGAAATAAGACACACAGAAAAAGAAATTTATCATAAGATATCACTTATGAAGATCCTGTAACATGGCTACACTTGAACTGAGTTAGGAAAGAGAACAGAGTCTCACATTTAGAAAACACACTTATGCCTGCTAGAGTTGGAAGGAGAGGTGGGGTGATGCATAAAACCAGAGTTTGATATAAGCACAGGTACTGTTCCAAAAACCAACTATGGAATACAGAAGACCTACAAGTTCCTCACTGAAACGGACTCAAAACCCCATATTTCCGGCAGAGGAATATATCTGACTAGTAAGAATCTTAAAACCTATGTATTGATATGTCTCCGTAAGGGAATCAAGTGTTTCTAGACTGGCATAAACATGGCAGCAAGAATCAGCTCAAACCCACTATCAAAAGGAATTTCAAAAACAAAACAAAGAAAACAGGGAAATTCTTTACAATTCCTTCAGGGTCTCTGATGAAACCTGGAATGACCCTATCTACAACGACCGCTGGATGTGGCATAAGGCTGGACACTTGGGACTGAGAGGATTGGTGAGATGGGGTGAGCAAATGCAGACCTTGTAAACCAATAATGCATGACACCCATTCCATGGGTCCCAACTCTGCGGGTTGAAGGGAATATTAATACAGCTATAACATATACAGGAAACCTAGAGAATGGACACACTGTGAATACAAATGGTTTCTAAAACTCAACGAATAGTCCCTCTCCTGGTGTTCCGGTTTCACTTTCCAACTGCTTTACTAACAATCTCCCAACTTGGAGAGACACCACTTTTAACCTCCTGGTACACACACGTTGCCAATTTGGCAGAGGATGAAAGGAAAGGGGGAGAACCAATGACAGAGTAGCTGTTAGGCATTTAGACGGGCACATGTCACTCTAATTTCACGGGAGGAAGAAGAATTAACCAAAGTCTCAGCCACCCACGGGGAACAAGTAGAGGTCCTGAACCAAAATTTTGGACTTGCGGTCAGCTCACAAAAAATGAGTTGAAAAATGGGGCTCAGGGCACAGCAATTCACAAACTGGAAGAGTAATAAAGGACAACTATCATCCAAAAATCTGTTGAGGGAAGGCATCGAGGCGGAGTTGAAATCGAGGCAGAATAGCAGGAAACAGATTTCAAGAGGTATGTTGGAAGCGCCTTTATAAGCACAAGAAGTGGGGCACAACTTCGACAATGATGCACTTGGCGAAAAAGGGCGTTTGCATTTTCTGCTGAATATTTTCAGGAGAAAATGCATACGACCTTTTTGGCCAAGCAAGCAAGCAGGCAATGCAAATCTGCACTACAAAGAAGTATCACTTCCCACCGGTCAAAAGGGACATCCGCAAAATGTGTAAAAACCAGAAAGGCAAGACAGGCCCTGGAGAACAGGGAGCATTGTTATGCTGATGGGCAGGATGTAAATTGCCAACTGCCTCTCTGGTGGAGTGAATTGTGTTCCCTAAAACAAGTAAACAACAGAGCTACAGAGCCAAGGGCACTTCCAGTCTAGGGAATATACCTTGGGAAAACTGAAAATCAATAAGCCAGAGCCACCCCAACGTTCAGGGCTGCACTGCTTACAAGAACCTCAACATGGGTACACCTTAAATATCCCAGGAAATATAAAAATGGTTCAAAAAATTGTGGTACTTACGTACGATGGAATATCCCTCAGCCATGAAATCAATGTCATAAGACCAGTAGCAGCAAAATGAGTGGATTCAGGTTCGATGATTCTAAGTGAAATAAGTCACACAGAAAAAGCAACTTATCATAAGATATCACTTATGAAGATCCTGTAAACATGGCTACACTTGAACTGAGCTAGGAAAGAGAACATAGTCTCACATTTAGAAAACACTCTTATGCCTGCTTAAGGGGGAAGGAGAGGTGGGGTGATGCATAAAACCAGAGTTTGATATAAGCACAGGTACCGTTCCAAAAACCAACTATGGAATAGACAAGACCTACACCTTCCTCAGTGAAAGGGACTAAAAACTCCATATTTCCCGCAGAAGAATATATCTGACAAGTAAGAATCTTAAAACCTATGTATTGATATGTCTCTGTAAGGGAATCAAGAGTGTCTAGACTGGCATAAGCATGGCAGCGAGAATCAGCTCAAACCCACTATAAAAAGGAATTTCAAAAACAAAACAAAGAAACAGGCAAATTCTTTCCAATTCCTTCAGGGTCTCTGATGAAACCTGGAATGACCCTATCTACAATGACAGCTGGATGTTATATAAGGCTGGACACGTGGCACTGAGAGGATTGGTGAGATTGGGTGAGCAAATGCAGACCCTTCAAAGCAATAATGCATGGCACACATTACATGCGTACCAACTCTCCAAGTTGAAGGGGATATTACTACAACTATAACATGTACCGGAAACCTAGAGAATGGACACACTGTGAACAAGAAACGTTTCTAAAACTCAACTAATACTCCGTCTCCTGGTGCTCATGTTTGACACTGCAACTGCTTTACTATCAATCTCCCAACTTAGAGACAGCACATTTAACCCCCTTGTTGGCACACGTTGCCAATTTGGCACAGGATGAAAGGGAAGAGGGAGAACCAATGAGAGAGTAGCTGTTTGGCATTTGGACGGGCACATGTCACTCTAATTTCCCGGCAGGAAGAAGAATTAACCAAAGTCTCAGCCACCCACCGGGAACCCATATACTTCCTGAACCAAAATATTGGTCTTGCGTTCAGCTCACAAAAAACGAGTTGCAAAATGGGGCTCAGGGGCACAACAATTCACAAACTGGCAGAGTAATAAAGGACAACTATCATCCAAAAATCTGTTGAGGGAAGGCAGCGAGGTAGACTTGAAAGCTAGGCAGAATAGCAGGAAACAGATTTCAAGAGGTACGTTGGAATCGCCTTTAAAGCACAGGAAAAGGGGCACAACTTCGACAATGATGCACTTGGCCAAAAAGGGCGTATGCATTTTCTCCTGAATATATTTAGGAGAGAACTCATATGCCCGTTTTGGCCAAGCGAGCAAGCGGACAATGCAAATCTGCAATACAAAGAAGTATCTCTTCCCACCGGTACAAAAGGGACATCCACAAAATGTGTAAAAACCAGAAAGGCAAGACAGGCCCTGGAGAACAGGGAGCCTTGTTATGCTGATGGGCGGTATGTAAATTGCCAACTCCCTCTCTGGAGGAGTGCATTGTGTTCCCTAAAACAAGTAAACAACAGAGCTACAGAGCCAAGGGCACTTCCAGTCTAGGGAATATACCTTGAGAAAACTGAAAATCAATAAGACAGAGCCACACCCAAATTTAGGGCTGCACTGCTTACAAGAACCTCAACTTGGGTACACCTTAAATATCCCAGGAAATATAAAATTGGTTCAAAATATTGTGGTACTTACGTACGATGGAATATCCCTCAGCCATGAAATCAATGTCATAAGACCAGTAGCAGCAAAATGAGTGGATTCCGGTTCGATGATTCTAAGTGAAATAAGTCACACAGAAAAAGCAACTTATCATAAGATATCACTTATGAAGATCCTGTAAACATGGCTACACTTGAACTTAGCTAGGAAAGAGAACAGAGTCTCACATTTGGAAAACACTCTTATGCCTGCTTAAGGGGGAAGGAGAGGTGGGTGATGCATAAAACCAGAATTTGATATAAGCACAGGTACCGTTCCAAAAACCAACTATGGAATAGACAAGACCTACACCTTCCTCAGTGAAAGGGACTCAAAACCCCATATTTCCCGCAGAAGAATATATCTGACTAGTAAGAATCTTAAAACCTATGTATTGATATGTCTTTGTAAGGGAATCAAGTGTGTCTAGACTGGCATAAACATGACAGCGAGAATCAGCTGAAATCCACTATCAAAACGAATTTCACAAACAAAACAAAAAAACAGGGAAATTCTTTACAATTCCTTCAGGGTCTCTGATGAAACCTGGAATAACCCTATCTACAAGGACAGCTGGATGTGGCATAAGGCTGGACCCTTGGGACTGAGAGGATTGGTGAGATTGGGTGAGCAAATGCAGACCCTTTAAAGCAATAATGCATGGCACCCACTCCTTGGGTCCCAACTCTCCAGGTTGAAGGGAATATTACTACAGCTATAACATGTACGGGAAACCTAGAGAATGAACACACTGTGAATACGAACGGTTTCTAAAACTCAAATAATAGTCCCTCTCCTGGTGCTCAGGTGTGACTTTCCAACTGATTTACTATCAATCTCAAAACTTGGAGAGACAGCCCCTTTAACCTCCTGGATCGCACACATTGCCAATTTGGCAGAGGATGAAAGGGAAGAGGGAGAACCAATGAGAGAGTAGCTGTTAGGCATTTGGACGGGCACATGTCACTCTAATTTCACGGGAGGAAGAAGAATTAACCAGAGTCTCAGCCACCCACGGGGAACAAGTAGAGGTCCTGAAGCAAAATTTTGCATTTGCGGTCAGCTCACAAAAAATGAGTTGAAAAATGGGGCTCAGGGCACAGCAATTCACAAACTGGAAGAGTAATAAAGGACAACTATCATCCAAAAATCTGTTGAGGGAAGGCAACGAGGTGGACATGAAATCGAGGCAGAATAGCAGGAAACAGATTTCAAGAGGTATGTTGGAATCGCCTTTAAAGCACCAGAAGTGGGGCACAACTTCGACAATGATGCACTTGGCGAAAAAGGGCGTTTGCATTTTCTGCTGAATATTTTCAGGAGAAAATGCATACGACCTTTTTGGCCAAGCAAGCAAGCAGGCAATGCAAATCTGCACTACAAAGAAGTATCACTTCCCACCGGTCAAAAGGGACATCCACAAAATGTGTAAAAACCAGAAAGGCAAGACAGGCCCTGGAGAACAGGGAGCATTGTTATGCTGATGGGCAGGATGTAAATTGCCAACTGCCTCTCTGGTGGAGTGAATTGTGTTCCCTAAAACAAGTAAACAACAGAGCTACAGAGCCAAGGGTACTTCCAGTCTAGGGAATATACCTTGGGAAAACTGAAAATCAATAAGACAGAGCCACCCCAATGTTTAGGGCTGCACTGCTTACAAGAACCTCAACATGGGTACACATTAAATATCCCAGGAAATATAAAAATGGTTCAAAAAATTGTGGTACTTACGTACGATGGAATATCCCTCAGCCATGAAATCAATGTCATAAGACCAGTAGCAGCAAAATGAGTGGAATGAGGTTCGATGATTCTAAGTGAAATAAGTCACACAGAAAAAGCAAGTTATCATAAGATATCACTTACGAAGATCCTGTAAACATGGCTACACTTGAACTGAGCTAGGAAAGAGAACAGAGTCTCACATTTGGAAAACACTCTTATGCCTGCTTAAGGGGGAAGGAGAGGTGGGGTGATGCATAAAACCAGAGTTTGATATAAGCACAGGTACCGTTCCAAAAACCAACTATGGAATAGACAACACCTACACCTTCCACAGTGAAAGGGACTCAAAACCCCATATTTCCCGCAGAAGAATATATCTGACTAGTAAGAATCTTAAAACCTATGTATTGATATGTCTCTGTAAGGGAATCAAGTGTCTAGACTGGCATAAACATGGCAGCGAGAATCAGCAGAAATCCACTATCAAAAGGAATTTCACAAACAAAACAAAAAAACAGGCAAATGCTTTACAATTCCTTCAGGGTCTCTGATGAAATCTGGAATGACCCTATCTACAACGACCGCTGGATGTGGCATAAGGCTGGACACTTGGGACTTAGAGGATTGGTGAGATTGGGTGAGCAAATGCAGACCTTGTAAACCAATAATGCATGGCACCCATTCCATGGGTCCCAACTCTGCGGGTTGAAGGGAATATTAATACAGCTATAACATGTACAGGAAACCTAGAGAATGGACACACTGTGAATACAAAAGGTTTCTAAAACTCAACGAATAGTCCCTCTCCTGGTGTTCCGGTTTGACTTTCCCACTGCTTTACTATCAATCTCCCGAATTGGAGAGACACCCCTTTTAACCTCCTGGTACACACACGTTGCCAATTTGGCAGAGGATGAAAGGAAAGGGGGAGAACCAATGACAGAGTAGCTGTTAGGCATTTAGACGGGCATATGTCACTCTAATTTCACGGTAGGAAGAAGAATTAACCAAAGTCTCAGCCTCCCACGGGGAACAAGTAGAGGTCCTGAACCAAAATTTTGGACGTGCGGTCAGCTCACAAAAAATAAGTTGAAAAATGGGGCTCAGGGCACAGCAATTCACAAACTGGAAGAGTAATAAAGGACAACTATCATCCAAAAATCTGTTGAGGGAAGGGAACGAGGCGGAGTTGAAATCGAGGCAGAATAGCAGGAAACAGATTTCAAGAGGTACGTTGGAATCGCCTTTAAAGCACAGGAAGAGTGGAACAACTTAGACAATGATGCACTTGGCCAAAAAGGGCGTATGCGTTTTCTCTTGAATATATTCAGGAGAAAACGCATACGCCCTTTTTGGCCAAGCAAGCAAGCGGGCAATGCAAATCTGCACTACAAAGAAGTATCACTTCCCACCGGTCAAAAGGGACATCCGCAAAATGTGTAAAAACCAGAAAGGCAAGACAGGCCCTGGAGAACAGGGAGCCTTTTTATGCTGATGGGCGGGATGTAAATTGCCAACTGCCTCTATGGAGGAGTGCATTGTGTTCCCTAAAACAAGTAAACAACAGAGCTACAGAGCCAAGGGCACTTCCAGTCTAGGGAATATACCTTGGGAAAACTGAAAATCAATAAGACAGAGCCACCCCAAAATTTACGGCTGCACTGCTCACAATAACCTCAACTTCGGTACACCTTAAATATCCCAGGAAATATAAAAATGGTTCAAAAAATTGTGGTACTTACGTACGATGGAATATCCCTCAGCCATGAAATCAATGTCATAAGACCAGTAGCAACAAAATGTGTGGATTCTGTTATGATGATTCTAAGTGAATTAAGACACACAGAAAAAGAAATTTATCATAAGATATCACTTATGAAGAACCTGTAAACATGGCTACACTTGAACTTAGCTAGGAAAGAGAACAGAGTCTCACATTTGGAAAACACTCTTATGCCTGCTTAAGGGGGAAGGAGAGGTGGGGTGATGCATAAAACCAGAGTTTCATATAAGCACACCTACCGTTCCGAAAACCAACTATGGAATAGACAAGACCTACACATTCCTCAGTGAAAGGGACTGAAAAGCCCATATTTCCCGCAGAAGAATATATCTGACTAGTAAGAATCTTAAAACCTATGTATTGATATGTCTCTGTAAGGGAATCAAGTGTGTCTAAACTGGCATAAACTTGGCAGCGAGAATCAGCTCAAACCCACTATCAAAAGGAATTTCACAAACAAAACAAAAAAACAGGAAAATTCTTTACAATTCCTTCAGGGTCTCTGATGAAACCTGGAATGACCCTATCTACAACGACAGCTGGATGTGGCATAATGCTGGACACTTGGGACTGAGAGGATTGGTGAGATTGGGTGAGCAACTGCAGACCTTGTAAACCAATAATGCATGGCACCCATTCCATGGGTCCCAACTCTGCGGGTTGAAGGGAATATTAATACAGCTATAACATATACAGGAAACCTAGAGAATGGACACACTGTGAATACAAAAGGTTTCTAAAACTCAACGAATAGTCCCTCTCCTGGTGTTCCGGTTTGACTTTCCAACTGCTTTACTATCAATCTCCCAACTTGGAGAGACACCACTTTTAACCTCCTGGTACACACACGTTGCCAATTTGGCAGAGGATGAAAGGAAAGGGGGAGAACCAATGACAGAGTAGCTGTTAGGCATTTAGACGGGCACATGTCACTCTAATTTCACGGGAGGAAGAAGAACTAACCAAAGTCTCAGCCTCCCACTGGTAAAAAGTAGAGGTCCCGAACCAAAATTTTGGACTTGCGGTCAGCACACAAAAAATGAGTTGAAAAATGGGGCTCAGGGCACAGCAATTCACAAACTGGAAGAGTAATAAAGGACAACTATCATCCAAAAATCTGTTGAGGGAAGGCAACGAGGCGGACTTGAAATCGAGGCAGAATAGCAGGAAACAGATTTCAAGAGGTATGTTGGAATCGCCTTTAAAGCACCAGAAGTGGGGCACAACTTCGACAATGATGCACTTGGCCAAAAAGGGCGTTTGCATTTTCTCCTGAATATATTCAGGAGAAAACACATACGCCCTTTTTGGCCTAGCAAGCAAGCAGGCAATGCAAATCTGCACTACAAAGAAGTATCACTTCCCACCGGTCAAAAGGGACATCCGCAAAATGTGTAAAAACCAGAAAGGCAAGACAGGCCCTGGAGAACAGGGAGCATTGTTATGCTGATGGGCAGGATGTAAATTGCCAACTGCCTCTCTGGTGGAGTGAACTGTGTTCCCTAAAACAAGTAAAGAACAGAGCTACAGAGCCAAGGGCACTTCCAGTCTAGGGAATATACCTTGGGAAAACTGAAAATCAATAAGCCAGAGCCACCCCAACGTTTAGGGCTGCACTGCTTACAAGAACCTCAACTTCGGTACACCTTAAATATCCCAGGAAATATAAAAATGGTTCAAAAAATTGTGGTACTTACGTACGATGGAATATCCCTCAGCCATGAAATCAATGTCATAAGACCAGTAGCAGCAAAATGAGTGGATTCAGGTTCGATGATTCTAAGTGAAATAAGTCACACAGAAAAAGCAACTTATCATAAGATATCACTTATGAAGATCCTGTAAACATGGCTACACTTGAACTGAGCTAGGAAAGAGAACATAGTCTCACATTTAGAAAACACTCTTATGCCTGCTTAAGGGGGAAGGAGAGGTGGGGTGATGCATAAAACCAGAGTTTGATATAAGCACAGGTACCGTTCCAAAAACCAACTATGGAATAGACAAGACCTACACCTTCCTCAGTGAAAGGGACTAAAAACTCCATATTTCCCGCAGAAGAATATATCTGACAAGTAAGAATCTTAAAACCTATGTATTGATATGTCTCTGTAAGGGAATCAAGAGTGTCTAGACTGGCATAAGCATGGCAGCGAGAATCAGCTCAAACCCACTATAAAAAGGAATTTCAAAAACAAAACAAAGAAACAGGCAAATTCTTTCCAATTCCTTCAGGGTCTCTGATGAAACCTGGAATGACCCTATCTACAATGACAGCTGGATGTTATATAAGGCTGGACACGTGGCACTGAGAGGATTGGTGAGATTGGGTGAGCAAATGCAGACCCTTCAAAGCAATAATGCATGGCACACATTACATGCGTCCCAACTCTCCAAGTTGAAGGGGATATTACTACAACTATAACATGTACCGGAAACCTAGAGAATGGACACACTGTGAACAAGAAACGTTTCTAAAACTCAACTAATACTCCGTCTCCTGGTGCTCATGTTTGACACTGCAACTGCTTTACTATCAATCTCCCAACTTAGAGACAGCACATTTAACCCCCTTGTTGGCACACGTTGCCAATTTGGCACAGGATGAAAGGGAAGGGGGAGAACCAATGAGAGAGTAGCTGTTTGGCATTTGGACGGGCACATGTCACTCTAATTTCCCGGCAGGAAGAAGAATTAACCAAAGTCTCAGCCACCCACCGGGAACCCATATACTTCCTGAACCAAAATATTGGTCTTGCGTTCAGCTCACAAAAAACGAGTTGCAAAATGGGGCTCAGGGGCACAACAATTCACAAACTGGCAGAGTAATAAAGGACAACTATCATCCAAAAATCTGTTGAGGGAAGGCAGCGAGGTAGACTTGAAAGCTAGGCAGAATAGCAGGAAACAGATTTCAAGAGGTACGTTGGAATCGCCTTTAAAGCACAGGAAAAGGGGCACAACTTCGACAATGATGCACTTGGCCAAAAAGGGCGTATGCATTTTCTCCTGAATATATTTAGGAGAGAACTCATATGCCCGTTTTGGCCAAGCGAGCAAGCGGACAATGCAAATCTGCAATACAAAGAAGTATCTCTTCCCACCGGTACAAAAGGGACATCCACAAAATGTGTAAAAACCAGAAAGGCAAGACAGGCCCTGGAGAACAGGGAGCCTTGTTATGCTGATGGGCGGTATGTAAATTGCCAACTCCCTCTCTGGAGGAGTGCATTGTGTTCCCTAAAACAAGTAAACAACAGAGCTACAGAGCCAAGGGCACTTCCAGTCTAGGGAATATACCTTGAGAAAACTGAAAATCAATAAGACAGAGCCACACCCAAATTTAGGGCTGCACTGCTTACAAGAACCTCAACTTGGGTACACCTTAAATATCCCAGGAAATATAAAATTGGTTCAAAATATTGTGGTACTTACGTACGATGGAATATCCCTCAGCCATGAAATCAATGTCATAAGACCAGTAGCAGCAAAATGAGTGGATTCCGGTTCGATGATTCTAAGTGAAATAAGTCACACAGAAAAAGCAACTTATCATAAGATATCACTTATGAAGATCCTGTAAACATGGCTACACTTGAACTTAGCTAGGAAAGAGAACAGAGTCTCACATTTGGAAAACACTCTTATGCCTGCTTAAGGGGGAAGGAGAGGTGGGTGATGCATAAAACCAGAATTTGATATAAGCACAGGTACCGTTCCAAAAACCAACTATGGAATAGACAAGACCTACACCTTCCTCAGTGAAAGGGACTCAAAACCCCATATTTCCCGCAGAAGAATATATCTGACTAGTAAGAATCTTAAAACCTATGTATTGATATGTCTTTGTAAGGGAATCAAGTGTGTCTAGACTGGCATAAACATGACAGCGAGAATCAGCTGAAATCCACTATCAAAACGAATTTCACAAACAAAACAAAAAAACAGGGAAATTCTTTACAATTCCTTCAGGGTCTCTGATGAAACCTGGAATAACCCTATCTACAAGGACAGCTGGATGTGGCATAAGGCTGGACCCTTGGGACTGAGAGGATTGGTGAGATTGGGTGAGCAAATGCAGACCCTTTAAAGCAATAATGCATGGCACCCACTCCTTGGGTCCCAACTCTCCAGGTTGAAGGGAATATTACTACAGCTATAACATGTACGGGAAACCTAGAGAATGAACACACTGTGAATACGAACGGTTTCTAAAACTCAAATAATAGTCCCTCTCCTGGTGCTCAGGTGTGACTTTCCAACTGATTTACTATCAATCTCAAAACTTGGAGAGACAGCCCCTTTAACCTCCTGGATCGCACACATTGCCAATTTGGCAGAGGATGAAAGGGAAGAGGGAGAACCAATGAGAGAGTAGCTGTTAGGCATTTGGACGGGCACATGTCACTCTAATTTCACGGGAGGAAGAAGAATTAACCAGAGTCTCAGCCACCCACGGGGAACAAGTAGAGGTCCTGAAGCAAAATTTTGCATTTGCGGTCAGCTCACAAAAAATGAGTTGAAAAATGGGGCTCAGGGCACAGCAATTCACAAACTGGAAGAGTAATAAAGGACAACTATCATCCAAAAATCTGTTGAGGGAAGGCAACGAGGTGGACATGAAATCGAGGCAGAATAGCAGGAAACAGATTTCAAGAGGTATGTTGGAATCGCCTTTAAAGCACCAGAAGTGGGGCACAACTTCGACAATGATGCACTTGGCGAAAAAGGGCGTTTGCATTTTCTGCTGAATATTTTCAGGAGAAAATGCATACGACCTTTTTGGCCAAGCAAGCAAGCAGGCAATGCAAATCTGCACTACAAAGAAGTATCACTTCCCACTGGTCAAAAGGGACATCCGCAAAATGTGTAAAAACCAGAAAGGCAAGACAGGCCCTGGAGAACAGGGAGCATTGTTATGCTGATGGGCAGGATGTAAATTGCCAACTGCCTCTCTGGTGGAGTGAATTGTGTTCCCTAAAACAAGTAAACAACAGAGCTACAGAGCCAAGGGTACTTCCAGTCTAGGGAATATACCTTGGGAAAACTGAAAATCAATAAGACAGAGCCACCCCAACGTTTAGGGCTGCACTGCTTACAAGAACCTCAACATGGGTACACATTAAATATCCCAGGAAATATAAAAATGGTTCAAAAAATTGTGGTACTTACGTACGATGGAATATCCCTCAGCCATGAAATCAATGTCATAAGACCAGTAGCAGCAAAATGAGTGGAATGAGGTTCGATGATTCTAAGTGAAATAAGTCACACAGAAAAAGCAAGTTATCATAAGATATCACTTACGAAGATCCTGTAAACATGGCTACACTTGAACTGAGCTAGGAAAGAGAACAGAGTCTCACATTTGGAAAACACTCTTATGCCTGCTTAAGGGGGAAGGAGAGGTGGGGTGATGCATAAAACCAGAGTTTGATATAAGCACAGGTACCGTTCCAAAAACCAACTATGGAATAGACAAGACCTACACCTTCCACAGTGAAAGGGACTCAAAACCCCATATTTCCCGCAGAAGAATATATCTGACTAGTAAGAATCTTAAAACCTATGTATTGATATGTCTCTGTAAGGGAATCAAGTGTCTAGACTGGCATAAACATGGCAGCGAGAATCAGCAGAAATCCACTATCAAAAGGAATTTCACAAACAAAACAAAAAAACAGGCAAATGCTTTACAATTCCTTCAGGGTCTCTGATGAAATCTGGAATGACCCTATCTACAACGACCGCTGGATGTGGCATAAGGCTGGACACTTGGGACTTAGAGGATTGGTGAGATTGGGTGAGCAAATGCAGACCTTGTAAACCAATAATGCATGGCACCCATTCCATGGGTCCCAACTCTGCGGGTTGAAGGGAATATTAATACAGCTATAACATGTACAGGAAACCTAGAGAATGGACACACTGTGAATACAAAAGGTTTCTAAAACTCAACGAATAGTCCCTCTCCTGGTGTTCCGGTTTGACTTTCCCACTGCTTTACTATCAATCTCCCGAATTGGAGAGACACCCCTTTTAACCTCCTGGTACACACACGTTGCCAATTTGGCAGAGGATGAAAGGAAAGGGGGAGAACCAATGACAGAGTAGCTGTTAGGCATTTAGACGGGCATATGTCACTCTAATTTCACGGTAGGAAGAAGAATTAACCAAAGTCTCAGCCTCCCACGGGGAACAAGTAGAGGTCCTGAACCAAAATTTTGGACGTGCGGTCAGCTCACAAAAAATAAGTTGAAAAATGGGGCTCAGGGCACAGCAATTCACAAACTGGAAGAGTAATAAAGGACAACTATCATCCAAAAATCTGTTGAGGGAAGGGAACGAGGCGGAGTTGAAATCGAGGCAGAATAGCAGGAAACAGATTTCAAGAGGTACGTTGGAATCGCCTTTAAAGCACAGGAAGAGTGGAACAACTTCGACAATGATGCACTTGGCCAAAAAGGGCGTATGCGTTTTCTCTTGAATATATTCAGGAGAAAACGCATACGCCCTTTTTGGCCAAGCAAGCAAGCGGGCAATGCAAATCTGCACTACAAAGAAGTATCACTTCCCACCGGTCAAAAGGGACATCCGCAAAATGTGTAAAAACCAGAAAGGCAAGACAGGCCCTGGAGAACAGGGAGCCTTTTTATGCTGATGGGCGGGATGTAAATTGCCAACTGCCTCTATGGAGGAGTGCATTGTGTTCCCTAAAACAAGTAAACAACAGAGCTACAGAGCCAAGGGCACTACCAGTCTAGGGAATATACCTTGGGAAAACTGAAAATCAATAAGACAGAGCCACCCCAAAATTTACGGCTGCACTGCTCACAATAACCTCAACTTCGGTACACCTTAAATATCCCAGGAAATATAAAAATGGTTCAAAAAATTGTGGTACTTACGTACGATGGAATATCCCTCAGCCATGAAATCAATGTCATAAGACCAGTAGCAACAAAATGTGTGGATTCTGTTATGATGATTCTAAGTGAAATAAGACACACAGAAAAAGAAATTTATCATAAGATATCACTTATGAAGAACCTGTAAACATGGCTACACTTGAACTTAGCTAGGAAAGAGAACAGAGTCTCACATTTGGAAAACACTCTTATGCCTGTTTAAGGGGGAAGGAGAGGTGGGGTGATGCATAAAACCAGAGTTTCATATAAGCACACCTACCGTTCCGAAAACCAACTATGGAATAGACAAGACCTACACATTCCTCAGTGAAAGGGACTGAAAAGCCCATATTTCCCGCAGAAGAATATATCTGACTAGTAAGAATCTTAAAACCTATGTATTGATATGTCTCTGTAAGGGAATCAAGTGTGTCTAAACTGGCATAAACTTGGCAGCGAGAATCAGCTCAAACCCACTATCAAAAGGAATTTCACAAACAAAACAAAAAAACAGGAAAATTCTTTACAATTCCTTCAGGGTCTCTGATGAAACCTGGAATGACCCTATCTACAACGACAGCTGGATGTGGCATAATGCTGGACACTTGGGACTGAGAGGATTGGTGAGATTGGGTGAGCAACTGCAGACCTTGTAAACCAATAATGCATGGCACCCATTCCATGGGTCCCAACTCTGCGGGTTGAAGGGAATATTAATACAGCTATAACATATACAGGAAACCTAGAGAATGGACACACTGTGAATACAAAAGGTTTCTAAAACTCAACGAATAGTCCCTCTCCTGGTGTTCCGGTTTGACTTTCCAACTGCTTTACTATCAATCTCCCAACTTGGAGAGACACCACTTTTAACCTCCTGGTACACACACGTTGCCAATTTGGCAGAGGATGAAAGGAAAGGGGGAGAACCAATGACAGAGTAGCTGTTAGGCATTTAGACGGGCACATGTCACTCTAATTTCACGGGAGGAAGAAGAACTAACCAAAGTCTCAGCCTCCCACGGGTAAAAAGTAGAGGTCCTGAACCAAAATTTTGGACTTGCGGTCAGCACACAAAAAATGAGTTGAAAAATGGGGCTCAGGGCACAGCAATTCACAAACTGGAAGAGTAATAAAGGACAACTATCATCCAAAAATCTGTTGAGGGAAGGCAACGAGGCGGACTTGAAATCGAGGCAGAATAGCAGGAAACAGATTTCAAGAGGTATGTTGGAATCGCCTTTAAAGCACCAGAAGTGGGGCACAACTTCGACAATGATGCACTTGGCCAAAAAGGGCGTTTGCATTTTCTCCTGAATATATTCAGGAGAAAACGCATACGCCCTTTTAGGCCTAGCAAGCAAGCGGGCAATGCAAATCTGCACTACAAAGAAGTATCACTTCCCACCGGTCAAAAGGGATATCCGCAAAATGTGTAAAAACCAGAAAGGCAAGACAGGCCCTGGAGAACAGGGAGCATTGTTATGCTGATGGGCAGGATGTAAATTGCCAACTGCCTCTCTGGTGGAGTGAACTGTGTTCCCTAAAACAAGTAAACAACAGAGCTACAGAACCAAGGGCACTTCCAGTCTAGGGAATATACCTTGGGAAAACTGAAAATCAATAAGCCAGAGCCACCCCAACGTTTAGGGCTGCACTGCTTACAAGAACCTCAACTTCGGTACACCTTAAATATCCCAGGAAATATAAAAATGGTTCAAAAAATTGTGGTACTTACGTACGATGGAATATCCCTCAGCCATGAAATCAATGTCATAAGACCAGTAGCAGCAAAATGAGTGGATTCAGGTTCGATGATTCTAAGTGAAATAAGTCACACAGAAAAAGCAACTTATCATAAGATATCACTTATGAAGATCCTGTAAACATGGCTACACTTGAACTGAGCTAGGAAAGAGAACATAGTCTCACATTTAGAAAACACTCTTATACCTGCTTAAGGGGGAAGGAGAGGTGGGGTGATGCATAAAACCAGAGTTTGATATAAGCACAGGTACCGTTCCAAAAACCAACTATGGAATAGACAAGACCTACACCTTCCTCAGTGAAAGGGACTCAAAACCCCATATTTCCCGCAGAAGAATATATCTGACAAGTAAGAATCTTAAAACCTATGTATTGATATGTCTCTGTAAGGGAATCAAGAGTGTCTAGACTGGCATAAGCATGGCAGCGAGAATCAGCTCAAACCCACTATAAAAAGGAATTTCAAAAACAAAACAAAGAAACAGGCAAATTCTTTCCAATTCCTTCAGGGTCTCTGATGAAACCTGGAATGACCCTATCTACAATGACAGCTGGATGTTACATAAGGCTGGACACGTGGCACTGAGAGGATTGGTGAGATTGGGTGAGCAAATGCAGACCCTTCAAAGCAATAATGCATGGCACACATTACATGCGTCCCAACTCTCCAAGTTGAAGGGGATATTACTACAACTATAACATGTACCGGAAACCTAGAGAATGGACACACTGTGAACAAGAAACGTTTCTAAAACTCAACTAATACTCCGTCTCCTGGTGCTCATGTTTGACACTGCAACTGCTTTACTATCAATCTCCCAACTTAGAGACAGCACATTTAACCCCCTTGTTGGCACACGTTGCCAATTTGGCACAGGATGAAAGGGAAGAGGGAGAACCAATGAGAGAGTAGCTGTTTGGCATTTGGACGGGCACATGTCACTCTAATTTCCTGGCAGGAAGAAGAATTAACCAAAGTCTCAGCCACCCACCGGGAACCCATATACGTCCTGAACCAAAATATTGGTCTTGCGTGCAGCTCACAAAAAACGAGTTGCAAAATGGGGCTCAGGGGCACAACAATTCACAAACTGGCAGAGTAATAAAGGACAACTATCATCCAAAAATCTGTTGAGGGAAGGCAGCGAGGCAGACTTGAAAGCTAGGCAGAATAGCAGGAAACAGATTTCAAGAGGGACGTTGGAATCGCCTTTAAAGCACAGGAAAAGGGGCACAACTTAGACAATGATGCACTTGGCCAAAAAGGGCGTATGCATTTTCTCCTGAATATATTTAGGAGAGAACTCATATGCCCGTTTTGGCTAAGCAAGCAAGCGGACAATGCAAATCTGCAATACAAAGAAGTATCTCTTCCCACCGGTACAAAAGGGACATCCACAAAATGTGTAAAAACCAGAAAGGCAAGACAGGCCCTGGAGAACAGGGAGCCTTGTTATGCTGATGGGCGGGATGTAAATTGCCAACTGCCTCTCTGGAGGAGTGCATTGGGTCCCCTAAAACAAGTAAACAACAGATCTACAGAGCCAAGGGCACTTCCAGTCTAGGGAATATACCTTGGGAAAACTGAAAATCAATAAGACACAGCCACCTCAAAATTTAGGGCTGCACTGCTTACAAGAACCTCAACTTGGGTACACCTTAAATATCCCAGGAAATATAAAAATGGCTCAAAAAATTGTGGTACTTATGTACGATGGAATATCCGTCAGGCATGAAATCAATGTCATAAGACCAGTAGAAACAAAATGAGTGGATTCTGTTATGATGATTCTAACTGAAATAAGACACACAGAAAAAGAAATTTATCATAAGATATCACTTATGAAGATCCTGTAACATGGCTACACTTGAACTGAGTTAGGAAAGAGAACAGAGTCTCACATTTAGAAAACACACTTATGCCTGCTAGAGTTGGAAGGAGAGGTGGGGTGATGCATAAAACCAGAGTTTGATATAAGCACAGGTACTGTTCCAAAAACCAACTATGGAATACAGAAGACCTACAAGTTCCTCACTGAAACGGACTCAAAACCCCATATTTCCGGCAGAGGAATATATCTGACTAGTAAGAATCTTAAAACCTATGTATTGATATGTCTCCGTAAGGGAATCAAGTGTTTCTAGACTGGCATAAACATGGCAGCGAGAATCAGCTCAAACCCACTATCAAAAGGAATTTCAAAAACAAAACAAAGAAAACAGGGAAATTCTTTACAATTCCTTCAGGGTCTCTGATGAAACCTGGAATGACCCTATCTACAACGACCGCTGGATGTGGCATAAGGCTGGACACTTGGGACTGAGAGGATTGGTGAGATGGGGTGAGCAAATGCAGACCTTGTAATCCAATAATGCATGGCACCCATTCCATGGGTCCCAACTCTGCGGGTTGAAGGGAATATTAATACAGCTATAACATATACAGGAAACCTAGAGAATGGACACACTGTGAATACAAAAGGTTTCTAAAACTCAACGAATAGTCCCTCTCCTGGTGTTCCGGTTTGACTTTCCAACTGCTTTACTAACAATCTCCCAACTTGGAGAGACACCACTTTTAAACTCCTGGTACACACACGTTGCCAATTTGGCAGAGGATGAAAGGAAAGGGGGAGAACCAATGACAGAGTAGCTGTTAGGCATTTAGACGGGCACATGTCACTCTAATTTCCCGGCAGGAAGAAGAATTAACCAAAGTCTCAGCCACCCACGGGGAACAAGTAGAGGTCCTGAATCAAAATTTTGGACTTGCGGTCAGCTCACAAAAAATGAGTTGAAAAATGGGGCTCAGGGCACAGCAATTCACAAACTGGAAGAGTAATAAAGGACAACTATCATCCAAAAATCTGTTGAGGGAAGGCATCGAGGCGGAGTTGAAATCGAGGCAGAATAGCAGGAAACAGATTTCAAGAGGTATGTTGGAATCGCCTTTAAAGCACCAGAAGTGGGGCACAACTTCGACAATGATGCACTTGGCGAAAAAGGGCGTTTGCATTTTCTGCTGAATATTTTCAGGAGAAAATGCATACGACCTTTTTGGCCAAGCAAGCAAGCAGGCAATGCAAATCTGCACTACAAAGAAGTATCAATTCCCACCGGTCAAAAGGGACATCCGCAAAATGTGTAAAAACCAGAAAGGCAAGACAGGCCCTGGAGAACAGGGAGCATTGTTATGCTGATGGGCAGGATGTAAATTGCCAACTGCCTCTCTGGTGGAGTGAATTGTGTTCCCTAAAACAAGTAAACAACAGAGCTACAGAGCCAAGGGCACTTCCAGTCTAGGGAATATACCTTGGGAAAACTGAAAATCAATAAGACAGAGCCACCCCAACGTTTAGGGCTGCACTGCTTACAAGAACCTCAACATGGGTACACATTAAATATCCCAGGAAATATAAAAATGGTTCAAAAAATTGTGGTACTTACGTACGATGGAATATCCCTCAGCCATGAAATCAATGTCATAAGACCAGTAGCAGCAAAATGAGTGGAATGAGGTTCGATGATTCTAAGTGAAATAAGTCACACAGAAAAAGCAAGTTATCATAAGATATCACTTACGAAGATCCTGTAAACATGGCTACACTTGAACTGAGCTAGGAAAGAGAACAGAGTCTCACATTTGGAAAACACTCTTATGCCTGCTTAAGGGGGAAGGAGAGGTGGGGTGATGCATAAAACCAGAGTTTGATATAAGCACAGGTACCGTTCCAAAAACCAACTATGGAATAGACAAGACCTACACCTTCCACAGTGAAAGGGACTCAAAACCCCATATTTCCCGCAGAAGAATATATCTGACTAGTAAGAATCTTAAAACCTATGTATTGATATGTCTCTGTAAGGGAATCAAGTGTCTAGACTGGCATAAACATGGCAGCGAGAATCAGCTGAAATCCACTATCAAAAGGAATTTCACAAACAAAACAAAAAAACAGGCAAATTCTTTACAATTCCTTCAGGGTCTCTGATGAAATCTGGAATGACCCTATCTACAACGACCGCTGGATGTGGCATAAGGCTGGACACTTGGGACTTAGAGGATTGGTGAGATTGGGTGAGCAAATGCAGACCTTGTAAACCAATAATGCATGGCACCCATTCCATGGGTCCCAACTCTGCGGGTTGAAGGGAATATTAATACAGCTATAACATGTACAGGAAACCTAGAGAATGGACACACTGTGAATACAAAAGGTTTCTAAAACTCAACGAATAGTCCCTCTCCTGGTGTTCCGGTTTGACTTTCCCACTGCTTTACTATCAATCTCCCAAATTGGAGAGACACCCCTTTTAACCTCCTGGTACACACACGTTGCCAATTTGGCAGAGGATGAAAGGAAAGGGGGAGAACCAATGACAGAGTAGCTGTTAGGCATTTAGACGGGCATATGTCACTCTAATTTCACGGTAGGAAGAAGAATTAACCAAAGTCTCAGCCTCCCACGGGGAACAAGTAGAGGTCCTGAACCAAAATTTTGGACGTGCGGTCAGCTCACAAAAAATAAGTTGAAAAATGGGGCTCAGGGCACAGCAATTCACAAACTGGAAGAGTAATAAAGGACAACTATCATCCAAAAATCTGTTGAGGGAAGGGAACGAGGCGGAGTTGAAATCGAGGCAGAATAGCAGGAAACAGATTTCAAGAGGTACGTTGGAATCGCCTTTAAAGCACAGGAAGAGTGGAACAACTTCGACAATGATGCACTTGGCCAAAAAGGGCGTATGCATTTTCTCTTGAATATATTCAGGAGAAAACGCATACGCCCTTTTTGGCCAAGCAAGCAAGCGGGCAATGCAAATCTGCACTACAAAGAAGTATCACTTCCCACCGGTCAAAAGGGACATCCGCAAAATGTGTAAAAACCAGAAAGGCAAGACAGGACCTGGAGAACAGGGAGCGTTTTTATGCTGATGGGCGGGATGTAAATTGCCAACTGCCTCTATGGAGGAGTGCATTGTGTTCCCTAAAACAAGTAAACAACAGAGATACAGAGCCAAGGGCACTACCAGTCTAGGGAATATACCTTGGGAAAACTGAAAATCAATAAGAGAGAGCCACCCCAAAATTTACGGCTGCACTGCTCACAATAACCTCAACTTCGGTACACCTTAAATATCCCAGGAAATATAAAAATGGTTCAAAAAATTGTGGTACTTACGTATGATGGAATATCCCTCAGCCATGAAAACAATGTCATAAGACCAGTAGCAACAAAATGAGTGGATTCTGTTATGATGATTCTAAGTGAAATAAGACACACAGAAAAAGAAATTTATCATAAGATATCACTTATGAAGAACCTGTAAACATGGCTACACTTGAACTTAGCTAGGAAAGAGAACAGAGTCTCACATTTGGAAAACACTCTTATGCCTGCTTAAGGGGGAAGGAGAGGTGGGGTGATGCATAAAACCAGAGTTTCATATAAGCACACCTACCGTTCCGAAAACCAACTATGGAATAGACAAGACCTACACATTCCTCAGTGAAAGGGACTGAAAAGCCCATATTTCCCGCAGAAGAATATATCTGACTAGTAAGAATCTTAAAACCTATGTATTGATATGTCTCTGTAAGGGAATCAAGTGTGTCTAGACTGGCATAAACTTGGCAGCGAGAATCAGCTGAAACCCACTATCAAAAGGAATTTCACAAACAAACCAAAAAAACAGTGAAATTCTTTACAATTCCTTCAGGGTCTCTGATGAAACCTGGAATGACCCTATCTACAACGACAGCTGGATGTGGCATAAGGCTGGACACTTGGGACTGAGAGGATTGGTGAGATTGGGTGAGCAAATGCAGACCTTGTAAACAAATAATGCATGGCACCCATTCCATGGGTCCCAACTCTGCGGGTTGAAGGGAATATTAATACAGCTATAACATGTACAGGAAACCTAGAGAATGGACACACTGTGAATACAAAAGGTTTCTAAAACTCAACGAATAGTCCCTCTCCTGGTGTTCCGGTTTGACTTTCCAACTGCTTTACTATCAATCTCCCAACTTGGAGAGACACCACTTTTAACCTCCTGGTACACACACGTTGCCAATTTGGCAGAGGATGAAAGGAAAGGGGGAGAACCAATGACAGAGTAGCTGTTAGGCATTTAGACGGGAACATGTCACTCTAATTTCACGGGAGGAAGAAGAACTAACCAAAGTCTCAGCCTCCCACAGGTAAAAAGTAGAGGTCCTGAACCAAAATTTTGGACTTGCGGTCAGCACACAAAAAATGAGCTGAAAAATGGGGCTCAGGGCACAGCAATTCACAAACTGGAAGAGTAATAAAGGACAACTATCATTTAAAAATCTGTTGAGGGAAGGCAACGAGGCGGAGGTGAAATAGAGGCAGAATAGCAGGAAACAGATTTCAAGAGGTATGTTGGAATCGCCTTTAAAGCACAGGAAGAGGGGCACAACTTCGACAATGATGCACTTGGCCAAAAAGGGCGTATGCATTTTCTCCTGAATATATTCAGGGGAAAACGCATAAGCCCTTTTTGGCAAACCAAGCAAGGGGGCAATGCAAATCTGCAATACAAAGAAGTTTCACTTCCCACCGGTCAAAAGGGACATCCGCAAAATGTGTAAAAACCAGAAAGGCAAGACAGGCCCTGGAGAACAGGGAGCCTTGTTATGCTGATGGGGTGGATGTAAATTGCCAACTGCCTCTCTGGAGGAGTGCACTATGTTCCCTAAAAGAAGTAAACAACAGAGCTACAGAGCCAAGGGCACTTCCAATCTAGGGAATATACCTTGGGAAAACTGAAAATCAATAAGCCAGAGCCACCGCAAAATTTAGGGCTGCACTGCTTACAAAAACCTCAACTTGGGTACACCTTAAATATCCCAGGAAATATAAAAATGGTTCAAAATTTTGTGGTACTTACGAACGATGGAATATCCCTCAGCCATGAAATCAATGTCATAAGACCAGTAGCAGCAAAATGGGTGGATTCAGGTACGATGATTCTAAGTGAAATAAGTCACACAGAAAAAGAAACTTATCATAAGATATCACTTATGAAGATGCTGTAAACATGGCTACACTTGAACTGAGTTAGGAAAGAGAACAGTGTCTCACATTTAGAAAACACTCTTATGCCTGCTTAAGGGGGAAGGAGAGGTGGAGTGATGTATAAAACCAGAGTTTGATATAAGCACAGGTACCGTTCCAAAAACCAACTATGGAATAGACAAGACCTACACCTTCCTCAGTGAAAGGGACTCAAAATCCCATATTTCCCGCAGAGGAATATATCTGACTAGTAAGAATCTTAAAACCTATGTATTGATATGTCACCGTAAGGGAATCAAGTGTGTCTAGACTGGCATAAACATGGCAGCGAGAATCAGCTCAAACCCACTATAAAAAGGAATTTCAAAAACAAAACAAAAAAACTGGCAAATTCTTTACAATTCCTTCAGGGTCTCTGATGAAACCTGGAATGACCCTATCTACAACGACAGCTGGATGTGGCATAAGGCTGGATAATTGGGACTGAGAGGATTGGTGAGATTGGTGAGCAAATGCAGACCCTTTAAAGCAATAATGCCTGGCACCCATTCCATGGTTCCCAACTCTCCATGTTGAAGAGAATATTACTACAGTTATAACATGTACGGGAAACCTAGAGAACAGACACACTGTGAATACGAAAGGATTCTAAAACTCAACGAATAGTCCCTCTCCAGGTGCTCCGGTTTGACTTTCCATCTGCTTTACTATCAACCTCCCAACTTGGAGAGACAGACCCTTTAACCTCCTGGTTCACACAGGTTGCCAATTTGGCAGAGGATGAAAGGGAATAGGGAGAACCAATGAGAGAGTAGCTGTTAGGCATTTGGACGGGCACATATCACTGTAATTTCCCGGCAGGAAGAAGAATTAACCAAATTCCCAGCCACCCACCGGGAACCAGTATAGGTCCTGAACCAAAATTTTGGACTTGCGGTCAGCTCACCAAAAACGAGTTGAAAAATGGAGCTCAGGGGCACAGCAATTCACAAACTGGCCGAGTAATAAAGGACAACTATCGTCCAAAAATCTGTTGAGGGAAGGCAACGAGGCGGACTTGAAAGCGAGGCAGAATAGCAGGAAACAGATTTCAAGAGGTACGTTGGAATCGCCTTTAAAGCACAGGAAGAGGGGCACAACTTCGACAATGATGCACTTGGCCAAAAAGGGCATATGCGTTTTCTCCTGAATATATTCAGGAGAAAACGCATATGCCCTTTTCGGCCAAGCAAGCAAGCGGGCAATGCAAATCTGCACTACAAAGAAGTATCACTTCCCACCTGTCAAAAGGGACATCCACAAAATGTGTAAACACCAGACAGGCAAGACAAGCCCTGGAGAACAGGGAGCCTTGTTATGCTGATGGGCGGGATGTAAATTGCCAACTGCCTCTCTGGAAGACTGCATTGTGTTCCCTAAAACAAGTAAAGAACAGAGCTACAGAGCCAAGGGCACTACCAGTCTAGGGAATATACCTTGGGAAACTGAAAATCAATAAGACAGAGCCACCCCAAAATTCAGGGCTGCACTGCTTACAAGGACCTCAACTTGGGTACACCTTAAATATCCCAGGAAATATAAAAATGGTTCAAAAAATTGTGGTACTTACGTATGATGGAATATCCCTCAGCCATGAAATCAATGTCATAAGACCAGTAGCAGCAAAATGGGTGGATTCAGGTACGATGATTCTAAGTGAAATAAGTCACACAGAAAAAGAAACTTATCATAAGATATCACTTATGAAGATCCTGTAAACATGGCTACACTTGAACGGAGTTAGGAAAGAGAACAGTGTCTCACATTTAAAAAACACTCTTATGCCTGCTTAAGGCGGAAGGAGAGGTGGGGTGATGCATAAAACCAGAGTTTGATATAAGCACATGTACCGTTCCAAAAACCAACTATGGAATAGACAAGACCTACACCTTCCTCAGTGAAAGGGACTCAAAACCCCATATTTCCCGCAGAGGAATATATCTGACTAGTAAGAATCTTAAAACCTATGTATTGATATGTCTCCGTAAGGGAATCAAGTGTGTCTAGACTGGCATAAACATGGCAGCGAGAATCAGCTCAAACCCACTATAAAAAGGAATTTCAAAAACAAAACAAAAAAACTGGGAAATTCTTTACAATTCCTTCAGGGTCAATGATGAAACCTGGAATGACCCTATCTACAACGACAGCAGGATGTGGCATAAGGAGGGACACTTGGGACTGAGTCGATTGGTGAGATTGGGTGAGCAAATGCAGACCCTTTAAATCACAAATGCCTGGCACCCATTCCATGGGTCCCAACTCTCCAGGTTGAAGGGAATATTACTACAGCTATAACATGTACGGGAAATCTAGAGAACGGACACATTGTGAATAGAAAGGTTTCTAAAACTCAAAGAATAGTCCCTCTCCTGGTGCTCCCGTTTTACTTTCCATCTGCTTTACTATCAACCTCCCAACTTGGAGAGACAGCCCCTTTAACCTCCTGGTTCACACAGGTTGCCAATCTGGCAGAGGATGAAAGGGAAGAGGGAGAACCAATGAGAGAGTAGCTGTTAGGCATTTGGACGGGCACATATCAGTCTAATGTCCCGGCAGGAAGAAGAATTAACCAAAGTCTCAGCCACCCACCGGGAAACAGCATAGTTCCTGAACCAAAATTTTGGACATGCGGTCAGCTCACAAAAAACGAGTTGAAAAATGGAGCTCAGGGGCACAGCAATTCACAAACTGGCACAGTAATAAAGGACAACTATCGTCCAAAAATCTGTTGAGGGAAGGCAACGAGGCGGAGTTGAAAGCGAGACACAATAGCAGGAAACAGATTTCAAGAGGTACGTTGGAATCACCTTTAAAGCACAGGAAGAGGGGCACAACTTCGACAATGATGCACTTGGCCAAAAAGGGCGTATGCATTTTCTCTTGAATATGTTCATGAGAAAACGCATACACCCATTATGGCCAAGCAAGGAAGGGGGCAATGCCAATCTGCACTACAAAGAAGTATCACTTCCCACCGGTCAAATGGGACATCCACAAAATACGTAAAAACCAGAATGGCAAGACAGGCCCTGGAGAACAGGGAGCCTTGTTATGCTGATTGGCGGGATGTAAATTGCCAACTGCCTCTCTGGAGGAGTGCATTGTGTACCCTAAAACAAGTAAACAACAGAGCTACAGAGCCAAGGGCACTTCCAGTCTAGGGAATATACCTTGGGAAAACTGAAAATCAATAAGACAGAGCCACCCCAAAATTTAGGGCTGTACTGCTTACAAGGACCTCAACTTGGGTTCACCTTAAATATCCCAGGAAATATAAATATGGTTCAAAAAATTGTGGTATTTACGTACGATGGAATATCCATCAGCCATGAAATCAATGTCATAAGACCAGTAGCAGCAAAATGGGTTGATTCAGGTACGATAATTCTAAGTGAAATAAGTCACACAGAAAAAGAAACTTATCATAAGATATCACTTATGAAGATCCTGTAAACATGGCTACACTTGAACTGAGTTAGGAAAGAGAACAGAGTCTCAAATTTAGAAAATTCTCTTATGCCTGCTTAAGGGGGAAGGAGAGGTGGGGTGATGCATAAAACCAGAGTTTGATATAAGCACAGGTACCGTTCCAAAAACCAACTATGGAATAGACAAGACCTACACCTTCCTCAGTGAAAGGGACTCAAAACACCATATTTCCCGCAGAGGAATATATCTGACTAGTAAGAATCTTAAAACCTATGTATTGATATGTCTCCATAAGGGAATCAAGTGTGTCTAGACTGGCATAATCATGGCGGCGAGAATCACCTCAAACCCACTATAAAAAGGAATTTCAAAAACAAAACAAAAAACTGGGAAATTCTTTACAATTCCTTCAGGGTCTCTGATGAAAGCTGGAATGACCATATCTACAACGACAGCTGGATGTGGCATAAGGCTGGAAACTTGGGACTGAGAGGATTGGTGAGATAGGGTGAGCAAATGCAGACCCTTTAAAGCAATAATGCATGGCACCCATTCCATGGGTCCGAACTCTCCAGGTTGAATGGAATATTACTACAGCTATAACATGTGCGGGAAACCTAGAGAACGGACACACTGTGAATACGAAAGGTTTCTAAAACTCAACGCATAGTCCCTCTCCTGGTGCTCCGGTTTGACTTTCCGTCTGCTTTACTATCAACCTCCCAACTGGGAGAGACAGCGCCTTTAACCTCTTGGTTCGCACAGGTTGCCAATTTGGCAGAGGATGAAAGGGAAGAGGGAGAACCAATGAGAGAGTAGCTGTTAGGCATTTGGACGGGCACATATCACTGTAATTTCCCGGCAGGAAGAAGAATTAACCAAATTCTCAGCCACCCACCGGGAACCAGTATAGGTCCTGAACCAAAATTTTGGACTTGCGGTCAGCTCACCAAAAACGAGTTGAAAAATGGAGCTCAGGGGCACAGCAATTCACAAACTGGCCGAGTAATAAAGGACAACTATCGTCCAAAAATCTGTTGAGGGAAGGCAACGAGGCGGACTTGAAAGCGAGGCAGAATAGCAGGAAACAGATTTCAAGAGGTACGTTGGAATCGCCTTTAAAGCACAGGAAGAGGGGCACAACTTCGACAATGATGCACTTGGTCAAAAAGGGCGTATGCGTTTTCTCCTGAATATATTCAGGAGAAAACGCATACGCCCTTTTTGGCCAAGCAAGCAAGCGGGCAATGCAAATCTGCACTACAAAGAAGTATCACTTCCCACCGGTCAAAAGGGACATCCACAAAATGTGTAAGAACAAGAAAGGCAAGACAGGCCCTGGAGAACAGGGAGCCTTGTTATGCTGATGGGCGGGATGTAAATTGCCAACTGCCTCTCTGGAGGAGTGCATTCTGTTCCCTAAAACAAGTAAACAACAGAGCTACAGAGCCAAGGGCACTACCAGTCTAGGGAATATACCTTGGGAAAACTGAAAATCAATAAGACAGAGCCACCCCAAAATTTAAGGCTGCACTGCATACAAGGACCTCAACTTGGATACACCTTAAGTATCCCAGAAAATATAAACATGGTTCAAAAAATTGTGGTACTTACGTACGATGGAATATCCCTCAGCCATGAAATCAATGTCATAAGACCAGTAGCAGCAAAATGGGTGGATTCAGGTACGATGATTCTAAGTGAAATAAGTCACACAGAAAAAGAAACTTATCATAAGATATCACTTATGAAGATCCTGTAAACATGGCTACACTTGAACTGAGTTAGGAAAGAGAACAGTGTCTCACATTTAGAAAACACTCTTATACCTGCTTAAGGGGGAAGGAGAGGTGGGGTGATGCATAAAACCAGAGTTTGATATAAGCACAGGTACCGTTCCAAAAACCAACTATGGAATAGACAAGACCTACACCGTCCTCAGCGAAAGGGACTCAAAACCCCATATTTCCCGCAGAGGAAAATATCTGACTAGTAAGAATCTTAAAACCTATGTATTGATATGTCTCCGTAAGGGAATCAACTGTGTCTAGACTGGCATAAACATGGCAGCGAGAATCAGCTCAAACCCACTATAAAAAGGAATTTCAAAAACAAAACAAAAAAACTGGGAAATTCTTTACAATTCCTTCAGGGTCTCTGATGAAAGCTGGAATGACCCTATCTACAACGACAGCTGGATGTGGCATAAGGAGGGACACTTGGGACTGAGACGGTTGGTGAGATTGGGTGAGCAAATGCAGACCCTTTAAAGCAATAATGCATGGCACCCATTCCATGGGTCCGAACTCTCCAGGTTGAAGGGAATATTACTACAGCTATAACATGTGCGGGAAACCTAGAGAACGGACACACTGTGAATACGAAAGGTTTCTAAAACTCAACGAATAGTCCCTCTCCTGGTGCTCCGGTTTGACTTTCCGTCTGCTTTACTATCAACCTCCCAACTTGGAGAGACAGCCCCTTTAACCTCTTGGTTCGCACAGGTTGCCAATTTGGCAGAGGATGAAAGGGAAGAGGGAGAACCAATGAGAGAGTAGCTGTTAGGCATTTGGACGGGCACATATCACTGTAATTTCCCGGCAGGAAGAAGAATTAACCAAATTCTCAGCCACCCACCGGGAACCAGTATAGGTCCTGAACCAAAATTTTGGACTTGCGGTCAGCTCACCAAAAACGAGTTGAAAAATGGAGCTCAGGGGCACAGCAATTCACAAACTGGCCGAGTAATAAAGGACAACTATCGTCCAAAAATCTGTTGAGGGAAGGCAACGAGGCGGACTTGAAAGCGAGGCAGAATAGCAGGAAACAGATTTCAAGAGGTACGTTGGAATCGCCTTTAAAGCACAGGAAGAGGGGCACAACTTCGACAATGATGCACTTGGCCAAAAAGGGCGTATGCGTTTTCTCCTGAATATATTCAGGAGAAAACGCATACGCCCTTTTTGGCCAAGCAAGCAAGCGGGCAATGCAAATCAGCACTACAAAGAAGTATCACTTCCCACCGGTCAAAAGGGACATCCACAAAATGTGTAAGAACAAGAAAGGCAAGACAGGCCCTGGAGAACAGGGAGCCTTATTATGCTGATGGGCGGGATGTAAATTGACAACTGCCTCTCTGGAGGAGTGCATTCTGTTCCCTAAAACAAGTAAAGAACAGAGCTACAGAGCCAAGGGCACTACCAGTCTAGGGAATATACCTTGGGAAAACTGAAAATCAATAAGACAGAGCCACCCCAAAATTTAGGGCTGCACTGCATACAAGGGCCTCAACTTGGATACACCTTAAGTATCCCAGAAAATATAAACATGGTTCAAAAAATTGTGGTACTTACGTACGATGGAATATCCCTCAGCCATGAAATCAATGTCATAAGTCCAGTAGCAGCAAAATGGGTGGATTCAGGTACGATGATTCTAAGTGAAGTAAGTCACACAGAAAAAGAAACTTATCATAAGATATCACTTATGAAGATCCTGTAAACATGGCTACACTTGAACTGAGTTAGGAAAGAGAACGGTGTCTCACATTTAGAAAACACTCTTATACCTGCTTAAGGGGGAAGGAGAGGTGGGGTGATGCATAAAACCAGAGTTTGATATAAGCACAGGTACCATTCCAAAAACCAACTATGGAATAGACAAGACCTACACCGTCCTCAGCGAAAGGGACTCAAAACCCCATATTTCCCGCAGAGGAAAATATCTGACTAGTAAGAATCTTAAAACCTATGTATTGATATGTCTCCATAAGGGAATCAAGTGTGTCTAGACTGGCATAAACATGGCAGCGAGAATCAGCTCAAACCCACTATAAAAAGGAATTTCAAAAACAAAACAAAAAAACTGGGAAATTCTTTACAATTCCTTCAGGGTCTTTGATGAAGGCTGGAATGACCCTATCTACAACGACAGCTGGATGTGGCATAAGGAGGGACACTTGGGACTGAGACGATTGGTGAGATTGGGTGAGCAAATGCAGACCCTTTAAAGCAAAAATGCATGGCACCCATTCCATGGGTCCGAACTCTCCAGGTTGAAGGGAATATTACTACAGCTATAACAAGTGCGGGAAACCTAGAGAACGGACACACTGTGAATACGAAAGGTTTCTAAAAATCAACGCATAGTCCCTCTCCTGGTGCTCCGGTTTGACTTTCCGTCTGCTTTACTATCAACCTCCCAACTTGGAGAGACAGCCCCTTTAACCTCTTGGTTCGCACAGGTTGCCAATTTGGCAGAGGATGAAAGGGAAGAGGGAGAACCAATGAGAGAGTAGCTGTTAGGCATTTGGACGGGCACATATCACTGTAATTTCCCGGCAGGAAGAAGAATTAACCAAATTCTCAGCCACCCACCGGGAACCAGTATAGGTCTTGAACCAAAATTTTGGACTTGCGGTCAGCTCACCAAAAACGAGTTGAAAAATGGAGCTCAGGGGCACAGCAATTCACAAACTGGCCGAGTAATAAAGGACAACTATCGTCCAAAAATCTGTTGAGGGAAGGCAACGAGGCGGACTTGAAAGCGAGGCAGAATAGCAGGAAACAGATTTCAAGAGGTACGTTGGAATCGCCTTTAAAGCACAGGAAGAGGGGCACAACTTCGACAATGATGCACTTGGCCAAAAAGGGCGTATGCGTTTTCTCCTGAATATATTCAGGAGAAAACGCATACGCCCTTTTTGGCCAAGCAAGCAAGCGGGCAATGCAAATCTGCACTACAAAGAAGTATCACTTCCCACCGGTCAAAAGGGACATCCACAAAATGTGTAGGAACAAGAAAGGCAAGACAGGCCCTGGAGAACAGGGAGCCTTGTTATGCTGATGGGCGGGATGTAAATTGCCAACTGCCTCTCTGGAGGAGTGCATTCTGTTCCCTAAAACAAGTAAAGAACAGAGCTACAGAGCCAAGGGCACTACCAGTCTAGGGAATATACCTTGGGAAAACTGAAAATCAATAAGACAGAGCCACCTCAAAATTTAGGGCTGCACTGCATACAAGGGCCTCAACTTGGATACACCTTAAATATCCCAGAAAATATAAACATGGTTCAAAAAATTGTGGTACTTACGTACGATAGAATATCCCTCAGCCATGAAATCAATGTCATAAGACCAGTAGCAGCAAAATGGGTGGATTCAGGTACGATGATTCTAAGTGAAATAAGTCACACAGAAAAAGAAACTTATCATAAGATATCACTTATGAAGATCCTGTAAACATGGCTACACTTGAACTGAGTTAGGAAAGAGAACAGTGTCTCACATTTAGAAAACACTCTTATACCTGCTTAAGGGGGAAGGAGAGGTGGGGTGATGCATAAAACCAGAGTTTGATATAAGCACAGGTACCGTTCCAAAAACCAACTATGGAATAGACAAGACCTACACCGTCCTCAGCGAAAGGGACTCAAAACCCCATATTTCCCGCAGAGGAAAATATCTGACTAGTAAGAATCTTAAAACCTATGTATTGATATGTCTCCGTAAGGGAATCAAGTGTGTCTAGACTGGCATAAACATGGCAGCGAGAATCAGCTCAAACCCACTATAAAAAGGAATTTCAAAAACAAAACAAAAAAACTGGGAAATTCTTTACAATTCCTTCAGGGTCTCTGATGAAAGCTGGAATGACCCTATCTACAACGACAGCTGGATGTGGCATAAGGAGGGACACTTGGGACTGAGACGATTGGTGAGATTGGGTGAGCAAATGCAGACCCTTTAAAGCAATAATGCATGGCACCCATTCCATGGGTCCGAACTCTCCAGGTTGAAGGGAATATTACTACAGCTGTAACATGTGCGGGAAACCTAGAGAACGGACACACTGTGAATACGAAAGGTTTCTAAAACTCAACGCATAGTCCCTCTCCTGGTGCTCCGGTTTGACTTTCCGTCTGCTTTACTATCAACCTCCCAACTTGGAGAGACAGCTCCTTTAACCTCTTGGTTCGCACAGGTTGCCAATTTGGCAGAGGATGAAAGGGAAGAGGGAGAACCAATGAGAGAGTAGCTGTTAGGCATTTGGACGGGCACATATCACTGTAATTTCCCGGCAGGAAGAAGAATTAACCAAATTCTCAGCCACCCACCGGGAACCAGTATAGGTCCTGAACCAAAATTTTGGACTTGCGGTCAGCTCACCAAAAACGAGTTGATAAATGGAGCTCAGGGGCACAGCAATTCACAAACTGGCCGAGTAATAAAGGACAACTATCGTCCAAAAATCTGTTGAGGGAAGGCAACGAGGCGGACTTGAAAGCGAGGCAGAATAGCAGGAAACAGATTTCAAGAGGTACGTTGGAATCGCCTTTAAAGCACAGGAAGAGGGGCACAACTTCGACAATGATGCACTTGGCCAAAAAGGGCGTATGCGTTTTCTCCTGAATATATTCAGGAGAAAACGCATACGCCCTTTTTGGCCAAGCAAGCAAGCGGGCAATGCAAATCTGCACTACAAAGAAGTATCACTTCCCACCGGTCAAAAGGGACATCCACAAAATGTGTAAGAACAAGAAAGGCAAGACAGGCCCTGGAGAACAGGGAGCCTTGTTATGCTGATGGGCGGGATGTAAATTGCCAACTGCCTCTCTGGAGGAGTGCATTCTGTTCCCTAAAACAAGTAAACAACAGAGCTACAGAGCCAAGGGCACTACCAGTCTAGGGAATATACCTTGGGAAAACTGAAAATCAATAAGACAGAGCCTCCCCAAAATTTAAGGCTGCACTGCATACAAGGACCTCAACTTGGATACACCTTAAGTATCCCAGAAAATATAAACATGGTTCAAAAAATTGTGGTACTTACGTACGATGGAATATCCCTCAGCCATGAAATCAATGTCATAAGACCAGTAGCAGCAAAATGGGTGGATTCAGGTACGATGATTCTAAGTGAAATAAGTCACACAGAAAAAGAAACTTATCATAAGATATCACTTATGAAGATCCTGTAAACATGGCTACACTTGAACTGAGTTAGGAAAGAGGACAGTGTCTCACATTTAGAAAACACTCTTATACCTGCTTAAGGGGGAAGGAGAGGTGGGGTGATGCATAAAACCAGAGTTTGATATAAGCACAGGTACCGTTCCAAAAACCAACTATGGAATAGACAAGACCTACACCGTCCTCAGCGAAAGGGACTCAAAACCCCATATTTCCCGCAGAGGAAAATATCTGACTAGTAAGAATCTTAAAACCTATGTATTGATATGTCTCTGTAAGGGAATCAACTGTGTCTAGACTGGCATAAACATGGCAGCGAGAATCAGCTCAAACCCACTATAAAAAGGAATTTCAAAAACAAAACAAAAAAACTGGGAAATTCTTTACAATTCCTTCAGGGTCTCTGATGAAAGCTGGAATGACCCTATCTACAACGACAGCTGGATGTGGCATAAGGAGGGACACTTGGGACTGAGACGGTTGGTGAGATTGGGTGAGCAAATGCAGACCCTTTAAAGCAATAATGCATGGCACCCATTCCATGGGTCCGAACTCTCCAGGTTGAAGGGAATATTACTACAGCTATAACATGTGCGGGAAACCTAGAGAACGGACACACTGTGAATACGAAAGGTTTCTAAAACTCAACGCATAGTCCCTCTCCTGGTGCTCCGGTTTGACTTTCCGTCTGCTTTACTATCAACCTCCCAACTGGGAGAGACAGCGCCTTTAACCTCTTGGTTCGCACAGGTTGCCAATTTGGCAGAGGATGAAAGGGAAGAGGGAGAACCAATGAGAGAGTAGCTGTTAGGCATTTGGACGGGCACATATCACTGTAATTTCCCGGCAGGAAGAAGAATTAACCAAATTCTCAGCCACCCACCGGGAACCAGTATAGGTCCTGAACCAAAATTTTGGACTTGCGGTCAGCTCACCAAAAACGAGTTGAAAAATGGAGCTCAGGGGCACAGCAATTCACAAACTGGCCGAGTAATAAAGGACAACTATCGTCCAAAAATCTGTTGAGGGAAGGCAACGAGGCGGACTTGAAAGCGAGGCAGAATAGCAGGAAACAGATTTCAAGAGGTACGTTGGAATCGCCTTTAAAGCACAGGAAGAGGGGCACAACTTCGACAATGATGCACTTGGCCAAAAAGGGCGTATGCGTTTTCTCCTGAATATATTCAGGAGAAAACGCATACGCCCTTTTTGGCCAAGCAAGCAAGCGGGCAATGCAAATCTGCACTACAAAGAAGTATCACTTCCCACCAGTCAAAAGGGACATCCACAAAATGTGTAAGAACAAGAAAGGCAAGACAGGCCCTGGAGAACAGGGAGCCTTGTTATGCTGATGGGCGGGATGTAAATTGCCAACTGCCTCTCTGGAGGAGTGCATTCTGTTCCCTAAAACAAGTAAAGAACAGAGCTACAGAGCCAAGGGCACTACCAGCCTAGGGAATATACCTTGGGAAAACTGAAAATCAATAAGACAGAGCCACCCCAAAATTTAGGGCTGCACTGCATACAAGGACCTCAACTTGGATACACCTTAAGTATCCCAGAAAATATATACATGGTTCAAAAAATTGTGGTAATTACATACGATGGAATATCCCTCAGCCATGAAATCAATGTCATAAGACCAGTAGCAGCAAAATGGGTGGATTCAGGTACGATGATTCTAAGTGAAATAAGTCACACAGAAAAAGAAACTTATCATAAGATATCACTTATGAAGATCCTGTAAACATGGCTACACTTGAACTGAGTTAGGAAAGAGAACAGTGTCTCACATTTAGAAAACACTCTTATACCTGCTTAAGGGGGAAGGTGAGGTGGGGTGATGAATAAAACCAGAGTTTGATATAAGCACAGGTACCGTTCCAAAAACCAACTATGGAATAGACAAGACCTACACCGTCCTCAGCGAAAGGGACTCAAAACCCCATATTTCCCGCAGAGGAAAATATCTGACTAGTAAGAATCTTAAAACCTATGTATTGATATGTCTCCATAAGGGAATCAAGTGTGTCTAGACTGGCATAAACATGGCAGCGAGAATCAGCTCAAACCCACTATAAAAAGGAATTTCAAAAACAAAACAAAAAAACTGGGAAATTCTTTACAATTCCTTCAGGGTCTCTGATGAAAGCTGGAATGACCCTATCTACAACGACAGCTGGATGTGGCATAAGGAGGGACACTTGGGACTGAGACGATTGGTGAGATTGGGTGAGCAAATGCAGACCCTTTAAAGCAATAATGCATGGCACCCATTCCATGGGTCCGAACTCTCCAGGTTGAAGGGAATATTACTACAGCTGTAACATGTGCGGGAAACCTAGAGAACGGACACACTGTGAATACGAAAGGTTTCTAAAACTCAACGCATAGTCCCTCTCCTGGTGCTCCGGTTTGACTTTCCGTCTGCTTTACTATCAACCTCCCAACTTGGAGAGACAGCTCCTTTAACCTCTTGGTTCGCACAGGTTGCCAATTTGGCAGAGGATGAAAGGGAAGAGGGAGAAACAATGAGAGAGTAGCTGTTAGGCATTTGGACGGGCACATATCACTGTAATTTCCCGGCAGGAAGAAGAATTAACCAAATTCTCAGCCACCCACCGGGAACCAGTATAGGTCCTGAACCAAAATTTTGGACTTGCGGTCAGCTCACCAAAAACGAGTTGAAAAATGGAGCTCAGGGGCACAGCAATTCACAAACTGGCCGAGTAATAAAGGACAACTATCGTCCAAAAATCTGTTGAGGGAAGGCAACGAGGCGGACTTGAAAGCGAGGCAGAATAGCAGGAAACAGATTTCAAGAGGTACGTTGGAATCGCCTTTAAAGCACAGGAAGAGGGGCACAACTTCGACAATGATGCACTTGGCCAAAAAGGGCGTATGCGTTTTCTCTTGAATATATTCAGGAGAAAACGCATACGACCTTTTTGGCCAAGCAAGCAAGCGGGCAATGCAAATCTGCACTACAAAGAAGTATCACTTCCCACCAGGCAAAAGGGACATCCACAAAATGTGTAAGAACAAGAAAGGCAAGACAGGCCCTGGAGAACAGGGAGCCTTGTTATGCTGATGGGCGGGATGTAAATTGCCAACTGCCTCTCTGGAGGAGTGCATTCTGTTCCCTAAAACAAGTAAAGAACAGAGCTACAGAGCCAAGGGCACTACCAGCCTAGGGAATATACCTTGGGAAAACTGAAAATCAATAAGACAGAGCCACCCCAAAATTTAGGGCTGCACTGCATACAAGGACCTCAACTTGGATACACCTTAAGTATCCCAGAAAATATAAACATGGTTCAAAAAATTGTGGTAATTACGTACGATGGAATATCCCTCAGCCATGAAATCAATGTCATAAGACCAGTAGCAGCAAAATGGGTGGATTCAGGTACGATGATTCTAAGTGAAATAAGTCACACAGAAAAAGAAACTTATCATAAGATATCACTTATGAAGATCCTGTAAACATGGCTACACTTGAACTGAGTTAGGAAAGAGGACAGTGTCTCACATTTAGAAAACACTCTTATACCTGCTTAAGGGGGAAGGAGAGGTGGGGTGATGCATAAAACCAGAGTTTGATATAAGCACAGGTACCGTTCCAAAAACCAACTATGGAATAGACAAGACCTACACCGTCCTCAGCGAAAGGGACTCAAAACCCCATATTTCCCGCAGAGGAAAATATCTGACTAGTAAGAATCTTAAAACCTATGTATTGATATGTCTCTGTAAGGGAATCAACTGTGTCTAGACTGGCATAAACATGGCAGCGAGAATCAGCTCAAACCCACTATAAAAAGGAATTTCAAAAACAAAACAAAAAAACTGGGAAATTCTTTACAATTCCTTCAGGGTCTCTGATGAAAGCTGGAATGACCCTATCTACAACGACAGCTGGATGTGGCATAAGGAGGGACACTTGGGACTGAGACGGTTGGTGAGATTGGGTGAGCAAATGCAGACCCTTTTAAGCAATAATGCATGGCACCCATTCCATGGGTCCGAACTCTCCAGGTTGAAGGGAATATTACTACAGCTGTAACATGTGCGGGAAACCTAGAGAACGGACACACTGTGAATACGAAAGGTCTCTAAAACTCAACGCATAGTCCCTCTCCTGGTGTTCCGGTTTGACTTTCCGTCTGCTTTACTATCAACCTCCCAACTTGGAGAGACAGCTCCTTTAACCTCTTGGTTCGCACAGGTTGCCAATTTGGCAGAGGATGAAAGGGAAGAGGGAGAACCAATGAGAGAGTAGCTGTTAGGCATTTGGACGGGCACATATCACTGTAATTTCCCGGCAGGAAGAAGAATTAACCAAATTCTCAGCCACCCACCGGGAACCAGTATAGGTCCTGAACCAAAATTTTGGACTTGCGGTCAGCTCACCAAAAACGAGTTGAAAAATGGAGCTCTGGGGCACAGCAATTCACAAACTGGCCGAGTAATAAAGGACAACTATCGTCCAAAAATCTGTTGAGGGAAGGCAACGAGGCGGACTTGAAAGCGAGGCAGAATAGCAGGAAACAGATTTCAAGAGGTACGTTGGAATCGCCTTTAAAGCACAGGAAGAGGGGCACAACTTCGACAATGATGCACTTGGCCAAAAAGGGCGTATGCGTTTTCTCCTGAATATATTCAGGAGAAAACGCATACGCCCTTTTTGGCCAAGCAAGCAAGCGGGCAATGCAAATCTGCACTACAAAGAAGTATCACTTCCCACCGGTCAAAAGGGACATCCACAAAATGTGTAAGAACAAGAAAGGCAAGACAGGCCCTGGAGAACAGGGAGCCTTGTTATGCTGATGGGCGGGATGTAAATTGCCAACTGCCTCTCTGGAGGAGTGCATTCTGTTCCCTAAAACAAGTAAAGAACAGAGCTACAGAGCCAAGGGCACTACCAGTCTAGGGAATATACCTTGGGAAAACTGAAAATCAATAAGACAGAGCCACCCCAAAATTTAAGGCTGCACTGCATACAAGGACCTCAACTTGGATACACCTTAAGTATCCCAGAAAATATAAACATGGTTCAAAAAATTGTGGTACTTACGTACGATGGAATATCCCTCAGCCATGAAATCAAAGTCATAAGACCAGTAGCAGCAAAATGGGTGGATTCAGGTACGATGATTCTAAGTGAAATAAGTCACACAGAAAAAGAAACTTATCATAAGATATCACTTATGAAGATCCTGTAAACATGGCTACACTTGAACTGAGTTAGGAAAGAGGACAGTGTCTCACATTTAGAAAACACCCTTATACCTGCTTAAGGGGGAAGGAGAGGTGGGGTGATGCATAAAACCAGAGTTTGATATAAGCACAGGTACCGTTCCAAAAACCAACTATGGAATAGACAAGACCTACACCGTCCTCAGCGAAAGGGACTCAAAACCCCATATTTCCCGCAGAGGAAAATATCTGACTAGTAAGAATCTTAAAACCTATGTATTGATATGTCTCCGTAAGGGAATCAACTGTGTCTAGACTGGCATAAACATGGCAGCGAGAATCAGCTCAAACCCACTATAAAAAGGAATTTCAAAAACAAAACAAAAAAACTGGGAAATTCTTTACAATTCCTTCAGGGTCTCTGATGAAAGCTGGAATGACCCTATCTACAACGACAGCTGGATGTGGCATAAGGAGGGACACTTGGGACTGAGACGGTTGGTGAGATTGGGTGAGCAAATGCAGACCCTTTAAAGCAATAATGCATGGCACCCATTCCATGGGTCCGAACTCTCCAGGTTGAAGGGAATATTACTACAGCTATAACATGTGCGGGAAACCTAGAGAACGGACACACTGTGAATACGAAAGGTTTCTAAAACTCAACGCATAGTCCCTCTCCTGGTGCTCCGGTTTGACTTTCCGTCTGCTTTACTATCAACCTCCCAACTTGGAGAGACAGCGCCTTTAACCTCTTGGTTCGCACAGGTTGCCAATTTGGCAGAGGATGAAAGGGAAGAGGGAGAACCAATGAGAGAGTAGCTGTTAGGCATTTGGACAGGCACATATCACTGTAATTTCCCGGCAGGAAGAAGAATTAACCAAATTCTCAGCCACCCACCGGGAACCAGTATAGGTCCTGAACCAAAATTTTGGACTTGCGGTCAGCTCACCAAAAACGAGTTGAAAAATGGAGCTCAGGGGCACAGCAATTCACAAACTGGCCGAGTAATAAAGGACAACTATCGTCCAAAAATCTGTTGAGGGAAGGCAACGAGGCGGACTTGAAAGCGAGGCAGAATAGCAGGAAACAGATTTCAAGAGGTACGTTGGAATCGCCTTTAAAGCACAGGAAGAGGGGCACAACTTCGACAATGATGCACTTGTCCAAAAAGGGCGTATGCGTTTTCTCCTGAATATATTCAGGAGAAAACGCATACGCCCTTTTTGGCCAAGCAAGCAAGCGGGCAATGCAAATCTGCACTACAAAGAAGTATCACTTCCCACCAGTCAAAAGGGACATCCACAAAATGTGTAAGAACAAGAAAGGCAAGACAGGCCCTGGAGAACAGGGAGCCTTGTTATGCTGATGGGCGGGATGTAAATTGCCAACTGCCTCTCTGGAGGAGTGCATTCTGTTCCCTAAAACAAGTAAACAACAGAGCTACAGAGCCAAGGGCACTACCAGCCTAGGGAATATACCTTGGGAAAACTGAAAATCAATAAGACAGAGCCACCCCAAAATTTAGGGCTGCACTGCATACAAGGACCTCAACTTGGATACACCTTAAGTATCCCAGAAAATATAAACATGGTTCAAAAAATTGTGGTAATTACGTACGATGGAATATCCCTCAGCCATGAAATCAATGTCATAAGACCAGTAGCAGCAAAATGGGTGGATTCAGGTACGATGATTCTAAGTGAAATAAGTCACACAGAAAAAGAAACTTATCATAAGATATCACTTATGAAGATCCTGTAAACATGGCTACACTTGAACTGAGTTAGGAAAGAGAACAGTGTCTCACATTTAGAAAACACTCTTATACCTGCTTAAGGGGGAAGGTGAGGTGGGGTGATGAATAAAACCAGAGTTTGATATAAGCACAGGTACCGTTCCAAAAACCAACTATGGAATAGACAAGACCTACACCGTCCTCAGCGAAAGGGACTCAAAACCCCATATTTCACGCAGAGGAAAATATCTGACTAGTAAGAATCTTAAAACCTATGTATTGATATGTCTCCATAAGGGAATCAAGTGTGTCTAGACTGGCATAAACATGGCAGCGAGAATCAGCTCAAACCCACTATAAAAAGGAATTTCAAAAACAAAACAAAAAAACTGGGAAATTCTTTACAATTCCTTCAGGGTCTCTGATGAAAGCTGGAATGACCCTATCTACAACGACAGCTGGATGTGGCATAAGGAGGGACACTTGGGACTGAGACGATTGGTGAGATTGGGTGAGCAAATGCAGACCCTTTAAAGCAATAATGCATGGCACCCATTCCATGGGTCCGAACTCTCCAGGTTGAAGGGAATATTACTACAGCTGTAACATGTGCGGGAAACCTAGAGAACGGACACACTGTGAATACGAAAGGTTTCTAAAACTCAACGCATAGTCCCTCTCCTGGTGCTCCGGTTTGACTTTACGTCTGCTTTACTATCAACCTCCCAACTTGGAGAGACAGCTCCTTTAACCTCTTGGTTCGCACAGGTTGCCAATTTGGCAGAGGATGAAAGGGAAGAGGGAGAACCAATGAGAGAGTAGCTGTTAGGCATTTGGATGGGCACATATCACTGTAATTTCCAGGCAGGAAGAAGAATTAACCAAATTCTCAGCCACCCACCGGGAACCAGTATAGGTCCTGAACCAAAATTTTGGACTTGCGGTCAGCTCACCAAAAACGAGTTGAAAAATGGAGCTCAGGGGCACAGCAATTCACAAACTGGCCGAGTAATAAAGGACAACTATCGTCCAAAAATCTGTTGAGGGAAGGCAACGAGGCGGACTTGAAAGCGAGGCAGAATAGCAGGAAACAGATTTCAAGAGGTACGTTGGAATCGCCTTTAAAGCACAGGAAGAGGGGCACAACTTCGACAATGATGCACTTGGCCAAAAAGGGCGTATGCGTTTTCTCCTGAATATATTCAGGAGAAAACGCATACGCCCTTTTTGGCCAAGCAAGCAAGCGGGCAATGCAAATCTGCACTACAAAGAAGTATCACTTCCCACCGGTCAAAAGGGACATCCACAAAATGTGTAAGAACAAGAAAGGCAAGACAGGCCCTGGAGAACAGGGAGCCTTGTTATGCTGATGGGCGGGATGTAAATTGCCAACTGCCTCTCTGGAGGAGTGCATTCTGTTCCCTAAAACAAGTAAACAACAGAGCTACAGAGCCAAGGGCACTACCAGTCTAGGGAATATACCTTGGGAAAACTGAAAATCAATAAGACAGAGCCACCCCAAAATTTAAGGCTGCACTGCATACAAGGACCTCAACTTGGATACACCTTAAGTATCCCAGAAAATATAAACATGGTTCAAAAAATTGTGGTACTTACGTACGATGGAATATCCCTCAGCCATGAAATCAATGTCATAAGACCAGTAGCAGCAAAATGGGTGGATTCAGGTACGATGATTCTAAGTGAAATAAGTCACACAGCAAAAGAAACTTATCATAAGATATCACTTATGAAGATCCTGTAAACATGGCTACACTTGAACTGAGTTAGGAAAGAGGACAGTGTCTCACATTTAGAAAACACTCTTATACCTGCTTAAGGGGGAAGGAGAGGTGGGGTGATGCATAAAACCAGAGTTTGATATAAGCACAGGTACCGTTCCAAAAACCAACTATGGAATAGACAAGACCTACACCGTCCTCAGCGAAAGGGACTCAAAACCCCATATTTCCCGCAGAGGAAAATATCTGACTAGTAAGAATCTTAAAACCTATGTATTGATATGTCTCTGTAAGGGAATCAACTGTGTCTAGACTGGCATAAACATGGCAGCGAGAATCAGCTCAAACCCACTATAAAAAGGAATTTCAAAAACAAAACAAAAAAACTGGGAAATTCTTTACAATTCCTTCAGGGTCTCTGATGAAAGCTGGAATGACCCTATCTACAACGACAGCTGGATGTGGCATAAGGAGGGACACTTGGGACTGAGACGGTTGGTGAGATTGGGTGAGCAAATGCAGACCCTTTAAAGCAATAATGCATGGCACCCATTCCATGGGTCCGAACTCTCCAGGTTGAAGGGAATATTACTACAGCTATAACATGTGCGGGAAACCTAGAGAACGGACACACTGTGAATACGAAAGGTTTCTAAAACTCAACGCATAGTCCCTCTCCTGGTGCTCCGGTTTGACTTTCCGTCTGCTTTACTATCAACCTCCCAACTTGGAGAGACAGCGCCTTTAACCTCTTGGTTCGCACAGGTTGCCAATTTGGCAGAGGATGAAAGGGAAGAGGGAGAACCAATGAGAGAGTAGCTGTTAGGCATTTGGACGGGCACATATCACTGTAATTTCCCGGCAGGAAGAAGAATTAACCAAATTCTCAGCCACCCACCGGGAACCAGTATAGGTCCTGAACCAAAATTTTGGACTTGCGGTCAGCTCACCAAAAACGAGTTGAAAAATGGAGCTCAGGGGCACAGCAATTCACAAACTGGCCGAGTAATAAAGGACAACTATCGTCCAAAAATCTGTTGAGGGAAGGCAACGAGGCGGACTTGAAAGCGAGGCAGAATAGCAGGAAACAGATTTCAAGAGGTACGTTGGAATCGCCTTTAAAGCACAGGAAGAGGGGCACAACTTCGACAATGATGCACTTGGCCAAAAAGGGCGTATGCGTTTTCTCCTGAATATATTCAGGAGAAAACGCATACGCCCTTTTTGGCCAAGCAAGCAAGCGGGCAATGCAAATCTGCACTACAAAGAAGTATCACTTCCCACCAGTCAAAAGGGACATCCACAAAATGTGTAAGAACAAGAAAGGCAAGACAGGCCCTGGAGAACAGGGAGCCTTGTTATGCTGATGGGCGGGATGTAAATTGCCAACTGCCTCTCTGGAGGAGTGCATTCTGTTCCCTAAAACAAGTAAACAACAGAGCTACAGAGCTAAGGGCACTACCAGCCTAGGGAATATACCTTGGGAAAACTGAAAATCAATAAGACAGAGCCACCCCAAAATTTAGGGCTGCACTGCATACAAGGACCTCAACTTGGATACACCTTAAGTATCCCAGAAAATATAAACATGGTTCAAAAAATTGTGGTAATTACGTACGATGGAATATCCCTCAGCCATGAAATCAATGTCATAAGACCAGTAGCAGCAAAATGGGTGGATTCAGGTACGATGATTCTAAGTGAAATAAGTCACACAGAAAAAGAAACTTATCATAAGATATCACTTATGAAGATCCTGTAAACATGGCTACACTTGAACTGAGTTAGGAAAGAGAACAGTGTCTCACATTTAGAAAACACTCTTATACCTGCTTAAGGGGGAAGGTGAGGTGGGGTGATGAATAAAACCAGAGTTTGATATAAGCACAGGTACCGTTCCAAAAACCAACTATGGAATAGACAAGACCTACACCGTCCTCAGCGAAAGGGACTCAAAACCCCATATTTCCCGCAGAGGAAAATATCTGACTAGTAAGAATCTTAAAACCTATGTATTGATATGTCTCCATAAGGGAATCAAGTGTGTCTAGACTGGCATAAACATGGCAGCGAGAATCAGCTCAAACCCACTATAAAAAGGAATTTCAAAAACAAAACAAAAAAACTGGGAAATTCTTTACAATTCCTTCAGGGTCTCTGATGAAAGCTGGAATGACCCTATCTACAACGACAGCTGGATGTGGCATAAGGAGGGACACTTGGGACTGAGACGATTGGTGAGATTGGGTGAGCAAATGCAGACCCATTAAAGCAATAATGCATGGCACCCATTCCATGGGTCCGAACTCTCCAGGTTGAAGGGAATATTACTACAGCTGTAACATGTGCGGGAAACCTAGAGAACGGACACACTGTGAATACGAAAGGTTTCTAAAACTCAACGCATAGTCCCTCTCCTGGTGCTCCGGTTTGACTTTCCGTCTGCTTTACTATCAACCTCCCAACTTGGAGAGACAGCTCCTTTAACCTCTTGGTTCGCACAGGTTGCCAATTTGGCAGAGGATGAAAGGGAAGAGGGAGAACCAATGAGAGAGTAGCTGTTAGGCATTTGGACGGGCACATATCACTGTAATTTCCCGGCAGGAAGAAGAATTAACCAAATTCTCAGCCACCCACCGGGAACCAGTATAGGTCCTGAACCAAAATTTTGGACTTGCGGTCAGCTCACCAAAAACGAGTTGAAAAATGGAGCTCAGGGGCACAGCAATTCACAAACTGGCCGAGTAATAAAGGACAACTATCGTCCAAAAATCTGTTGAGGGAAGGCAACGAGGCGGACTTGAAAGCGAGGCAGAATAGCAGGAAACAGATTTCAAGAGGTACGTTGGAATCGCCTTTAAAGCACAGGAAGAGGGGCACAACTTCGACAATGATGCACTTGGCCAAAAAGGGCGTATGCGTTTTCTCCTGAATATATTCAGGAGAAAACGCATACGCCCTTTTTGGCCAAGCAAGCAAGCGGGCAATGCAAATCTGCACTACAAAGAAGTATCACTTCCCACCGGTCAAAAGGGACATCCACAAAATGTGTAAGAACAAGAAAGGCAAGACAGGCCCTGGAGAACAGGGAGCCTTGTTATGCTGATGGGCGGGATGTAAATTGCCAACTGCCTCTCTGGAGGAGTGCATTCTGTTCCCTAAAACAAGTAAACAACAGAGCTACAGAGCCAAGGGCACTACCAGCCTAGGGAATATACCTTGGGAAAACTGAAAATCAATAAGACAGAGTGACCCCAAAATTTAAGGCTGCACTGCATACAAGGACCTCAACTTGGATACACCTTAAGTATCCCAGAAAATATAAACATGGTTCAAAAAATTGTGGTACTTACGTACGATGGAATATCCCTCAGCCATGAAATCAATGTCATAAGACCAGTAGCAGCAAAATGGGTGGATTCAGGTACGATGATTCTAAGTGAAATAAGTCACACAGAAAAAGAAACTTATCATAAGATATCACTTATGAAGATCCTGTAAACATGGCTACACTTGAACTGAGTTAGGAAAGAGGACAGTGTCTCACATTTAGAAAACACTCTTATACCTGCTTAAGGGGGAAGGAGAGGTGGGGTGATGCATAAAACCAGAGTTTGATATAAGCACAGGTACCGTTCCAAAAACCAACTATGGAATAGACAAGACCTACACCGTCCTCAGCGAAAGGGACTCAAAACCCCATATTTCCCGCAGAGGAAAATATCTGACTAGTAAGAATCTTAAAACCTATGTATTGATATGTCTCTGTAAGGGAATCAACTGTGTCTAGACAGGCATAAACATGGCAGCGAGAATCAGCTCAAACCCACTATAAAAAGGAATTTCAAAAACAAAACAAAAAAACTGGGAAATTCTTTACAATTCCTTCAGGGTCTCTGATGAAAGCTGGAATGACCCTATCTACAACGACAGCTGGATGTGGCATAAGGAGGGACACTTGGGACTGAGACGGTTGGTGAGATTGGGTGAGCAAATGCAGACCCTTTAAAGCAATAATGCATGGCACCCATTCCATGGGTCCGAACTCTCCAGGTTGAAGGGAATATTACTACAGCTGTAACATGTGCGGGAAACCTAGAGAACGGACACACTGTGAATACGAAAGGTCTCTAAAACTCAACGCATAGTCCCTCTCCTGGTGCTCCGGTTTGACTTTCCGTCTGCTTTACTATCAACCTCCCAACTTGGAGAGACAGCTCCTTTAACCTCTTGGTTCGCACAGGTTGCCAATTTGGCAGAGGATGAAAGGGAAGAGGGAGAACCAATGAGAGAGTAGCTGTTAGGCATTTGGACGGGCACATATCACTGTAATTTCCCGGCAGGAAGAAGAATTAACCAAATTCTCAGCCACCCACCGGGAACCAGTATAGGTCCTGAACCAAAATTTTGGACTTGCGGTCAGCTCACCAAAAACGAGTTGAAAAATGGAGCTCAGGGGCACAGCAATTCACAAACTGGCCGAGTAATAAAGGACAACTATCGTCCAAAAATCTGTTGAGGGAAGGCAACGAGGCGGACTTGAAAGCGAGGCAGAATAGCAGGAAACAGATTTCAAGAGGTACGTTGGAATCGCCTTTAAAGCACAGGAAGAGGGGCACAACTTCGACAATGATGCACTTGGCCAAAAAGGGCGTATGCGTTTTCTCCTGAATATATTCAGGAGAAAACGCATACGCCCTTTTTGGCCAAGCAAGCAAGCGGGCAATGCAAATCTTCACTACAAAGAAGTATCACTTCCCACCGGTCAAAAGGGACATCCACAAAATGTGTAAGAACAAGAAAGGCAAGACAGGCCCTGGAGAACAGGGAGCCTTGTTATGCTGATGGGCGGGATGTAAATTGCCAACTGCCTCTCTGGAGGAGTGCATTCTGTTCCCTAAAACAAGTAAACAACAGAGCTACAGAGCCAAGGGCACTACCAGTCTAGGGAATATACCTTGGGAAAACTGAAAATCAATAAGACAGAGCCACCCCAAAATTTAAGGCTGCACTGCATACAAGGACCTCAACTTGGATACACCTTAAGTATCCCAGAAAATATAAACATGGTTCAAAAAATTGTGGTACTTACGTACGATGGAATATCCCTCAGCCATGAAATCAATGTCATAAGACCAGTAGCAGCAAAATGGGTGGATTCAGGTACGATGATTCTAAGTGAAATAAGTCACACAGAAAAAGAAACTTATCATAAGATATCACTTATGAAGATCCTGTAAACATGGCTACACTTGAACTGAGTTAGGAAAGAGGACAGTGTCTCACATTTAGAAAACACTCTTATACCTGCTTAAGGGGGAAGGAGAGGTGGGGTGATGCATAAAACCAGAGTTTGATATAAGCACAGGTACCGTTCCAAAAACCAACTATGGAATAGACAAGACCTACACCGTCCTCAGCGAAAGGGACTCAAAACCCCATATTTCCCGCAGAGGAAAATATCTGACTAGTAAGAATCTTAAAACCTATGTATTGATATGTCTCTGTAAGGGAATCAACTGTGTCTAGACTGGCATAAACATGGCAGCGAGAATCAGCTCAAACCCACTATAAAAAGGAATTTCAAAAACAAAACAAAAAAACTGGGAAATTCTTTACAATTCCTTCAGGGTCTCTGATGAAAGCTGGAATGACCCTATCTACAACGACAGCTGGATGTGGCATAAGGAGGGACACTTGGGACTGAGACGGTTGGTGAGATTGGGTGAGCAAATGCAGACCCTTTAAAGCAATAATGCATGGCACCCATTCCATGGGTCCGAACTCTCCAGGTTGAAGGGAATATTACTACAGCTATAACATGTGCGGGAAACCTAGAGAACGGACACACTGTGAATACGAAAGGTTTCTAAAACTCAACGCATAGTCCCTCTCCTGGTGCTCCGGTTTGACTTTCCGTCTGCTTTACTATCAACCTCCCAACTTGGAGAGACAGCGCCTTTAACCTCTTGGTTCGCACAGGTTGCCAATTTGGCAGAGGATGAAAGGGAAGAGGGAGAACCAATGAGAGAGTAGCTGTTAGGCATTTGGACGGGCACATATCACTGTAATTTCCCGGCAGGAAGAAGAATTAACCAAATTCTCAGCCACCCACCGGGAACCAGTATAGGTCCTGAACCAAAATTTTGGACTTGCGGTCAGCTCACCAAAAACGAGTTGAAAAATGGAGCTCAGGGGCACAGCAATTCACAAACTGGCCGAGTAATAAAGGACAACTATCGTCCAAAAATCTGTTGAGGGAAGGCAACGAGGCGGACTTGAAAGCGAGGCAGAATAGCAGGAAACAGATTTCAAGAGGTACGTTGGAATTGCCTTTAAAGCACAGGAAGAGGGGCACAAATTCGACAATGATGCACTTGGCCAAAAAGGGCGTATGCGTTTTCTCCTGAATATATTCAGGAGAAAACGCATACGCCCTTTTTGGCCAAGCAAGCAAGCGGGCAATGCAAATCTGCACTACAAAGAAGTATCACTTCCCACCGGTCAAAAGGGACATCCACAAAATGTGTAAGAACAAGAAAGGCAAGACAGGCCCTGGAGAACAGGGAGCCTTGTTATGCTGATGGGCGGGATGTAAATTGCCAACTGCCTCTCTGGAGGAGTGCATTCTGTTCCCTAAAACAAGTAAACAACAGAGCTACAGAGCCAAGGGCACTACCAGTCTAGGGAATATACCTTGGGAAAACTGAAAATCAATAAGACAGAGCCACCCCAAAATTTAAGGCTGCACTGCATACAAGGACCTCAACTTGGATACACCTTAAGTATCGCAGAAAATATAAACATGGTTCAAAAAATTGTGGTACTTACGTACGATGGAATATCCCTCAGCCATGAAATACATGTCATAAGACCAGTAGCAGCAAAATGGGTGGATTCAGGTACGATGATTCTAAGTGAAATAAGTCACACAGAAAAAGAAACTTATCATAAGATATCACTTATGAAGATCCTGTAAACATGGCTACACTTGAACTGAGTTAGGAAAGAGGACAGTGTCTCACATTTAGAAAACACCCTTATACCTGCTTAAGGGGGAAGGAGAGGTGGGGTGATGCATAAAACCAGAGTTTGATATAAGCACAGGTACCGTTCCAAAAACCAACTATGGAATAGACAAGACCTACACCGTCCTCAGCGAAAGGGACTCAAAACCCCATATTTCCCGCAGAGGAAAATATCTGACTAGTAAGAATCTTAAAACCTATGTATTGATATGTCTCCGTAAGGGAATCAACTGTGTCTAGACTGGCATAAACATGGCAGCGAGAATCAGCTCAAACCCACTATAAAAAGGAATTTCAAAAACAAAACAAAAAAACTGGGAAATTCTTTACAATTCCTTCAGGGTCTCTGATGAAACCTGGAATGACCCTATCTACAACGACAGCTGGATGTGGCATAAGGAGGGACACTTGGGACTGAGACGGTTGGTGAGATTGGGTGAGCAAATGCAGACCCTTTAAAGCAATAATGCATGGCACCCATTCCATGGGTCCGAACTCTCCAGGTTGAAGGGAATATTACTACAGCTATAACATGTGCGGGAAACCTAGAGAACGGACACACTGTGAATACGAAAGGTTTCTAAAACTCAACGCATAGTCCCTCTCCTGGTGCTCCGGTTTGACTTTCCGTCTGCTTTACTATCAACCTCCCAACTTGGAGAGACAGCGCCTTTAACCTCTTGGTTCGCACAGGTTGCCAATTTGGCAGAGGATGAAAGGGAAGAGGGAGAACCAATGAGAGAGTAGCTGTTAGGCATTTGGACGGGCACATATCACTGTAATTTCCCGGCAGGAAGAAGAATTAACCAAATTCTCAGCCACCCACCGGGAACCAGTATAGGTCCTGAACCAAAATTTTGGACTTGCGGTCAGCTCACCAAAAACGAGTTGAAAAATGGAGCTCAGGGGCACAGCAATTCACAAACTGGCCGAGTAATAAAGGACAACTATCGTCCAAAAATCTGTTGAGGGAAGGCAACGAGGCGGACTTGAAAGCGAGGCAGAATAGCAGGAAACAGATTTCAAGAGGTACGTTGGAATCGCCTTTAAAGCACAGGAAGAGGGGCACAACTTCGACAATGATGCACTTGGCCAAAAAGGGCGTATGCGTTTTCTCCTGAATATATTCAGGAGAAAACGCATACGCCCTTTTTGGCCAAGCAAGCAAGCGGGCAATGCAAATCTGCACTACAAAGAAGTATCACTTCCCACCAGTCAAAAGGGACATCCACAAAATGTGTAAGAACAAGAAAGGCAAGACAGGCCCTGGAGAACAGGGAGCCTTGTTATGCTGATGGGCGGGATGTAAATTGCCAACTGCCTCTCTGGAGGAGTGCATTCTGTTCCCTAAAACAAGTAAACAACAGAGCTACAGAGCCAAGGGCACTACCAGCCTAGGGAATATACCTTGGGAAAACTGAAAATCAATAAGACAGAGCCACCCCAAAATTTAGGGCTGCACTGCATACAAGGACCTCAACTTGGATACACCTTAAGTATCCCAGAAAATATAAACATGGTTCAAAAAATTGTGGTAATTACGTACGATGGAATATCCCTCAGCCATGAAATCAATGTCATAAGACCAGTAGCAGCAAAATGGGTGGATTCAGGTACGATGATTCTAAGTGAAATAAGTCACACAGAAAAAGAAACTTATCATAAGATATCACTTATGAAGATCCTGTAAACATGGCTACACTTGAACTGAGTTAGGAAAGAGAACAGTGTCTCACATTTAGAAAACACTCTTATACCTGCTTAAGGGGGAAGGTGAGGTGGGGTGATGAATAAAACCAGAGTTTGATATAAGCACAGGTACCGTTCCAAAAACCAACTATGGAATAGACAAGACCTACACCGTCCTCAGCGAAAGGGACTCAAAACCCCATATTTCCCGCAGAGGAAAATATCTGACTAGTAAGAATCTTAAAACCTATGTATTGATATGTCTCCATAAGGGAATCAAGTGTGTCTAGACTGGCATAAACATGGCAGCGAGAATCAGCTCAAACCCACTATAAAAAGGAATTTCAAAAACAAAACAAAAAAACTGGGAAATTCTTTACAATTCCTTCAGGGTCTCTGATGAAAGCTGGAATGACCCTATCTACAACGACAGCTGGATGTGGCATAAGGAGGGACACTTGGGACTGAGACGATTGGTGAGATTGGGTGAGCAAATGCAGACCCTTTAAAGCAATAATGCATGGCACCCATTCCATGGGTCCGAACTCTCCAGGTTGAAGGGAATATTACTACAGCTGTAACATGTGCGGGAAACCTAGAGAACGGACACACTGTGAATACGAAAGGTTTCTAAAACTCAACGCATAGTCCCTCTCCTGGTGCTCCGGTTTGACTTTCCGTCTGCTTTACTATCAACCTCCCAACTTGGAGAGACAGCTCCTTTAACCTCTTGGTTCGCACAGGTTGCCAATTTGGCAGAGGATGAAAGGGAAGAGGGAGAACCAATGAGAGAGTAGCTGTTAGGCATTTGGATGGGCACATATCACTGTAATTTCCAGGCAGGAAGAAGAATTAACCAAATTCTCAGCCACCCACCGGGAACCAGTATAGGTCCTGAACCAAAATTTTGGACTTGCGGTCAGCTCACCAAAAACGAGTTGAAAAATGGAGCTCAGGGGCACAGCAATTCACAAACTGGCCGAGTAATAAAGGACAACTATCGTCCAAAAATCTGTTGAGGGAAGGCAACGAGGCGGACTTGAAAGCGAGGCAGAATAGCAGGAAACAGATTTCAAGAGGTACGTTGGAATCGCCTTTAAAGCACAGGAAGAGGGGCACAACTTCGACAATGATGCACTTGGCCAAAAAGGGCGTATGCGTTTTCTCCTGAATATATTCAGGAGAAAACGCATACGCCCTTTTTGGCCAAGCAAGCAAGCGGGCAATGCAAATCTGCACTACAAAGAAGTATCACTTCCCACCGGTCAAAAGGGACATCCACAAAATGTGTAAGAACAAGAAAGGCAAGACAGGCCCTGGAGAACAGGGAGCCTTGTTATGCTGATGGGCGGGATGTAAATTGCCAACTGCCTCTCTGGAGGAGTGCATTCTGTTCCCTAAAACAAGTAAACAACAGAGCTACAGAGCCAAGGGCACTACCAGTCTAGGGAATATACCTTGGGAAAACTGAAAATCAATAAGACAGAGCCACCCCAAAATTTAAGGCTGCACTGCATACAAGGACCTCAACTTGGATACACCTTAAGTATCCCAGAAAATATAAACATGGTTCAAAAAATTGTGGTACTTACGTACGATGGAATATCCCTCAGCCATGAAATCAATGTCATAAGACCAGTAGCAGCAAAATGGGTGGATTCAGGTACGATGATTCTAAGTGAAATAAGTCACACAGAAAAAGAAACTTATCATAAGATATCACTTATGAAGATCCTGTAAACATGGCTACACTTGAACTGAGTTAGGAAAGAGGACAGTGTCTCACATTTAGAAAACACTCTTATACCTGCTTAAGGGGGAAGGAGAGGTGGGGTGATGCATAAAACCAGAGTTTGATATAAGCACAGGTACCGTTCCAAAAACCAACTATGGAATAGACAAGACCTACACCGTCCTCAGCGAAAGGGACTCAAAACCCCATATTTCCCGCAGAGGAAAATATCTGACTAGTAAGAATCTTAAAACCTATGTATTGATATGTCTCTGTAAGGGAATCAACTGTGTCTAGACTGGCATAAACATGGCAGCGAGAATCAGCTCAAACCCACTATAAAAAGGAATTTCAAAAACAAAACAAAAAAACTGGGAAATTCTTTACAATTCCTTCAGGGTCTCTGATGAAAGCTGGAATGACCCTATCTACAACGACAGCTGGATGTGGCATAAGGAGGGACACTTGGGACTGAGACGGTTGGTGAGATTGGGTGAGCAAATGCAGACCCTTTAAAGCAATAATGCATGGCACCCATTCCATGGGTCCGAACTCTCCAGGTTGAAGGGAATATTACTACAGCTGTAACATGTGCGGGAAACCTAGAGAACGGACACACTGTGAATACGAAAGGTCTCTAAAACTCAACGCATAGTCCCTCTCCTGGTGCTCCGGTTTGACTTTCCGTCTGCTTTACTATCAACCTCCCAACTTGGAGAGACAGCTCCTTTAACCTCTTGGTTCGCACAGGTTGCCAATTTGGCAGAGGATGAAAGGGAAGAGGGAGAACCAATGAGAGAGTAGCTGTTAGGCATTTGGACGGGCACATATCACTGTAATTTCCCGGCAGGAAGAAGAATTAACCAAATTCTCAGCCACCCACCGGGAACCAGTATAGGTCCTGAACCAAAATTTTGGACTTGCGGTCAGCTCACCAAAAACGAGTTGAAAAATGGAGCTCAGGGGCACAGCAATTCACAAACTGGCCGAGTAATAAAGGACAACTATCGTCCAAAAATCTGTTGAGGGAAGGCAACGAGGCGGACTTGAAAGCGAGGCAGAATAGCAGGAAACAGATTTCAAGAGGTACGTTGGAATCGCCTTTAAAGCACAGGAAGAGGGGCACAACTTCGACAATGATGCACTTGGCCAAAAAGGGCGTATGCGTTTTCTCCTGAATATATTCAGGAGAAAACGCATACGCCCTTTTTGGCCAAGCAAGCAAGCGGGCAATGCAAATCTGCACTACAAAGAAGTATCACTTCCCACCGGTCAAAAGGGACATCCACAAAATGTGTAAGAACAAGAAAGGCAAGACAGGCCCTGGAGAACAGGGAGCCTTGTTATGCTGATGGGCGGGATGTAAATTGCCAACTGCCTCTCTGGAGGAGTGCATTCTGTTCCCTAAAACAAGTAAACAACAGAGCTACAGAGCCAAGGGCACTACCAGTCTAGGGAATATACCTTGGGAAAACTGAAAATCAATAAGACAGAGCCACCCCAAAATTTAAGGCTGCACTGCATACAAGGACCTCAACTTGGATACACCTTAAGTATCCCAGAAAATATAAACATGGTTCAAAAAATTATGGTACTTACGTACGATGGAATATCCCTCAGCCATGAAATCAATGTCATAAGACCAGTAGCAGCAAAATGGGTGGATTCAGGTACGATGATTCTAAGTGAAATAAGTCACACAGAAAAAGAAACTTATCATAAGATATCACTTATGAAGATCCTGTAAACATGGCTACACTTGAACTGAGTTAGGAAAGAGGACAGTGTCTCACATTTAGAAAACACTCTTATACCTGCTTAAGGGGGAAGGAGAGGTGGGGTGATGCATAAAACCAGAGTTTGATATAAGCACAGGTACCGTTCCAAAAACCAACTATGGAATAGACAAGACCTACACCGTCCTCAGCGAAAGGGACTCAAAACCCCATATTTCCCGCAGAGGAAAATATCTGACTAGTAAGAATCTTAAAACCTATGTATTGATATGTCTCTGTAAGGGAATCAACTGTGTCTAGACTGGCATAAACATGGCAGCGAGAATCAGCTCAAACCCACTATAAAAAGGAATTTCAAAAACAAAACAAAAAAACTGGGAAATTCTTTACAATTCCTTCAGGGTCTCTGATGAAAGCTGGAATGACCCTATCTACAACGACAGCTGGATGTGGCATAAGGAGGGACACTTGGGACTGAGACGGTTGGTGAGATTGGGTGAGCAAATGCAGACCCTTTAAAGCAATAATGCATGGCACCCATTCCATGGGTCCGAACTCTCCAGGTTGAAGGGAATATTACTACAGCTATATCATGTGCGGGAAACCTAGAGAACGGACACACTGTGAATACGAAAGGTTTCTAAAACTCAACGCATAGTCCCTCTCCTGGTGCTCCGGTTTGACTTTCCGTCTGCTTTACTATCAACCTCCCAACTTGGAGAGACAGCGCCTTTAACCTCTTGGTTCGCACAGGTTGCCAATTTGGCAGAGGATGAAAGGGAAGAGGGAGAACCAATGAGAGAGTAGCTGTTAGGCATTTGGACGGGCACATATCACTGTAATTTCCCGGCAGGAAGAAGAATTAACCAAATTCTCAGCCACCCACCGGGAACCAGTATAGGTCCTGAACCAAAATTTTGGACTTGCGGTCAGCTCACCAAAAACGAGTTGAAAAATGGAGCTCAGGGGCACAGCAATTCACAAACTGGCCGAGTAATAAAGGACAACTATCGTCCAAAAATCTGTTGAGGGAAGGCAACGAGGCGGACTTGAAAGCGAGGCAGAATAGCAGGAAACAGATTTCAAGAGGTACGTTGGAATCGCCTTTAAAGCACAGGAAGAGGGGCACAACTTCGACAATGATGCACTTGGCCAAAAAGGGCGTATGCGTTTTCTCCTGAATATATTCAGGAGAAAACGCATACGCCCTTTTTGGCCAAGCAAGCAAGCGGGCAATGCAAATCTGCACTACAAAGAAGTATCACTTCCCACCAGTCAAAAGGGACATCCACAAAATGTGTAAGAACAAGAAAGGCAAGACAGGCCCTGGAGAACAGGGAGCCTTGTTATGCTGATGGGCGGGATGTAAATTGCCAACTGCCTCTCTGGAGGAGTGCATTCTGTTCCCTAAAACAAGTAAAGAACAGAGCTACAGAGCCAAGGGCACTACCAGCCTAGGGAATATACCTTGGGAAAACTGAAAATCAATAAGACAGAGCCACCCCAAAATTTAGGGCTGCACTGCATACAAGGACCTCAACTTGGATACACCTTAAGTATCCCAGAAAATATAAACATGGTTCAAAAAATTGTGGTACTTACGTACGATGGAATATCCCTCAGCCATGAAATCAATGTCATAAGACTAGTAGCAGCAAAATGGGTGGATTCAGGTACGATGATTCTAAGTGAAATAAGTCACACAGAAAAAGAAACTTATCATAAGATATCACTTATGAAGATCCTGTAAACATGGCTACACTTGAACTGAGTTAGGAAAGAGAACAGTGTCTCACATTTAGAAAACACTCTTATACCTGCTTAAGGGGGAAGGTGAGGTGGGGTGATGAATAAAACCAGAGTTTGATATAAGCACAGGTACCGTTCCAAAAACCAACTATGGAATAGACAAGACCTACACCGTCCTCAGCGAAAGGGACTCAAAACCCCATATTTCCCGCAGAGGAAAATATCTGACTAGTAAGAATCTTAAAACCTATGTATTGATATGTCTCCATAAGGGAATCAAGTGTGTCTAGACTGGCATAAACATGGCAGCGAGAATCAGCTCAAACCCACTATAAAAAGGAATTTCAAAAACAAAACAAAAAAACTGGGAAATTCTTTACAATTCCTTCAGGGTCTCTGATGAAAGCTGGAATGACCCTATCTACAACGACAGCTGGATGTGGCATAAGGAGGGACACTTGGGACTGAGACGGTTGGTGAGATTGGGTGAGCAAATGCAGACCCTTTAAAGCAATAATGCATGGCACCCATTCCATGGGTCCGAACTCTCCAGGTTGAAGGGAATATTACTACAGCTGTAACATGTGCGGGAAACCTAGAGAACGGACACACTGTGAATACGAAAGGTTTCTAAAACTCAACGCATAGTCCCTCTCCTGGTGCTCCGGTTTGACTTTCCGTCTGCTTTACTATCAACCTCCCAACTTGGAGAGACAGCGCCTTTAACCTCTTGGTTCGCACAGGTTGCCAATTTGGCAGAGGATGAAAGGGAAGAGGGAGAACCAATGAGAGAGTAGCTGTTAGGCATTTGGACGGGCACATATCACTGTAATTTCCCGGCAGGAAGAAGAATTAACCAAATTCTCAGCCACCCACCGGGAACCAGTATAGGTCCTGAACCAAAATTTTGGACTTGCGGTCAGCTCACCAAAAACGAGTTGAAAAATGGAGCTCAGGGGCACAGCAATTCACAAACTGGCCGAGTAATAAAGGACAACTATCGTCCAAAAATCTGTTGAGGGAAGGCAACGAGGCGGACTTGAAAGCGAGGCAGAATAGCAGGAAACAGATTTCAAGAGGTACGTTGGAATCGCCTTTAAAGCACAGGAAGAGGGGCACAACTTCGACAATGATGCACTTGGCCAAAAAGGGCGTATGCGTTTTCTCCTGAATATATTCAGGAGAAAACGCATACGCCCTTTTTGGCCAAGCAAGCAAGCGGGCAATGCAAATCTGCACTACAAAGAAGTATCACTTCCCACCGGTCAAAAGGGACATCCACAAAATGTGTAAGAACAAGAAAGGCAAGACAGGCCCTGGAGAACAGGGAGCCTTGTTATGCTGATGGGCGGGATGTAAATTGCCAACTGCCTCTCTGGAGGAGTGCATTCTGTTCCCTAAAACAAGTAAAGAACAGAGCTACAGAGCCAAGGGCACTACCAGCCTAGGGAATATACCTTGGGAAAACTGAAAATCAATAAGACAGAGCCACCCCAAAATTTAGTGCTGCACTGCATACAAGGACCTCAACTTGGATACACCTTAAGTATCCCAGAAAATATAAACATGGTTCAAAAAATTGTGGTAATTACGTACGATGGAATATCCCTCAGCCATGAAATCAATGTCATAAGACCAGTAGCAGCAAAATGGGTGGATTCAGGTACGATGATTCTAAGTGAAATAAGTCACACAGAAAAAGAAACTTATCATAAGATATCACTTATGAAGATCCTGTAAACATGGCTACACTTGAACTGAGTTAGGAAAGAGAACAGTGTCTCACATTTAGAAAACACTCTTATACCTGCTTAAGGGGGAAGGTGAGGTGGGGTGATGAATAAAACCAGAGTTTGATATAAGCACAGGTACCGTTCCAAAAACCAACTATGGAATAGACAAGACCTACACCGTCCTCAGCGAAAGGGACTCAAAACCCCATATTTCCCGCAGAGGAAAATATCTGACTAGTAAGAATCTTAAAACCTATGTATTGATATGTCTCCATAAGGGAATCAAGTGTGTCTAGACTGGCATAAACATGGCAGCGAGAATCAGCTCAAACCCACTATAAAAAGGAATTTCAAAAACAAAACAAAAAAACTGGGAAATTCTTTACAATTCCTTCAGGGTCTCTGATGAAAGCTGGAATGACCCTATCTACAACGACAGCTGGATGTGGCATAAGGAGGGACACTTGGGACTGAGACGATTGGTGAGATTGGGTGAGCAAATGCAGACCCTTTAAAGCAATAATGCATGGCACCCATTCCATGGGTCCGAACTCTCCAGGTTGAAGGGAATATTACTACAGCTGTAACATGTGCGGGAAACCTAGAGAACGGACACACTGTGAATACGAAAGGTTTCTAAAACTCAACGCATAGTCCCTCTCCTGGTGCTCCGGTTTGACTTTCCGTCTGCTTTACTATCAACCTCCCAACTTGGAGAGACAGCTCCTTTAACCTCTTGGTTCGCACAGGTTGCCAATTTGGCAGAGGATGAAAGGGAAGAGGGAGAACCAATGAGAGAGTAGCTGTTAGGCATTTGGACGGGCACATATCACTGTAATTTCCCGGCAGGAAGAAGAATTAACCAAATTCTCAGCCACCCACCGGGAACCAGTATAGGTCCTGAACCAAAATTTTGGACTTGCGGTCAGCTCACCAAAAACGAGTTGAAAAATGGAGCTCAGGGGCACAGCAATTCACAAACTGGCCGAGTAATAAAGGACAACTATCGTCCAAAAATCTGTTGAGGGAAGGCAACGAGGCGGACTTGAAAGCGAGGCAGAATAGCAGGAAACAGATTTCAAGAGGTACGTTGGAATCGCCTTTAAAGCACAGGAAGAGGGGCACAACTTCGACAATGATGCACTTGGCCAAAAAGGGCGTATGCGTTTTCTCCTGAATATATTCAGGAGAAAACGCATACGCCCTTTTTGGCCAAGCAAGCAAGCGGGCAATGCAAATCTGCACTACAAAGAAGTATCACTTCCCACCGGTCAAAAGGGACATCCACAAAATGTGTAAGAACAAGAAAGGCAAGACAGGCCCTGGAGAACAGGGAGCCTTGTTATGCTGATGGGCGGGATGTAAATTGCCAACTGCCTCTCTGGAGGAGTGCATTCTGTTCCCTAAAACAAGTAAACAACAGAGCTACAGAGCCAAGGGCACTACCAGCCTAGGGAATATACCTTGGGAAAACTGAAAATCAATAAGACAGAGTGACCCCAAAATTTAAGGCTGCACTGCATACAAGGACCTCAACTTGGATACACCTTAAGTATCCCAGAAAATATAAACATGGTTCAAAAAATTGTGGTACTTACGTACGATGGAATATCCCTCAGCCATGAAATCAATGTCATAAGACCAGTAGCAGCAAAATGGGTGGATTCAGGTACGATGATTCTAAGTGAAATAAGTCACACAGAAAAAGAAACTTATCATAAGATATCACTTATGAAGATCCTGTAAACATGGCTACACTTGAACTGAGTTAGGAAAGAGGACAGTGTCTCACATTTAGAAAACACTCTTATACCTGCTTAAGGGGGAAGGAGAGGTGGGGTGATGCATAAAACCAGAGTTTGATATAAGCACAGGTACCGTTCCAAAAACCAACTATGGAATAGACAAGACCTACACCGTCCTCAGCGAAAGGGACTCAAAACCCCATATTTCCCGCAGAGGAAAATATCTGACTAGTAAGAATCTTAAAACCTATGTATTGATATGTCTCTGTAAGGGAATCAACTGTGTCTAGACTGGCATAAACATGGCAGCGAGAATCAGCTCAAACCCACTATAAAAAGGAATTTCAAAAACAAAACAAAAAAACTGGGAAATTCTTTACAATTCCTTCAGGGTCTCTGATGAAAGCTGGAATGACCCTATCTACAACGACAGCTGGATGTGGCATAAGGAGGGACACTTGGGACTGAGACGGTTGGTGAGATTGGGTGAGCAAATGCAGACCCTTTAAAGCAATAATGCATGGCACCCATTCCATGGGTCCGAACTCTCCAGGTTGAAGGGAATATTACTACAGCTGTAACATGTGCGGGAAACCTAGAGAACGGACACACTGTGAATACGAAAGGTCTCTAAAACTCAACGCATAGTCCCTCTCCTGGTGCTCCGGTTTGACTTTCCGTCTGCTTTACTATCAACCTCCCAACTTGGAGAGACAGCTCCTTTAACCTCTTGGTTCGCACAGGTTGCCAATTTGGCAGAGGATGAAAGGGAAGAGGGAGAACCAATGAGAGAGTAGCTGTTAGGCATTTGGACGGGCACATATCACTGTAATTTCCCGGCAGGAAGAAGAATTAACCAAATTCTCAGCCACCCACCGGGAACCAGTATAGGTCCTGAACCAAAATTTTGGACTTGCGGTCAGCTCACCAAAAACGAGTTGAAAAATGGAGCTCAGGGGCACAGCAATTCACAAACTGGCCGAGTAATAAAGGACAACTATCGTCCAAAAATCTGTTGAGGGAAGGCAACGAGGCGGACTTGAAAGCGAGGCAGAATAGCAGGAAACAGATTTCAAGAGGTACGTTGGAATCGCCTTTAAAGCACAGGAAGAGGGGCACAACTTCGACAATGATGCACTTGGCCAAAAAGGGCGTATGCGTTTTCTCCTGAATATATTCAGGAGAAAACGCATACGCCCTTTTTGGCCAAGCAAGCAAGCGGGCAATGCAAATCTGCACTACAAAGAAGTATCACTTCCCACCGGTCAAAAGGGACATCCACAAAATGTGTAAGAACAAGAAAGGCAAGACAGGCCCTGGAGAACAGGGAGCCTTGTTATGCTGATGGGCGGGATGTAAATTGCCAACTGCCTCTCTGGAGGAGTGCATTCTGTTCCCTAAAACAAGTAAACAACAGAGCTACAGAGCCAAGGGCACTACCAGTCTAGGGAATATACCTTGGGAAAACTGAAAATCAATAAGACAGAGCCACCCCAAAATTTAAGGCTGCACTGCATACAAGGACCTCAACTTGGATACACCTTAAGTATCCCAGAAAATATAAACATGGTTCAAAAAATTGTGGTACTTACATACGATGGAATATCCCTCAGCCATGAAATCAATGTCATAAGACCAGTAGCAGCAAAATGGGTGGATTCAGGTACGATGATTCTAAGTGAAATAAGTCACACAGAAAAAGAAACTTATCATAAGATATCACTTATGAAGATCCTGTAAACATGGCTACACTTGAACTGAGTTAGGAAAGAGGACAGTGTCTCACATTTAGAAAACACTCTTATACCTGCTTAAGGGGGAAGGAGAGGTGGGGTGATGCATAAAACCAGAGTTTGATATAAGCACAGGTACCGTTCCAAAAACCAACTATGGAATAGACAAGACCTACACCGTCCTCAGCGAAAGGGACTCAAAACCCCATATTTCCCGCAGAGGAAAATATCTGACTAGTAAGAATCTTAAAACCTATGTATTGATATGTCTCTGTAAGGGAATCAACTGTGTCTAGACTGGCATAAACATGGCAGCGAGAATCAGCTCAAACCCACTATAAAAAGGAATTTCAAAAACAAAACAAAAAAACTGGGAAATTCTTTACAATTCCTTCAGGGTCTCTGATGAAAGCTGGAATGACCCTATCTACAACGACAGCTGGATGTGGCATAAGGAGGGACACTTGGGACTGAGACGGTTGGTGAGATTGGGTGAGCAAATGCAGACCCTTTAAAGCAATAATGCATGGCACCCATTCCATGGGTCCGAACTCTCCAGGTTGAAGGGAATATTACTACAGCTGTAACATGTGCGGGAAACCTAGATAACGGACACACTGTGAATACGAAAGGTCTCTAAAACTCAACGCATAGTCCCTCTCCTGGTGCTCCGGTTTGACTTTCCGTCTGCTTTACTATCAACCTCCCAACTTGGAGAGACAGCTCCTTTAACCTCTTGGTTCGCACAGGTTGCCAATTTGGCAGAGGATGAAAGGGAAGAGGGAGAACCAATGAGAGAGTAGCTGTTAGGCATTTGGACGGGCACATATCACTGTAATTTCCCGGCAGGAAGAAGAATTAACCAAATTCTCAGCCACCCACCGGGAACCAGTATAGGTCCTGAACCAAAATTTTGGACTTGCGGTCAGCTCACCAAAAACGAGTTGAAAAATGGAGCTCAGGGGCACAGCAATTCACAAACTGGCCGAGTAATAAAGGACAACTATCGTCCAAAAATCTGTTGAGGGAAGGCAACGAGGCGGACTTGAAAGCGAGGCAGAATAGCAGGAAACAGATTTCAAGAGGTACGTTGGAATCGCCTTTAAAGCACAGGAAGAGGGGCACAACTTCGACAATGATGCACTTGGCCAAAAAGGGCGTATGCGTTTTCTCCTGAATATATTCAGGAGAAAACGCATACGCCCTTTTTGGCCAAGCAAGCAAGCGGGCAATGCAAATCTGCACTACAAAGAAGTATCACTTCCCACCGGTCAAAAGGGACATCCACAAAATGTGTAAGAACAAGAAAGGCAAGACAGGCCCTGGAGAACAGGGAGCCTTGTTATGCTGATGGGCGGGATGTAAATTGCCAACTGCCTCTCTGGAGGAGTGCATTCTGTTCCCTAAAACAAGTAAACAACAGAGCTACAGAGCCAAGGGCACTACCAGTCTAGGGAATATACCTTGGGAAAACTGAAAATCAATAAGACAGAGCCACCCCAAAATTTAAGGCTGCACTGCATACAAGGACCTCAACTTGGATACACCTTAAGTATCCCAGAAAATATAAACATGGTTCAAAAAATTGTGGTACTTACGTACGATGGAATATCCCTCAGCCATGAAATCAATGTCATAAGACCAGTAGCAGCAAAATGGGTGGATTCAGGTACGATGATTCTAAGTGAAATAAGTCACACAGAAAAAGAAACTTATCATAAGATATCACTTATGAAGATCCTGTAAACATGGCTACACTTGAACTGAGTTAGGAAAGAGGACAGTGTCTCACATTTAGAAAACACTCTTATACCTGCTTAAGGGGGAAGGAGAGGTGGGGTGATGCATAAAACCAGAGTTTGATATAAGCACAGGTACCGTTCCAAAAACCAACTATGGAATAGACAAGACCTACACCGTCCTCAGCGAAAGGGACTCAAAACCCCATATTTCCCGCAGAGGAAAATATCTGACTAGTAAGAATCTTAAAACCTATGTATTGATATGTCTCTGTAAGGGAATCAACTGTGTCTAGACTGGCATAAACATGGCAGCGAGAATCAGCTCAAACCCACTATAAAAAGGAATTTCAAAAACAAAACAAAAAAACTGGGAAATTCTTTACAATTCCTTCAGGGTCTCTGATGAAAGCTGGAATGACCCTATCTACAACGACAGCTGGATGTGGCATAAGGAGGGACACTTGGGACTGAGACGGTTGGTGAGATTGGGTGAGCAAATGCAGACCCTTTAAAGCAATAATGCATGGCACCCATTCCATGGGTCCGAACTCTCCAGGTTGAAGGGAATATTACTACAGCTATAACATGTGCGGGAAACCTAGAGAACGGACACACTGTGAATACGAAAGGTTTCTATAACTCAACGCATAGTCCCTCTCCTGGTGCTCCGGTTTGACTTTCCGTCTGCTTTACTATCAACCTCCCAACTTGGAGAGACAGCGCCTTTAACCTCTTGGTTCGCACAGGTTGCCAATTTGGCAGAGGATGAAAGGGAAGAGGGAGAACCAATGAGAGAGTAGCTGTTAGGCATTTGGACGGGCACATATCACTGTAATTTCCCGGCAGGAAGAAGAATTAACCAAATTCTCAGCCACCCACCGGGAACCAGTATAGGTCCTGAACCAAAATTTTGGACTTGCGGTCAGCTCACCAAAAACGAGTTGAAAAATGGAGCTCAGGGGCACAGCAATTCACAAACTGGCCGAGTAATAAAGGACAACTATCGTCCAAAAATCTGTTGAGGGAAGGCAACGAGGCGGACTTGAAAGCGAGGCAGAATAGCAGGAAACAGATTTCAAGAGGTACGTTGGAATCGCCTTTAAAGCACAGGAAGAGGGGCACAACTTCGACAATGATGCACTTGGCCAAAAAGGGCGTATGCGTTTTCTCCTGAATATATTCAGGAGAAAACGCATACGCCCTTTTTGGCCAAGCAAGCAAGCGGGCAATGCAAATCTGCACTACAAAGAAGTATCACTTCCCACCGGTCAAAAGGGACATCCACAAAATGTGTAAGAACAAGAAAGGCAAGACAGGCCCTGGAGAACAGGGAGCCTTGTTATGCTGATGGGCGGGATGTAAATTGCCAACTGCCTCTCTGGAGGAGTGCATTCTGTTCCCTAAAACAAGTAAAGAACAGAGCTACAGAGCCAAGGGCACTACCAGCCTAGGGAATATACCTTGGGAAAACTGAAAATCAATAAGACAGAGCCACCCCAAAATTTAGTGCTGCACTGCATACAAGGACCTCAACTTGGATACACCTTAAGTATCCCAGAAAATATAAACATGGTTCAAAAAATTGTGGTAATTACGTACGATGGAATATCCCTCAGCCATGAAATCAATGTCATAAGACCAGTAGCAGCAAAATGGGTGGATTCAGGTACGATGATTCTAAGTGAAATAAGTCACACAGAAAAAGAAACTTATCATAAGATATCACTTATGAAGATCCTGTAAACATGGCTACACTTGAACTGAGTTAGGAAAGAGAACAGTGTCTCACATTTAGAAAACACTCTTATACCTGCTTAAGGGGGAAGGTGAGGTGGGGTGATGAATAAAACCAGAGTTTGATATAAGCACAGGTACCGTTCCAAAAACCAACTATGGAATAGACAAGACCTACACCGTCCTCAGCGAAAGGGACTCAAAACCCCATATTTCCCGCAGAGGAAAATATCTGACTAGTAAGAATCTTAAAACCTATGTATTGATATGTCTCCATAAGGGAATCAAGTGTGTCTAGACTGGCATAAACATGGCAGCGAGAATCAGCTCAAACCCACTATAAAAAGGAATTTCAAAAACAAAACAAAAAAACTGGGAAATTCTTTACAATTCCTTCAGGGTCTCTGATGAAAGCTGGAATGACCCTATCTACAACGACAGCTGGATGTGGCATAAGGAGGGACACTTGGGACTGAGACGATTGGTGAGATTGGGTGAGCAAATGCAGACCCTTTAAAGCAATAATGCATGGCACCCATTCCATGGGTCCGAACTCTCCAGGTTGAAGGGAATATTACTACAGCTGTAACATGTGCGGGAAACCTAGAGAACGGACACACTGTGAATACGAAAGGTCTCTAAAACTCAACGCATAGTCCCTCTCCTGGTGCTCCGGTTTGACTTTCCGTCTGCTTTACTATCAACCTCCCAACTTGGAGAGACAGCTCCTTTAACCTCTTGGTTCGCACAGGTTGCCAATTTGGCAGAGGATGAAAGGGAAGAGGGAGAACCAATGAGAGAGTAGCTGTTAGGCATTTGGACGGGCACATATCACTGTAATTTCCCGGCAGGAAGAAGAATTAACCAAATTCTCAGCCACCCACCGGGAACCAGTATAGGTCCTGAACCAAAATTTTGGACTTGCGGTCAGCTCACCAAAAACGAGTTGAAAAATGGAGCTCAGGGGCACAGCAATTCACAAACTGGCCGAGTAATAAAGGACAACTATCGTCCAAAAATCTGTTGAGGGAAGGCAACGAGGCGGACTTGAAAGCGAGGCAGAATAGCAGGAAACAGATTTCAAGAGGTACGTTGGAATCGCCTTTAAAGCACAGGAAGAGGGGCACAACTTCGACAATGATGCACTTGGCCAAAAAGGGCGTATGCGTTTTCTCCTGAATATATTCAGGAGAAAACGCATACGCCCTTTTTGGCCAAGCAAGCAAGCGGGCAATGCAAATCTGCACTACAAAGAAGTATCACTTCCCACCGGTCAAAAGGGACATCCACAAAATGTGTAAGAACAAGAAAGGCAAGACAGGCCCTGGAGAACAGGGAGCCTTGTTATGCTGATGGGCGGGATGTAAATTGCCAACTGCCTCTGTGGAGGAGTGCATTCTGTTCCCTAAAACAAGTAAACAACAGAGCTACAGAGCCAAGTGCACTACCAGCCTAGGGAATATACCTTGGGAAAACTGAAAATCAATAAGACAGAGTGACCCCAAAATTTAAGGCTGCACTGCATACAAGGACCTGAACTTGGATACACCTTAAGTATCCCAGAAAATATAAACATGGTTCAAAAAATTGTGGTACTTACGTACGATGGAATATCCCTCAGCCATGAAATCAATGTCATAAGACCAGTAGCAGCAAAATGGGTGGATTCAGGTATGATGATTCTAAGTGAAATAAGTCACACAGAAAAAGAAACTTATCATAAGATATCACTTATGAAGATCCTGTAAACATGGCTACACTTGAACTGAGTTAGGAAAGAGAACAGTGTCTCACATTTAGAAAACACTCTTATACCTGCTTAAGGGGGAAGGTGAGGTGGGGTGATGAATAAAACCAGAGTTTGATATAAGCACAGGTACCGTTCCAAAAACCAACTATGGAATAGACAAGACCTACACCGTCCTCAGCGAAAGGGACTCAAAACCCCATATTTCCCGCAGAGGAAAATATCTGACTAGTAAGAATCTTAAAACCTATGTATTGATATGTCTCCGTAAGGGAATCAAGTGTGTCTAGACTGGCATAAACATGGCAGCGAGAATCAGCTCAAACCCACTATAAAAAGGAATTTCAAAAACAAAACAAAAAAACTGGGAAATTCTTTACAATTCCTTCAGGGTCTCTGATGAAAGCTGGAATGACCCTATCTACAACGACAGCTGGATGTGGCATAAGGAGGGACACTTGGGACTGAGACGATTGGTGAGATTGGGTGAGCAAATGCAGACCCTTTAAAGCAATAATGCATGGCACCCATTCCATGGGTCCGAACTCTCCAGGTTGAAGGGAATATTACTACAGCTGTAACATGTGCGGGAAACCTAGAGAACGGACACACTGTGAATACGAAAGGTTTCTAAAACTCAACGCATAGTCCCTCCCCTGGTGCTCCGGTTTGACTTTCCGTCTGCTTTACTATCAACCTCCCAACTTGGAGAGACAGCCCCTTTAACCTCTTGGTTCGCACAGGTTGCCAATTTGGCAGAGGATGAAAGGGAAGAGGGAGAACCAATGAGAGAGTAGCTGTTAGGCATTTGGACGGGCACATATCACTGTAATTTCCCGGCAGGAAGAAGAATTAACCAAATTCTCAGCCACCCACCGGGAACCAGTATAGGTCCTGAACCAAAATTTTGGACTTGCGGTCAGCTCACCAAAAACGAGTTGAAAAATGGAGCTCAGGGGCACAGCAATTCACAAACTGGCCGAGTAATAAAGGACAACTATCGTCCAAAAATCTGTTGAGGGAAGGCAACGAGGCGGACTTGAAAGCGAGGCAGAATAGCAGGAAACAGATTTCAAGAGGTACGTTGGAATCGCCTTTAAAGCACAGGAAGAGGGGCACAACTTCGACAATGATGCACTTGGCCAAAAAGGGCGTATGCGTTTTCTCCTGAATATATTCAGGAGAAAACGCATACGCCCTTTTTGGCCAAGCAAGCAAGCGGGCAATGCAAATCTGCACTACAAAGAAGTATCACTTCCCACCGGTCAAAAGGGACATCCACAAAATGTGTAAGAACAAGAAAGGCAAGACAGGCCCTGGAGAACAGGGAGCCTTGTTATGCTGATGGGCGGGATGTAAATTGCCAACTGCCTCTCTGGAGGAGTGCATTCTGTTCCCTAAAACAAGTAAAGAACAGAGCTACAGAGCCAAGGGCACTACCAGCCTAGGGAATATACCTTGGGAAAACTGAAAATCAATAAGACAGAGCCACCCCAAAATTTAGTGCTGCACTGCATACAAGGACCTCAACTTGGATACACCTTAAGTATCCCAGAAAATATAAACATGGTTCAAAAAATTGTGGTAATTACGTACGATGGAATATCCCTCAGCCATGAAATCAATGTCATAAGACCAGTAGCAGCAAAATGGGTGGATTCAGGTACGATGATTCTAAGTGAAATAAGTCACACAGAAAAAGAAACTTATCATAAGATATCACTTATGAAGATCCTGTAAACATGGCTACACTTGAACTGAGTTAGGAAAGAGAACAGTGTCTCACATTTAGAAAACACTCTTATACCTGCTTAAGGGGGAAGGTGAGGTGGGGTGATGAATAAAACCAGAGTTTGATATAAGCACAGGTACCGTTCCAAAAACCAACTATGGAATAGACAAGACCTACACCGTCCTCAGCGAAAGGGACTCAAAACCCCATATTTCCCGCAGAGGAAAATATCTGACTAGTAAGAATCTTAAAACCTATGTATTGATATGTCTCCATAAGGGAATCAAGTGTGTCTAGACTGGCATAAACATGGCAGCGAGAATCAGCTCAAACCCACTATAAAAAGGAATTTCAAAAACAAAACAAAAAAACTGGGAAATTCTTTACAATTCCTTCAGGGTCTCTGATGAAAGCTGGAATGACCCTATCTACAACGACAGCTGGATGTGGCATAAGGAGGGACACTTGGGACTGAGACGATTGGTGAGATTGGGTGAGCAAATGCAGACCCTTTAAAGCAATAATGCATGGCACCCATTCCATGGGTCCGAACTCTCCAGGTTGAAGGGAATATTACTACAGCTGTAACATGTGCGGGAAACCTAGAGAACGGACACACTGTGAATACGAAAGGTCTCTAAAACTCAACGCATAGTCCCTCTCCTGGTGCTCCGGTTTGACTTTCCGTCTGCTTTACTATCAACCTCCCAACTTGGAGAGACAGCTCCTTTAACCTCTTGGTTCGCACAGGTTGCCAATTTGGCAGAGGATGAAAGGGAAGAGGGAGAACCAATGAGAGAGTAGCTGTTAGGCATTTGGACGGGCACATATCACTGTAATTTCCCGGCAGGAAGAAGAATTAACCAAATTCTCAGCCACCCACCGGGAACCAGTATAGGTCCTGAACCAAAATTTTGGACTTGCGGTCAGCTCACCAAAAACGAGTTGAAAAATGGAGCTCAGGGGCACAGCAATTCACAAACTGGCCGAGTAATAAAGGACAACTATCGTCCAAAAATCTGTTGAGGGAAGGCAACGAGGCGGACTTGAAAGCGAGGCAGAATAGCAGGAAACAGATTTCAAGAGGTACGTTGGAATCGCCTTTAAAGCACAGGAAGAGGGGCACAACTTCGACAATGATGCACTTGGCCAAAAAGGGCGTATGCGTTTTCTCCTGAATATATTCAGGAGAAAACGCATACGCCCTTTTTGGCCAAGCAAGCAAGCGGGCAATGCAAATCTGCACTACAAAGAAGTATCACTTCCCACCGGTCAAAAGGGACATCCACAAAATGTGTAAGAACAAGAAAGGCAAGACAGGCCCTGGAGAACAGGGAGCCTTGTTATGCTGATGGGCGGGATGTAAATTGCCAACTGCCTCTGTGGAGGAGTGCATTCTGTTCCCTAAAACAAGTAAACAACAGAGCTACAGAGCCAAGGGCACTACCAGCCTAGGGAATATACCTTGGGAAAACTGAAAATCAATAAGACAGAGTGACCCCAAAATTTAAGGCTGCACTGCATACAAGGACCTGAACTTGGATACACCTTAAGTATCCCAGAAAATATAAACATGGTTCAAAAAATTGTGGTACTTACGTACGATGGAATATCCCTCAGCCATGAAATCAATGTCATAAGACCAGTAGCAGCAAAATGGGTGGATTCAGGTATGATGATTCTAAGTGAAATAAGTCACACAGAAAAAGAAACTTATCATAAGATATCACTTATGAAGATCCTGTAAACATGGCTACACTTGAACTGAGTTAGGAAAGAGAACAGTGTCTCACATTTAGAAAACACTCTTATACCTGCTTAAGGGGGAAGGTGAGGTGGGGTGATGAATAAAACCAGAGTTTGATATAAGCACAGGTACCGTTCCAAAAACCAACTATGGAATAGACAAGACCTACACCGTCCTCAGCGAAAGGGACTCAAAACCCCATATTTCCCGCAGAGGAAAATATCTGACTAGTAAGAATCTTAAAACCTATGTATTGATATGTCTCCGTAAGGGAATCAAGTGTGTCTAGACTGGCATAAACATGGCAGCGAGAATCAGCTCAAACCCACTATAAAAAGGAATTTCAAAAACAAAACAAAAAAACTGGGAAATTCTTTACAATTCCTTCAGGGTCTCTGATGAAAGCTGGAATGACCCTATCTACAACGACAGCTGGATGTGGCATAAGGAGGGACACTTGGGACTGAGACGATTGGTGAGATTGGGTGAGCAAATGCAGACCCTTTAAAGCAATAATGCATGGCACCCATTCCATGGGTCCGAACTCTCCAGGTTGAAGGGAATATTACTACAGCTGTAACATGTGCGGGAAACCTAGAGAACGGACACACTGTGAATACGAAAGGTTTCTAAAACTCAACGCATAGTCCCTCCCCTGGTGCTCCGGTTTGACTTTCCGTCTGCTTTACTATCAACCTCCCAACTTGGAGAGACAGCCCCTTTAACCTCTTGGTTCGCACAGGTTGCCAATTTGGCAGAGGATGAAAGGGAAGAGGGAGAACCAATGAGAGAGTAGCTGTTAGGCATTTGGACGGGCACATATCACTGTAATTTCCCGGCAGGAAGAAGAATTAACCAAATTCTCAGCCACCCACCGGGAACCAGTATAGGTCCTGAACCAAAATTTTGGACTTGCGGTCAGCTCACCAAAAACGAGTTGAAAAATGGAGCTCAGGGGCACAGCAATTCACAAACTGGCCGAGTAATAAAGGACAACTATGGTCCAAAAATCTGTTGAGGGAAGGCAACGAGGCGGACTTGAAAGCGAGGCAGAATAGCAGGAAACAGATTTCAAGAGGTACGTTGGAATCGCCTTTAAAGCACAGGAAGAGGGGCACAACTTCGACAATGATGCACTTGGCCAAAAAGGGCGTATGCGTTTTCTCCTGAATATATTCAGGAGAAAACGCATACGCCCTTTTTGGCCAAGCAAGCAAGCGGGCAATGCAAATCTGCACTACAAAGAAGTATCACTTCCCACCGGTCAAAAGGGACATCCACAAAATGTGTAAGAACAAGAAAGGCAAGACAGGCCCTGGAGAACAGGGAGCCTTGTTATGCTGATGGGCGGGATGTAAATTGCCAACTGCCTCTCTGGAGGAGTGCATTCTGTTCCCTAAAACAAGTAAACAACAGAGCTACAGAGCCAAGGGCACTACCAGTCTAGGGAATATACCTTGGGAAAACTGAAAATCAATAAGACAGAGCCACCCCAAAATTTAAGGCTGCACTGCATACAAGTACCTCAACTTGGATACACCTTAAGTATCCCAGAAAATATAAACATGGTTCAAAAAATTGTGGTACTTACGTACGATGGAATATCCCTCAGCCATGAAATCAATGTCATAAGACCAGTAGCAGCAAAATGGGTGGATTCAGGTACGATGATTCTAAGTGAAATAAGTCACACAGAAAAAGAAACTTATCATAAGATATCACTTATGAAGATCCTGTAAACATGGCTACACTTGAACTGAGTTAGGAAAGAGGACAGTGTCTCACATTTAGAAAACACTCTTATACCTGCTTAAGGGGGAAGGAGAGGTGGGGTGATGCATAAAACCAGAGTTTGATATAAGCACAGGTACCGTTCCAAAAACCAACTATGGAATAGACAAGACCTACACCGTCCTCAGCGAAAGGGACTCAAAACCCCATGTTTCCCGCAGAGGAAAATATCTGACTAGTAAGAATCTTAAAACCTATGTATTGATATGTCTCTGTAAGGGAATCAACTGTGTCTAGACTGGCATAAACATGGCAGCGAGAATCAGCTCAAACCCACTATAAAAAGGAATTTCAAAAACAAAACAAAAAAACTGGGAAATTCTTTACAATTCCTTCAGGGTCTCTGATGAAAGCTGGAATGACCCTATCTACAACGACAGCTGGATGTGGCATAAGGAGGGACACTTGGGACTGAGACGGTTGGTGAGATTGGGTGAGCAAATGCAGACCCTTTAAAGCAATAATGCATGGCACCCATTCCATGGGTCCGAACTCTCCAGGTTGAAGGGAATATTACTACAGCTATAACATGTGCGGGAAACCTAGAGAACGGACACACTGTGAATACGAAAGGTTTCTAAAACTCAACGCATAGTCCCTCTCCTGGTGCTCCGGTTTGACTTTCCGTCTGCTTTACTATCAACCTCCCAACTTGGAGAGACAGCGCCTTTAACCTCTTGGTTCGCACAGGTTGCCAATTTGGCAGAGGATGAAAGGGAAGAGGGAGAACCAATGAGAGAGTAGCTGTTAGGCATTTGGACGGGCACATATCACTGTAATTTCCCGGCAGGAAGAAGAATTAACCAAATTCTCAGCCACCCACCGGGAACCAGTATAGGTCCTGAACCAAAATTTTGGACTTGCGGTCAGCTCACCAAAAACGAGTTGAAAAATGGAGCTCAGGGGCACAGCAATTCACAAACTGGCCGAGTAATAAAGGACAACTATCGTCCAAAAATCTGTTGAGGGAAGGCAACGAGGCGGACTTGAAAGCGAGGCAGAATAGCAGGAAACAGATTTCAAGAGGTACGTTGGAATCGCCTTTAAAGCACAGGAAGAGGGGCACAACTTCGACAATGATGCACTTGGCCAAAAAGGGCGTATGCGTTTTCTCCTGAATATATTCAGGAGAAAACGCATACGCCCTTTTTGGCCAAGCAAGCAAGCGGGCAATGCAAATCTGCACTACAAAGAAGTATCACTTCCCACCGGTCAAAAGGGACATCCACAAAATGTGTAAGAACAAGAAAGGCAAGACAGGCCCTGGAGAACAGGGAGCCTTGTTATGCTGATGGGCGGGATGTAAATTGCCAACTGCCTCTCTGGAGGAGTGCATTCTGTTCCCTAAAACAAGTAAAGAACAGAGGTACAGAGCCAAGGGCACTACCAGCCTAGGGAATATACCTTGGGAAAACTGAAAATCAATAAGACAGAGCCACCCCAAAATTTAGGGCTGCACTGCATACAAGGACCTCAACTTGGATACACCTTAAGTATCCCAGAAAATATAAACATGGTTCAAAAAATTGTGGTACTTACGTACGATGGAATATCCCTCAGCCATGAAATCAATGTCATAAGACCAGTAGCAGCAAAATGGGTGGATTCAGGTACGATGATTCTAAGTGAAATAAGTCACACAGAAAAAGAAACTTATCATAAGATATCACTTATGAAGATCCTGTAAACATGGCTACACTTGAACTGAGTTAGGAAAGAGAACAGTGTCTCACATTTAGAAAACACTCTTATACCTGCTTAAGGGGGAAGGAGAGGTGGGGTGATGCATAAAACCAGAGTTTGATATAAGCACAGGTACCGTTCCAAAAACCAACTATGGAATAGACAAGACCTACACCGTCCTCAGGGAAAGGGACTCAAAACCCCATATTTCCCGCAGAGGAAAATATCTGACTAGTAAGAATCTTAAAACCTATGTATTGATATGTCTCCATAAGGGAATCAAGTGTGTCTAGACTGGCATAAACATGGCAGCGAGAATCAGCTCAAACCCACTATAAAAAGGAATTTCAAAAACAAAACAAAAAAACTGGGAAATTCTTTACAATTCCTTCAGGGTCTCTGATGAAAGCTGGAATGACCCTATCTACAAGGACAGCTGGATGTGGCATAAGGAGGGACACTTGGGACTGAGACGATTGGTGAGATTGGGTGAGCAAATGCAGACCCTTTAAAGCAATAATGCATGGCACCCATTCCATGGGTCCGAACTCTCCAGGTTGAAGGGAATATTACTACAGCTGTAACATGTGCGGGAAACCTAGAGAACGGACACACTGTGAATACGAAAGGTTTCTAAAACTCAACGCATAGTCCCTCTCCTGGTGCTCCGGTTTGACTTTCCGTCTGCTTTACTATCAACCTCCCACCTTGGAGAGACAGCTCCTTTAACCTCTTGGTTCGCACAGGTTGCCAATTTGGCAGAGGATGAAAGGGAAGAGGGAGAACCAATGAGAGAGTAGCTGTTAGGCATTTGGACGGGCACATATCACTGTAATTTCCCGGCAGGAAGAAGAATTAACCAAATTCTCAGCCACCCACCGGGAACCAGTATAGGTCCTGAACCAAAATTTTGGACTTGCGGTCAGCTCACCAAAAACGAGTTGAAAAATGGAGCTCAGGGGCACAGCAATTCACAAACTGGCCGAGTAATAAAGGACAACTATCGTCCAAAAATCTGTTGAGGGAAGGCAACGAGGCGGACTTGAAAGCGAGGCAGAATAGCAGGAAACAGATTTCAAGAGGTACGTTGGAATCGCCTTTAAAGCACAGGAAGAGGGGCACAACTTCGACAATGATGCACTTGGCCAAAAAGGGCGTATGCGTTTTCTCCTGAATATATTCAGGAGAAAACGCATACGCCCTTTTTGGCCAAGCAAGCAAGCGGGCAATGCAAATCTGCACTACAAAGAAGTATCACTTCCCACCGGTCAAAAGGGACATCCACAAAATGTGTAAGAACAAGAAAGGCAAGACAGGCCCTGGAGAACAGGGAGCCTTGTTATGCTGATGGGCGGGATGTAAATTGCCAACTGCCTCTCTGGAGGAGTGCATTCTGTTCCCTAAAACAAGTAAACAACAGAGCTACAGAGCCAAGGGCACTACCAGTCTAGGGAATATACCTTGGGAAAACTGAAAATCAATAAGACAGAGCCACCCCAAAATTTAAGGCTGCACTGCATACAAGGACCTCAACTTGGATACACCTTAAGTATCCCAGAAAATATAAACATGGTTCAAAAAATTGTGGTACTTACGTACGATGGAATATCCCTCAGCCATGAAATCAATGTCATAAGACCAGTAGCAGCAAAATGGGTGGATTCAGGTACGATGATTCTAAGTGAAATAAGTCACACAGAAAAAGAAACTTATCATAAGATATCACTTATGAAGATCCTGTAAACATGGCTACACTTGAACTGAGTTAGGAAAGAGGACAGTGTCTCACATTTAGAAAACACTCTTATACCTGCTTAAGGGGGAAGGAGAGGTGGGGTGATGCATAAAACCAGAGTTTGATATAAGCACAGGTACCGTTCCAAAAACCAACTATGGAATAGACAAGACCTACACCGTCCTCAGCGAAAGGGACTCAAAACCCCATATTTCCCGCAGAGGAAAATATCTGACTAGTAAGAATCTTAAAACCTATGTATTGATATGTCTCTGTAAGGGAATCAACTGTGTCTAGACTGGCATAAACATGGCAGCGAGAATCAGCTCAAACCCACTATAAAAAGGAATTTCAAAAACAAAACAAAAAAACTGGGAAATTCTTTACAATTCCTTCAGGGTCTCTGATGAAAGCTGGAATGACCCTATCTACAACGACAGCTGGATGTGGCATAAGGAGGGACACTTGGGACTGAGACGGTTGGTGAGATTGGGTGAGCAAATGCAGACCCTTTAAAGCAATAATGCATGGCACCCATTCCATGGGTCCGAACTCTCCAGGTTGAAGGGAATATTACTACAGCTATAACATGTGCGGGAAACCTAGAGAACGGACACACTGTGAATACGAAAGGTTTCTAAAACTCAACGCATAGTCCCTCCCCTGGTGCTCCGGTTTGACTTTCCGTCTGCTTTACTATCAACCTCCCAACTTGGAGAGACAGCGCCTTTAACCTCTTGGTTCGCACAGGTTGCCAATTTGGCAGAGGATGAAAGGGAAGAGGGAGAACCAATGAGAGAGTAGCTGTTAGGCATTTGGACGGGCACATATCACTGTAATTTCCCGGCAGGAAGAAGAATTAACCAAATTCTCAGCCACCCACCGGGAACCAGTATAGGTCCTGAACCAAAATTTTGGACTTGCGGTCAGCTCACCAAAAACGAGTTGAAAAATGGAGCTCAGGGGCACAGCAATTCACAAACTGGCCGAGTAATAAAGGACAACTATCGTCCAAAAATCTGTTGAGGGAAGGCAACGAGGCGGACTTGAAAGCGAGGCAGAATAGCAGGAAACAGATTTCAAGAGGTACGTTGGAATCGCCTTTAAAGCACAGGAAGAGGGGCACAACTTCGACAATGATGCACTTGGCCAAAAAGGGCGTATGCGTTTTCTCCTGAATATATTCAGGAGAAAACGCATACGCCCTTTTTGGCCAAGCAAGCAAGCGGGCAATGCAAATCTGCACTACAAAGAAGTATCACTTCCCAGCAGTCAAAAGGGACATCCACAAAATGTGTAAGAACAAGAAAGGCAAGACAGGCCCTGGAGAACAGGGAGCCTTGTTATGCTGATGGGCGGGATGTAAATTGCCAACTGCCTCTCTGGAGGAGTGCATTCTGTTCCCTAAAACAAGTAAAGAACAGAGCTACAGAGCCAAGGGCACTACCAGCCTAGGGAATATACCTTGGGAAAACTGAAAATCAATAAGACAGAGCCACCCCAAAATTTAGGGCTGCACTGCATACAAGGACCTCAACTTGGATACACCTTAAGTATCCCAGAAAATATAAACATGGTTCAAAAAATTGTGGTACTTACGTACGATGGAATATCCCTCAGCCATGAAATCAATGTCATAAGACCAGTAGCAGCAAAATGGGTGGATTCAGGTACGATGATTCTAAGTGAAATTAGTCACACAGAAAAAGAAACTTATCATAAGATATCACTTATGAAGATCCTGTAAACATGGCTACACTTGAACTGAGTTAGGAAAGAGGACAGTGTCTCACATTTAGAAAACACTCTTATACCTGCTTAAGGGGGAAGGAGAGGTGGGGTGATGCATAAAACCAGAGTTTGATATAAGCACAGGTACCGTTCCAAAAACCAACTATGGAATAGACAAGACCTACACCGTCCTCAGCGAAAGGGACTCAAAACCCCATATTTCCCGCAGAGGAAAATATCTGACTAGTAAGAATCTTAAAACCTATGTATTGATATGTCTCCGTAAGGGAATCAAGTGTGTCTAGACTGGCATAAACATGGCAGCGAGAATCAGCTCAAACCCACTATAAAAAGGAATTTCAAAAACAAAACAAAAAAACTGGGAAATTCTTTACAATTCCTTCAGGGTCTCTGATGAAGGCTGGAATGACCCTATCTACAACGACAGCTGGATGTGGCATAAGGAGGGACACTTGGGACTGAGACGATTGGTGAGATTGGGTGAGCAAATGCAGACCCTTTAAAGCAATAATGCATGGCACCCATTCCATGGGTCCCAACTCTCCAGGTTGAAGGGAATATTACTACAGCTATAACATGTGCGGGAAACCTAGAGAACGGACACACTGTGAATACGAAAGGTTTCTAAAACTCAACGCATAGTCCCTCCCCTGGTGCTCCGGTTTGACTTTCCGTCTGCTTTACTATCAACCTCCCAACTTGGAGAGACAGCCCCTTTAACCTCTTGGTTCGCACAGGTTGCCAATTTGGCAGAGGATGAAAGGGAAGAGGGAGAACCAATGAGAGAGTAGCTGTTAGGCATTTGGACGGGCACATATCACTGTAATTTCCCGGCAGGAAGAAGAATTAACCAAATTCTCAGCCACCCACCGGGAACCAGTATAGGTCCTGAACCAAAATTTTGGACTTGCGGTCAGCTCACCAAAAGCGAGTTGAAAAATGGAGCTCAGGGGCACAGCAATTCACAAACTGGCCGAGTAATAAAGGACAACTATCGTCCAAAAATCTGTTGAGGGAAGGCAACGAGGCGGACTTGAAAGCGAGGCAGAATAGCAGGAAACAGATTTCAAGAGGTACGTTGGAATCGCCTTTAAAGCACAGGAAGAGGGGCACAACTTCGACAATGATGCACTTGGCCAAAAAGGGCGTATGCGTTTTCTCCTGAATATATTCAGGAGAAAACGCATACGCCCTTTTTGGCCAAGCAAGCAAGCGGGCAATGCAAATCTGCACTACAAAGAAGTATCACTTCCCACCGGTCAAAAGGGACATCCACAAAATGTGTAAGAACAAGAAAGGCAAGACAGGCCCTGGAGAACAGGGAGCCTTGTTATGCTGATGGGCGGGATGTAAATTGCCAACTGCCTCTCTGGAGGAGTGCATTCTGTTCCCTAAAACAAGTAAAGAACAGAGCTACAGAGCCAAGGGCACTACCAGTCTAGGGAATATACCTTGGGAAAACTGAAAATCAATAAGACAGAGCCACCCCAAAATTTAGGGCTGCACTGCATACAAGGACCTCAACTTGGATACACCTTAAGTATCCCAGAAAATATAAACATGGTTCAAAAAATTGTGGTACTTACGTACGATGGAATATCCCTCAGCCATGAAATCAATGTCATAAGACCAGTAGCAGCAAAATGGGTGGATTCAGGTACGATGATTCTAAGTGAAATAAGTCACACAGAAAAAGAAACTTATCATAAGATATCACTTATGAAGATCCTGTAAACATGGCTACACTTGAACTGAGTTAGGAAAGAGAACAGTGTCTCACATTTAGAAAACACTCTTATACCTGCTTAAGGGGGAAGGAGAGGTGGGGTGATGCATAAAACCAGAGTTTGATATAAGCACAGGTACCGTTCCAAAAACCAACTATGGAATAGACAAGACCTACACCGTCCTCAGCGAAAGGGACTCAAAACCCCATATTTCCCGCAGAGGAAAATATCTGACTAGTAAGAATCTTAAAACCTATGTATTGATATGTCTCCGTAAGGGAATCAAGTGTGTCTAGACTGGCATAAACATGGCAGCGAGAATCAGCTCAAACCCACTATAAAAAGGAATTTCAAAAACAAAACAAAAAAACTGGGAAATTCTTTACAATTCCTTCAGGGTCTCTGATGAAAGCTGGAATGACCCTATCTACAACGACAGCTGGATGTGGCATAAGGAGGGACACTTGGGACTGAGACGATTGGTGAGATTGGGTGAGCAAATGCAGACCCTTTAAAGCAATAATGCATGGCACCCATTCCATGGGTCCGAACTCTCCAGGTTGAAGGGAATATTACTACAGCTATAACATGTGCGGGAAACCTAGAGAACGGACACACTGTGAATACGAAAGGTTTCTAAAACTCAACGCATAGTCCCTCTCCTGGTGCTCCGGTTTGACTTTCCGTCTGCTTTACTATCAACCTCCCAACTTGGAGAGACAGCCCCTTTAACCTCTTGGTTCGCACAGGTTGCCAATTTGGCAGAGGATGAAAGGGAAGAGGGAGAACCAATGAGAGAGTAGCTGTTAGGCATTTGGACGGGCACATATCACTGTAATTTCCTGGCAGGAAGAAGAATTAACCAAATTCTCAGCAACCCACCGGGAACCAGTATAGGTCCTGAACCAAAATTTTGGACTTGCGGTCAGCTCACCAAAAACGAGTTGAAAAATGGAGCTCAGGGGCACAGCAATTCACAAACTGGCCGAGTAATAAAGGACAACTATCGTCCAAAAATCTGTTGAGGGAAGGCAACGAGGCGGACTTGAAAGCGAGGCAGAATAGCAGGAAACAGATTTCAAGAGGTACGTTGGAATCGCCTTTAAAGCACAGGAAGAGGGGCACAACTTCGACAATGATGCACTTGGCCAAAAAGGGCGTATGCGTTTTCTCCTGAATATATTCAGGAGAAAACGCATACGCCCTTTTTGGCCAAGCAAGCAAGCGGGCAATGCAAATCTGCACTACAAAGAAGTATCACTTCCCACCAGTCAAGAGGGACATCCACAAAATGTGTAAGAACAAGAAAGGCAAGACAGGCCCTGGAGAATAGGGAGCCTTGTTATGCTGATGGGTGGGATGTAAATTGCCAACTGCCTCTCTGGAGGAGTGCATTCTGTTCCCTAAAACAAGTAAAGAACAGAGCTACAGAGCCAAGGGCACTACCAGTCTAGGGAATATACCTTGGGAAAACTGAAAATCAATAAGACAGAGCCACCCCAAAATTTAAGGCTGCACTGCATACAAGGACCTCAACTTGGATACACCTTAAGTATCCCAGAAAATATAAACATGGTTCAAAAAATTGTGGTACTTACGTACGATGGAATATCCCTCAGCCATGAAATCAATGTCATAAGACCAGTAGCAGCAAAATGGGTGGATTCAGGTACGATGATTCTAAGTGAAATAAGTCACACAGAAAAAGAAACTTATCATAAGATATCACTTATGAAGATCCTGTAAACATGGCTACACTTGAACTGAGTTAGGAAAGAGAACAGTGTCTCACATTTAGAAAACACTCTTATACCTGCTTAAGGGGGAAGGAGAGGTGGGGTGATGAATAAAACCAGAGTTTGATATAAGCACAGGTACCGTTCCAAAAACCAACTATGGAATAGACAAGACCTACACCGTCCTCAGCGAAAGGGACTCAAAACCCCATATTTCCCGCAGAGGAAAATATCTGACTAGTAAGAATCTTAAAATCTATGTATTGATATGTCTCCATAAGGGAATCAAGTGTGTCTAGACTGGCATAAACATGGCAGCGAGAATCAGCTCAAACCCACTATAAAAAGGAATTTCAAAAACAAAACAAAAAAACTGGGAAATTCTTTACAATTCCTTCAGGGTCTCTGATGAAAGCTGGAATGACCCTATCTACAACGACAGCTGGATGTGGCATAAGGAGGGACACTTGGGACTGAGACGATTGGTGAGATTGGGTGAGCAAATGCAGACCCTTTAAAGCAATAATGCATGGCACCCATTCCATGGGTCCGAACTCTCCAGGTTGAAGGGAATGTTACTACAGCTATAACATGTGCGGGAAACCTAGAGAACGGACACACTGTGAATACGAAAGGTTTCTAAAACTCAACGCATAGTCCCTCTCCTGGTGCTCCGGTTTGACTTTCCGTCTGCTTTACTATCAACCTCCCAAATTGGAGAGACAGCCCCTTTAACCTCTTGGTTCGCACAGTTTGCCAATTTGGCAGAGGATGAAAGGGAAGAGGGAGAACCAATGAGAGAGTAGCTGTTAGGCATTTGGACGGGCACATATCACTGTAATTTCCCGGCAGGAAGAAGAATTAACCAAATTCTCAGCCACCCACCGGGAACCAGTATAGGTCCTGAACCAAAATTTTGGACTTGCGGTCAGCTCACCAAAAGCGAGTTGAAAAATGGAGCTCAGGGGCACAGCAATTCACAAACTGGCCGAGTAATAAAGGACAACTATCGTCCAAAAATCTGTTGAGGGAAGGCAACGAGGCGGACTTGAAAGTGAGGCAGAATAGCAGGAAACAGATTTCAAGAGGTACGTTGGAATCACCTTTAAAGCACAGGAAGAGGGGCACAACTTCGACAATGATGCACTTGGCCAAAAAGGGCGTATGCGTTTTCTCCTGAATATATTCAGGAGAAAACGCATACGCCCTTTTTGGCCAAGCAAGCAAGCGGGCAATGCAAATCTGCACTACAAAGAAGTATCACTTCCCACCGGTCAAAAGGGACATCCACAAAATGTGTAAGAACAAGAAAGGCAAGACAGGCCCTGGAGAACAGGGAGCCTTGTTATGCTGATGGGCGGGATGTAAATTGCCAACTGCCTCTCTGGAGGAGTGCATTCTGTTCCCTAAAACAAGTAAAGAACAGAGCTACAGAGCCAAGGGCACTACCAGCCTAGGGAATATACCTTGGGAAAACTGAAAATCAATAAGACAGAGCCACCCCAAAATTTAGGGCTGCACTGCATACAAGGACCTCAACTTGGATACACCTTAAGTATCCCAGAAAATATAAACATGGTTCAAAAAATTGTGGTACTTACGTACGATGGAATATCCCTCAGCCATGAAATCAATGTCATAAGACCAGTAGCAGCAAAATGGGTGGATTCAGGTACGATGATTCTAAGTGAAATAAGTCACACAGAAAAAGAAACTTATCATAAGATATCACTTATGAAGATCCTGTAAACATGGCTACACTTGAACTGAGTTAGGAAAGAGAACAGTGTCTCACATTTAGAAAACACTCTTTTACCTGCTTAAGGGGGAAGGAGAGGTGGGGTGATGCATAAAACCAGAGTTTGATATAAGCACAGGTACCGTTCCAAAAACCAACTATGGAATAGACAAGACCTACACCGTCCTCAGCGAAAGGGACTCAAAACCCCATATTTCCCGCAGAGGAAAATATCTGACTAGTAAGAATCTTAAAACCTATGTATTGATATGTCTCCGTAAGGGAATCAAGTGTGTCTAGACTGGCATAAACATGGCAGCGAGAATCAGCTCAAACCCACTATAAAAAGGAATTTCAAAAACAAAACAAAAAAACTGGGAAATTCTTTACAATTCCTTCAGGGTCTCTGATGAAAGCTGGAATGACCCTATCTACAACGACAGCTGGATGTGGCATAAGGAGGGACACTTGGGACTGAGACGATTGGTGAGATTGGGTGAGCAAATGCAGACCCTTTAAAGCAATAATGCATGGCACCCATTCCATGGGTCCGAACTCTCCAGGTTGAAGGGAATATTACTACAGCTATAACATGTGCGGGAAACCTAGAGAACGGACACACTGTGAATACGAAAGGTTTCTAAAACTCAACGCATAGTCCCTCTCCTGGTGCTCCGGTTTGACTTTCCGTCTGCTTTACTATCAACCTCCCAACTTGGAGAGACAGCCCCTTTAACCTCTTGGTTCGCACAGGTTGCCAATTTGGCAGAGGATGAAAGGGAAGAGGGAGAACCAATGAGAGAGTAGCTGTTAGGCATTTGGACGGGCACATATCACTGTAATTTCCTGGCAGGAAGAAGAATTAACCAAATTCTCAGCCACCCACCGGGAACCAGTATAGGTCCTGAACCAAAATTTTGGACTTGCGGTCAGCTCACCAAAAACGAGTTGAAAAATGGAGCTCAGGGGCACAGCAATTCACAAACTGGCCGAGTAATAAAGGACAACTATCGTCCAAAAATCTGTTGAGGGAAGGCAACGAGGCGGACTTGAAAGCGAGGCAGAATAGCAGGAAACAGATTTCAAGAGGTACGTTGGAATCGCCTTTAAAGCACAGGAAGAGGGGCACAACTTCGACAATGATGCACTTGGCCAAAAAGGGCGTATGCGTTTTCTCCTGAATATATTCAGGAGAAAACGCATACGCCCTTTTTGGCCAAGCAGGCAAGCGGGCAATGCAAATCTGCACTACAAAGAAGTATCTCTTCCCACCAGTCAAGAGGGACATCCACAAAATGTGTAAGAACAAGAAAGGCAAGACAGGCCCTGGAGAATAGGGAGCCTTGTTATGCTGATGGGTGGGATGTAAATTGCCAACTGCCTCTCTGGAGGAGTGCATTCTGTTCCCTAAAACAAGTAAAGAACAGAGCTACAGAGCCAAGGGCACTACCAGTCTAGGGAATATACCTTGGGAAAACTGAAAATCAATAAGACAGAGCCACCCCAAAATTTAAGGCTGCACTGCATACAAGGACCTCAACTTGGATACACCTTAAGTATCCCAGAAAATATAAACATGGTTCAAAAAATTGTGGTACTTACGTACGATGGAATATCCCTCAGCCATGAAATCAATGTCATAAGACCAGTAGCAGCAAAATGGGTGGATTCAGGTACGATGATTCTAAGTGAAATAAGTCACACAGAAAAAGAAACTTATCATAAGATATCACTTATGAAGATCCTGTAAACATGGCTACACTTGAACTGAGTTAGGAAAGAGAACAGTGTCTCACATTTAGAAAACACTCTTATACCTGCTTAAGGGGGAAGGAGAGGTGGGGTGATGAATAAAACCAGAGTTTGATATAAGCACAGGTACCGTTCCAAAAACCAACTATGGAATAGACAAGACCTACACCGTCCTCAGCGAAAGGGACTCAAAACCCCATATTTCCCGCAGAGGAAAATATCTGACTAGTAAGAATCTTAAAATCTATGTATTGATATGTCTCCATAAGGGAATCAAGTGTGTCTAGACTGGCATAAACATGGCAGCGAGAATCAGCTCAAACCCACTATAAAAAGGAATTTCAAAAACAAAACAAAAAAACTGGGAAATTCTTTACAATTCCTTCAGGGTCTCTGATGAAAGCTGGAATGACCCTATCTACAACGACAGCTGGATGTGGCATAAGGAGGGACACTTGGGACTGAGACGATTGGTGAGATTGGGTGAGCAAATGCAGACCCTTTAAAGCAATAATGCATGGCACCCATTCCATGGGTCCGAACTCTCCAGGTTGAAGGGAATGTTACTACAGCTATAACATGTGCGGGAAACCTAGAGAACGGACACACTGTGAATACGAAAGGTTTCTAAAACTCAACGCATAGTCCCTCTCCTGGTGCTCCGGTTTGACTTTCCGTCTGCTTTACTATCAACCTCCCAAATTGGAGAGACAGCCCCTTTAACCTCTTGGTTCGCACAGTTTGCCAATTTGGCAGAGGATGAAAGGGAAGAGGGAGAACCAATGAGAGAGTAGCTGTTAGGCATTTGGACGGGCACATATCACTGTAATTTCCCGGCAGGAAGAAGAATTAACCAAATTCTCAGCCACCCACCGGGAACCAGTGTAGGTCCTGAACCAAAATTTTGGACTTGCGGTCAGCTCACCAAAAACGAGTTGAAAAATGGAGCTCAGGGGCACAGCAATTCACAAACTGGCCGAGTAATAAAGGACAACTATCGTCCAAAAATCTGTTGAGGGAAGGCAACGAGGCGGACTTGAAAGCGAGGCAGAATAGCAGGAAACAGATTTCAAGAGGTACGTTGGAATCGCCTTTAAAGCACAGAAAGAGGGGCACAACTTCCACAATGATGCACTTGGCCAAAAAGGGCGTATGCGTTTTCTCCTGAATATATTCAGGAGAAAACGCATACGCCCTTTTTGGCCAAGCAAGCAAGCGGGCAATGCAAATCTGCACTACAAAGAAGTATCACTTCCCACCGGTCAAAAGGGACATCCACAAAATGTGTAAGAACAAGAAAGGCAAGACAGGCCCTGGAGAACAGGGAGCCTTGTTATGCTGATGGGCGGGATGTAAATTGCCAACTGCCTCTCTGGAGGAGTGCATTCTGTTCCCTAAAACAAGTAAAGAACAGAGCTACAGAGCCAAGGGCACTACCAGTCTAGGGAATATACCTTGGGAAAACTGAAAATCAATAAGACAGAGCCACCCCAAAATTTAGGGCTGCACTGCATACAAGGACCTCAACTTGGATACACCTTAAGTATCCCAGAAAATATAAACATGGTTCAAAAAATTGTGGTACTTACGTACGATGGAATATCCCTCAGCCATGAAATCAATGTCATAAGACCAGTAGCAGCAAAATGGGTGGATTCAGGTACGATGATTCTAAGTGAAATAAGTCACACAGAAAAAGAAACTTATCATAAGATATCACTTATGAAGATCCTGTAAACATGGCTACACTTGAACTGAGTTAGGAAAGAGAACAGTGTCTCACATTTAGAAAACACTCTTATACCTGCTTAAGGGGGAAGGAGAGGTGGGGTGATGCATAAAACCAGAGTTTGATATAAGCACAGGTACCGTTCCAAAAGCCAACTATGGAATAGACAAGACCTACACCGTCCTCAGCGAAAGGGACTCAAAACCCCATATTTCCCGCAGAGGAAAATATCTGACTAGTAAGAATCTTAAAACCTATGTATTGATATGTCTCCGTAAGGGAATCAAGTGTGTCTAGACTGGCATAAACATGGCAGCGAGAATCAGCTCAAACCCACTATAAAAAGGAATTTCAAAAACAAAACAAAAAAACTGGGAAATTCTTTACAATTCCTTCAGGGTCTCTGATGAAAGCTGGAATGACCCTATCTACAACGACAGCTGGATGTGGCATAAGGAGGGACACTTGGGACTGAGACGATTGGTGAGATTGGGTGAGCAAATGCAGACCCTTTAAAGCAATAATGCATGGCACCCATTCCATGGGTCCGAACTCTCCAGGTTGAAGGGAATATTACTACAGCTATAACATGTGCGGGAAACCTAGAGAACGGACACACTGTGAATACGAAAGGTTTCTAAAACTCAACGCATAGTCCCTCTCCTGGTGCTCCGGTTTGACTTTCCGTCTGCTTTACTATCAACCTCCCAACTTGGAGAGACAGACCCTTTAACCTCTTGGTTCGCACAGGTTGCCAATTTGGCAGAGGATGAAAGGGAAGAGGGAGAAGCAATGAGAGAGTAGCTGTTAGGCATTTGGACGGGCACATATCACTGTAATTTCCCGGCAGGAAGAAGAATTAACCAAATTCTCAGCCACCCACCGGGAACCAGTATAGGTCCTGAACCAAAATTTTGGACTTGCGGTCAGCTCACCAAAAACGAGTTGAAAAATGGAGCTCAGGGGCACAGCAATTCACAAACTGGCCGAGTAATAAAGGACAACTATCGTCCAAAAATCTGTTGAGGGAAGGCAACGAGGCGGACTTGAAAGCGAGGCAGAATAGCAGGAAACAGATTTCAAGAGGTACGTTGGAATCGCCTTTAAAGCACAGGAAGAGGGGCACAACTTCGACAATGATGCACTTGGCCAAAAAGGGCGTATGCGTTTTCTCCTGAATATATTCAGGAGAAAACGCATACGCCCTTTTTGGCCAAGCAAGCAAGCGGGCAATGCAAATCTGCACTACAAAGAAGTATCACTTCCCACCGGTCAAAAGGGACATCCACAAAATGTGTAAGAACAAGAAAGGCAAGACAGGCCCTGGAGAACAGGGAGCCTTGTTATGCTGATGGGCGGGATGTAAATTGCCAACTGCCTCTCTGGAGGAGTGCATTCTGTTCCCTAAAACAAGTAAAGAACAGAGCTACAGAGCCAAGGGCACTACCAGTCTAGGGAATATACCTTGGGAAAACTGAAAATCAATAAGACAGAGCCACCCCAAAATTTAGGGCTGCACTGCATACAAGGACCTCAACTTGGATACACCTTAAGTATCCCAGAAAATATAAACATGGTTCAAAAAATTGTGGTACTTACGTACGATGGAATATCCCTCAGCCATGAAATCAATGTCATAAGACCAGTAGCAGCAAAATGGGTGGATTCAGGTACGATGATTCTAAGTGAAATAAGTCACACAGAAAAAGAAACTTATCATAAGATATCACTTATGAAGATCCTGTAAACATGGCTACACTTGAACTGAGTTAGGAAAGAGAACAGTGTCTCACATTTAGAAAACACTCTTATACCTGCTTAAGGGGGAAGGAGAGGTGGGGTGATGCATAAAACCAGAGTTTGATATAAGCACAGGTACCGTTCCAAAAGCCAACTATGGAATAGACAAGACCTACACCGTCCTCAGCGAAAGGGACTCAAAACCCCATATTTCCCGCAGAGGAAAATATCTGACTAGTAAGAATCTTAAAACCTATGTATTGATATGTCTCCGTAAGGGAATCAAGTGTGTCTAGACTGGCATAAACATGGCAGCGAGAATCAGCTCAAACCCACTATAAAAAGGAATTTCAAAAACAAAACAAAAAAACTGGGAAATTCTTTACAATTCCTTCAGGGTCTCTGATGAAAGCTGGAATGACCCTATCTACAACGACAGCTGGATGTGGCATAAGGAGGGACACTTGGGACTGAGACGATTGGTGAGATTGGGTGAGCAAATGCAGACCCTTTAAAGCAATAATGCATGGCACCCATTCCATGGGTCCGAACTCTCCAGGTTGAAGGGAATATTACTACAGCTATAACATGTGCGGGAAACCTAGAGAACGGACACACTGTGAATACGAAAGGTTTCTAAAACTCAACGCATAGTCCCTCTCCTGGTGCTCCGGTTTGACTTTCCGTCTGCTTTACTATCAACCTCCCAACTTGGAGAGACAGACCCTTTAACCTCTTGGTTCGCACAGGTTGCCAATTTGGCAGAGGATGAAAGGGAAGAGGGAGAAGCAATGAGAGAGTAGCTGTTAGGCATTTGGACGGGCACATATCACTGTAATTTCCCGGCAGGAAGAAGAATTAACCAAATTCTCAGCCACCCACCGGGAACCAGTATAGGTCCTGAACCAAAATTTTGGACTTGCGGTCAGCTCACCAAAAACGAGTTGAAAAATGGAGCTCAGGGGCACAGCAATTCACAAACTGGCCGAGTAATAAAGGACAACTATCGTCCAAAAATCTGTTGAGGGAAGGCAACGAGGCGGACTTGAAAGCGAGGCAGAATAGCAGGAAACAGATTTCAAGAGGTACGTTGGAATCGCCTTTAAAGCACAGGAAGAGGGGCACAACTTCGACAATGATGCACTTGGCCAAAAAGGGCGTATGCGTTTTCTCCTGAATATATTCAGGAGAAAACGCATACGCCCTTTTTGGCCAAGCAAGCAAGCGGGCAATGCAAATCTGCACTACAAAGAAGTATCACTTCCCACCGGTCAAAAGGGACATCCACAAAATGTGTAAGAACAAGAAAGGCAAGACAGGCCCTGGAGAACACGGAGCCTTGTTATGCTGATGGGCGGGATGTAAATTGCCAACTGCCTCTCTGGAGGAGTGCATTCTGTTCCCTAAAACAAGTAAAGAACAGAGCTACAGAGCCAAGGGCACTACCAGTCTAGGGAATATACCTTGGGAAAACTGAAAATCAATAAGACAGAGCCACCCCAAAATTTAGGGCTGCACTGCATACAAGGACCTCAACTTGGATACACCTTAAGTATCCCAGAAAATATAAACATGGTTCAAAAAATTGTGGTACTTACGTACGATGGAATATCCCTCAGCCATGAAATCAATGTCATAAGACCAGTAGCAGCAAAATGGGTGGATTCAGGTACGATGATTCTAAGTGAAATTAGTCACACAGAAAAAGAAACTTATCATAAGATATCACTTATGAAGATCCTGTAAACATGGCTACACTTGAACTGAGTTAGGAAAGAGAACAGTGTCTCACATTTAGAAAACACTCTTATACCTGCTTAAGGGGGAAGGAGAGGTGGGGTGATGCATAAAACCAGAGTTTGATATAAGCACAGGTACCGTTCCAAAAACCAACTATGGAATAGACAAGACCTACACCGTCCTCAGCGAAAGGGACTCAAAACCCCATATTTCCCGCAGAGGAAAATATCTGACTAGTTAGAATCTTAAAACCTATGTATTGATATGTCTCCGTAAGGGAATCAAGTGTGTCTAGACTGGCATAAACATGGCAGCGAGAATCAGCTCAAACCCACTATAAAAAGGAATTTCAAAAACAAAACAAAAACACTGGGAAATTCTTTACAATTCCTTCAGGGTCTCTGATGAAAGCTGGAATGACCCTATCTACAACGACAGCTGGATGTGGCATAAGGAGGGACACTTGGGACTGAGACGATTGGTGAGATTGGGTGAGCAAATGCAGACCCTTTAAAGCAATAATGCATGGCACCCATTCCATGGGTCCGAACTCTCCAGGTTGAAGGGAATGTTACTACAGCTATAACATGTGCGGGAAACCTAGAGAACGGACACACTGTGAATACGAAAGGTTTCTAAAACTCAACGCATAGTCCCTCTCCTGGTGCTCCGGTTTGACTTTCCGTCTGCTTTACTATCAACCTCCCAACTTGGAGAGACAGACCCTTTAACCTCTTGGTTCGCACAGGTTGCCAATTTGGCAGAGGATGAAAGGGAAGAGGGAGAAGCAATGAGAGAGTAGCTGTTAGGCATTTGGACGGGCACATATCACTGTAATTTCCCGGCAGGAAGAAGAATTAACCAAATTCTCAGCCACCCACCGGGAACCAGTATAGGTCCTGAACCAAAATTTTGGACTTGCGGTCAGCTCACCAAAAACGAGTTGAAAAATGGAGCTCAGGGGCACAGCAATTCACAAACTGGCCGAGTAATAAAGGACAACTATCGTCCAAAAATCTGTTGAGGGAAGGCAACGAGGCGGACTTGAAAGCGAGGCAGAATAGCAGGAAACAGATTTCAAGAGGTACGTTGGAATCGCCTTTAAAGCACAGGAAGAGGGGCACAACTTCGACAATGATGCACTTGGCCAAAAAGGGCGTATGCGTTTTCTCCTGAATATATTCAGGAGAAAACGCATACGCCCTTTTTGGCCAAGCAAGCAAGCGGGCAATGCAAATCTGCACTACAAAGAAGTATCACTTCCCACCGGTCAAAAGGGACATCCACAAAATGTGTAAGAACAAGAAAGGCAAGACAGGCCCTGGAGAACACGGAGCCTTGTTATGCTGATGGGCGGGATGTAAATTGCCAACTGCCTCTCTGGAGGAGTGCATTCTGTTCCCTAAAACAAGTAAAGAACAGAGCTACAGAGCCAAGGGCACTACCAGTCTAGGGAATATACCTTGGGAAAACTGAAAATCAATAAGACAGAGCCACCCCAAAATTTAGGGCTGCACTGCATACAAGGACCTCAACTTGGATACACCTTAAGTATCCCAGAAAATATAAACATGGTTCAAAAAATTGTGGTACTTACGTACGATGGAATATCCCTCAGCCATGAAATCAATGTCATAAGACCAGTAGCAGCAAAATGGGTGGATTCAGGTACGATGATTCTAAGTGAAATTAGTCACACAGAAAAAGAAACTTATCATAAGATATCACTTATGAAGATCCTGTAAACATGGCTACACTTGAACTGAGTTAGGAAAGAGAACAGTGTCTCACATTTAGAAAACACTCTTATACCTGCTTAAGGGGGAAGGAGAGGTGGGGTGATGCATAAAACCAGAGTTTGATATAAGCACAGGTACCGTTCCAAAAACCAACTATGGAATAGACAAGACCTACACCGTCCTCAGCGAAAGGGACTCAAAACCCCATATTTCCCGCAGAGGAAAATATCTGACTAGTTAGAATCTTAAAACCTATGTATTGATATGTCTCCGTAAGGGAATCAAGTGTGTCTAGACTGGCATAAACATGGCAGCGAGAATCAGCTCAAACCCACTATAAAAAGGAATTTCAAAAACAAAACAAAAAAACTGGGAAATTCTTTACAATTCCTTCAGGGTCTCTGATGAAAGCAGGAATGACCCTATCTACAACGACAGCTGGATGTGGCATAAGGAGGGACACTTGGGACTGAGACGATTGGTGAGATTGGGTGAGCAAATGCAGACCCTTTAAAGCAATAATGCATGGCACCCATTCCATGGGTCCGAACTCTCCAGGTTGAAGGGAATATTACTACAGCTATAACATGTGCGGGAAACCTAGAGAAAGGACACACTGTGAATACGAAAGGTTTCTAAAACTCAACGCATAGTCCCTCCCCTGGTGCTCCGGTTTGACTTTCCGTCTGCTTTACTATCAACCTCCCAACTTGGAGAGACAGCCCCTTTAACCTCTTGGTTCGCACAGGTTGCCAATTTGGCAGAGGATGAAAGGGAAGAGGGAGAACCAATGAGAGAGTAGCTGTTAGGCATTTGGACGGGCACATATCACTGTAATTTCCCGGCAGGAAGAAGAATTAACCAAATTCTCAGCCACCCACCGGGAACCAGTATAGGTCCTGAACCAAAATTTTGGACTTGCGGTCAGCTCACCAAAAGCGAGTTGAAAAATGGAGCTCAGGGGCACAGCAATTCACAAACTGGCCGAGTAATAAAGGACAACTATCGTCCAAAAATCTGTTGAGGGAAGGCAACGAGGCGGACTTGAAAGCGAGGCAGAATAGCAGGAAACAGATTTCAAGAGGTACGTTGGAATCGCCTTTAAAGCACAGGAAGAGGGGCACAACTTCGACAATGATGCACTTGGCCAAAAAGGGCGTATGCGTTTTCTCCTGAATATATTCAGGAGAAAACGCATACGCCCTTTTTGGCCAAGCAAGCAAGCGGGCAATGCAAATCTGCACTACAAAGAAGTATCACTTCCCACCGGTCAAAAGGGACATCCACAAAATGTGTAAGAACAAGAAAGGCAAGACAGGCCCTGGAGAACAGGGAGCCTTGTTATGCTGATGGGCGGGATGTAAATTGCCAACTGCCTCTCTGGAGGAGTGCATTCTGTTCCCTAAAACAAGTAAAGAACAGAGCTACAGAGCCAAGGGCACTACCAGTCTAGGGAATATACCTTGGGAAAACTGAAAATCAATAAGACAGAGCCACCCCAAAATTTAGGGCTGCACTGCATACAAGGACCTCAACTTGGATACACCTTAAGTATCCCAGAAAATATAAACATGGTTCAAAAAATTGTGGTACTTACGTACGATGGAATATCCCTCAGCCATGAAATCAATGTCATAAGACCAGTAGCAGCAAAATGGGTGGATTCAGGTACGATGATTCTAAGTGAAATAAGTCACACAGAAAAAGAAACTTATCATAAGATATCACTTATGAAGATCCTGTAAACATGGCTACACTTGAACTGAGTTAGGAAAGAGAACAGTGTCTCACATTTAGAAAACACTCTTATACCTGCTTAAGGGGGAAGGAGAGGTGGGGTGATGAATAAAACCAGAGTTTGATAAAAGCACAGGTACCGTTCCAAAAACCAACTATGGAATAGACAAGACCTACACCGTCCTCAGCGAAAGGGACTCAAAACCCCATATTTCCCACAGAGGAAAATATCTGACTAGTAAGAATCTTAAAACCTATGTATTGATATGTCTCCGTAAGGGAATCAAGTGTGTCTAGACTGGCATAAACATGGCAGCGAGAATCAGCTCAAACCCACTATAAAAAGGAATTTCAAAAACAAAACAAAAAAACTGGGAAATTCTTTACAATTCCTTCAGGGTCTCAGATGAAGGCTGGAATGACCCTATCTACAACGACAGCTGGATGTGGCATAAAGAGGATCACTTGGGACTGAGACGATTGGTGAGATTGGGTGAGCAAATGCAGACCCTTTAAAGCAATAATGCATGGCACCCATTCCATGGGTCCGAACTCTCCAGGTTGAAGGGAATATTACTACAGCTATAACATGTGCGGGAAACCTAGAGAAAGGACACACTGTGAATACGAAAGGTTTCTAAAACTCAACGCATAGTCCCTCCCCTGGTGCTCCGGTTTGACTTTCCGTCTGCTTTACTATCAACCTCCCAACTTGGAGAGACAGCTCCTTTAACCTCTTGGTTCGCACAGGTTGCCAATTTGGCAGAGGATGAAAGGGAAGAGGGAGAACCAATGAGAGAGTAGCTGTTAGGCATTTGGACGGGCACATATCACTGTAATTTCCCGGCAGGAAGAAGAATTAACCAAATTCTCAGCCACCCACCGGGAACCAGTATAGGTCCTGAACCAAAATTTTGGACTTGCGGTCAGCTCACCAAAAGCGAGTTGAAAAATGGAGCTCAGGGGCACAGCAATTCACAAACTGGCCGAGTAATAAAGGACAACTATCGTCCAAAAATCTGTTGAGGGAAGGCAACGAGGCGGACTTGAAAGCGAGGCAGAATAGCAGGAAACAGATTTCAAGAGGTACGTTGGAATCGCCTTTAAAGCACAGGAAGAGGGGCACAACTTCGACAATGATGCACTTGGCCAAAAAGGGCGTATGCGTTTTCTCCTGAATATATTCAGGAGAAAACGCATACGCCCTTTTTGGCCAAGCAAGCAAGCGGGCAATGCAAATCTGCACTACAAAGAAGTATCACTTCCCACCGGTCAAAAGGGACATCCACAAAATGTGTAAGAACAAGAAAGGCAAGACAGGCCCTGGAGAACACGGAGCCTTGTTATGCTGATGGGCGGGATGTAAATTGCCAACTGCCTCTCTGGAGGAGTGCATTCTGTTCCCTAAAACAAGTAAAGAACAGAGCTACAGAGCCAAGGGCACTACCAGTCTAGGGAATATACCTTGGGAAAACTGAAAATCAATAAGACAGAGCCACCCCAAAATTTAGGGCTGCACTGCATACAAGGACCTGAACTTGGATACACCTTAAGTATCCCAGAAAATATAAACATGGTTCAAAAAATTGTGGTACTTATGTACGATGGAATATCCCTCAGCCATGAAATCAATGTCATAAGACCAGTAGCAGCAAAATGGGTGGATTCAGGTACGATGATTCTAAGTGAAATAAGTCACACAGAAAAAGAAACTTATCATAAGATATCACTTATGAAGATCCTGTAAACATGGCTACACTTGAACTGAGTTAGGAAAGAGAACAGTGTCTCACATTTAGAAAACACTCTTATACCTGCTTAAGGGGGAAGGAGAGGTGGGGTGATGAATAAAACCAGAGTTTGATATAAGCACAGGTACCGTTCCAAAAACCAACTATGGAATAGACAAGACCTACACCGTCCTCAGCGAAAGGGACTCAAAACCCCATATTTCCCGCAGAGGAAAATATCTGACTAGTAAGAATCTTAAAACCTATGTATTGATATGTCTCCATAAGGGAATCAAGTGTGTCTAGACTGGCATAAACATGGCAGCGAGAATCAGCTCAAACCCACTATAAAAAGGAATTTCAAAAACAAAACAAAAAAACTGGGAAATTCTTTACAATTCCTTCAGGGTCTCTGATGAAAGCTGGAATGACCCTATCTACAACGACAGCTGGATGTGGCATAAGGAGGGACACTTGGGACTGAGACGATTGGTGAGATTGGGTGAGCAAATGCAGACCCTTTAAAGCAATAATGCATGGCACCCATTCCATGGGTCCGAACTCTCCAGGTTGAAGGGAATATTACTACAGCTATAACATGTGCGGGAAACCTAGAGAACGGACACACTGTGAATACGAAAGGTTTCTAAAACTCAACGCATAGTCCCTCTCCTGGTGCTCCGGTTTGACTTTCCGTCTGCTTTACTATCAGCCTCCCAACTTGGAGAGACAGCCCCTTTAACCTCTTGGTTCGCACAGGTTGCCAATTTGGCAGAGGATGAAAGGGAAGAGGGAGAACCAATGAGAGAGTAGCTGTTAGGCATTTGGACGGGCACATATCACTGTAATTTCCCGGCAGGAAGAAGAATTAACCAAATTCTCAGCCACCCACCGGGAACCAGTATAGGTCCTGAACCAAAATTTTGGACTTGCGGTCAGCTCACCAAAAACGAGTTGAAAAATGGAGCTCAGGGGCACAGCAATTCACAAACTGGCTGAGTAATAAAGGACAACTATCGTCCAAAAATCTGTTGAGGGAAGGCAACGAGGCGGACTTGAAAGCGAGGCAGAATAGCAGGAAACAGATTTCAAGAGGTACGTTGGAATCGCCTTTAAAGCACAGGAAAAGGGGCACAACTTCGACAATGATGCACTTGGCCAAAAAGGGCGTATGCGTTTTCTCCTGAATATATTCAGGAGAAAACGCATACGCCCTTTTTGGCCAAGCAAGCAAGCGGGCAATGCAAATCTGCACTACAAAGAAGTATCACTTCCCACCGGTCAAAAGGGACATCCACAAAATGTGTAAGAACAAGAAAGGCAAGACAGGCCCTGGAGAACACGGAGCCTTGTTATGCTGATGGGCGGGATGTAAATTGCCAACTGCCTCTCTGGAGGAGTGCATTCTGTTCCCTAAAACAAGTAAAGAACAGAGCTACAGAGCCAAGGGCACTACCAGTCTAGGGAATATACCTTGGGAAAACTGAAAATCAATAAGACAGAGCCACCCCAAAATTTAGGGCTGCACTGCATACAAGGACCTCAACTTGGATACACCTTAAGTATCCCAGAAAATATAAACATGGTTCAAAAAATTGTGGTACTTACGTACGATGGAATATCCCTCAGCCATGAAATCAATGTCATAAGACCAGTAGCAGCAAAATGGGTGGATTCAGGTACGATGATTCTAATTGAAATAAGTCACACAGAAAAAGAAACTTATCATAAGATATCACTTATGAAGATCCTGTAAACATGGCTACACTTGAACTGAGTTAGGAAAGAGAACAGTGTCTCACATTTAGAAAACACTCTTATACCTGCTTAAGGGGGAAGGAGAGGTGGGGTGATGCATAAAACCAGAGTTTGATATAAGCACAGGTACCGTTCCAAAAACCAACTATGGAATAGACAAGACCTACACCGTCCTCAGCGAAAGGGACTCAAAACCCCATATTTCCCGCAGAGGAAAATATCTGACTAGTAAGAATCTTAAAACCTATGTATTGATATGTCTCCGTAAGGGAATCAAGTGTGTCTAGACTGGCATAAACATGGCAGCGAGAATCAGCTCAAACCCACTATAAAAAGGAATTTCAAAAACAAAACAAAAAAACTGGGAAATTCTTTACAATTCCTTCAGGGTCTCTGATGAAAGCTGGAATGACCCTATCTAAAACGACAGCTGGATGTTGCATAAGGAGGGACACTTGGGACTGAGACGATTGGTGAGATTGGGTGAGCAAATGCAGACCCTTTAAAGCAATAATGCATGGCACCCATTCCATGGGTCCGAACTCTCCAGGTTGAAGGGAATATTACTACAGCTATAACATGTGCGGGAAACCTAGAGAACGGACACACTGTGAATACGAAAGGTTTCTAAAACTCAACGCATAGTCCCTCTCCTGGTGCTCCGGTTTGACTTTCCGTCTGCTTTACTATCAACCTCCCAACTTGGAGAGACAGCCCCTTTAACCTCTTGGTCCGCACAGGTTGCCAATTTGGCAGAGGATGAAAGGGAAGAGGGAGAAACAATGAGAGAGTAGCTGTTAGGCATTTGGACGGGCACATATCACTGTAATTTCCCGGCAGGAAGAAGAATTAACCAAATTCTCAGCCACCCACCGGGAACCAGTATAGGTCCTGAACCAAAATTTTGGACTTGCGGTCAGCTCACCAAAAACGAGTTGAAAAATGGAGCTCAGGGGCACAGCAATTCACAAACTGGCCGAGTAATAAAGGACAACTATCGTCCAAAAATCTGTTGAGGGAAGGCAACGAGGCGGACTTGAAAGCGAGGCAGAATAGCAGGAAACAGATTTCAAGAGGTACGTTGGAATCGCCTTTAAAGCACAGGAAGAGGGGCACAACTTCGACAATGATGCACTTGGCCAAAAAGGGCGTATGCGTTTTCTCCTGAATATATTCAGGAGAAAACGCATACGCCCTTTTTGGCCAAGCAAGCAAGCGGGCAATGCAAATCTGCACTACAAAGAAGTATCACTTCCCACCGGTCAAAAGGGACATCCACAAAATGTGTAAGAACAAGAAAGGCAAGACAGGCCCTGGAGAACACGGAGCCTTGTTATGCTGATGGGCGGGATGTAAATTGCCAACTGCCTCTCTGGAGGAGTGCATTCTGTTCCCTAAAACAAGTAAAGAACAGAGCTACAGAGCCAAGGGCACTACCAGTCTAGGGAATATACCTTGGGAAAACTGAAAATCAATAAGACAGAGCCACCCCAAAATTTAGGGCTGCACTGCATACAAGGACCTCAACTTGGATACACCTTAAGTATCCCAGAAAATATAAACATGGTTCAAAAAATTGTGGTACTTACGTACGATGGAATATCCCTCAGCCATGAAATCAATGTCATAAGACCAGTAGCAGCAAAATGGGTGGATTCAGGTACGATGATTCTAATTGAAATAAGTCACACAGAAAAAGAAACTTATCATAAGATATCACTTATGAAGATCCTGTAAACATGGCTACACTTGAACTGAGTTAGGAAAGAGAACAGTGTCTCACATTTAGAAAACACTCTTATACCTGCTTAAGGGGGAAGGAGAGGTGGGGTGATGCATAAAACCAGAGTTTGATATAAGCACAGGTACCGTTCCAAAAACCAACTATGGAATAGACAAGACCTACACCGTCCTCAGCGAAAGGGACTCAAAACCCCATATTTCCCGCAGAGGAAAATATCTGACTAGTAAGAATCTTAAAACCTATGTATTGATATGTCTCCGTAAGGGAATCAAGTGTGTCTAGACTGGCATAAACATGGCAGCGAGAATCAGCTCAAACCCACTATAAAAAGGAATTTCAAAAACAAAACAAAAAAACTGGGAAATTCTTTACAATTCCTTCAGGGTCTCTGATGAAAGCTGGAATGACCCTATCTAAAACGACAGCTGGATGTTGCATAAGGAGGGACACTTGGGACTGAGACGATTGGTGAGATTGGGTGAGCAAATGCAGACCCTTTAAAGCAATAATGCATGGCACCCATTCCATGGGTCCGAACTCTCCAGGTTGAAGGGAATATTACTACAGCTATAACATGTGCGGGAAACCTAGAGAACGGACACACTGTGAATACGAAAGGTTTCTAAAACTCAACGCATAGTCCCTCTCCTGGTGCTCCGGTTTGACTTTCCGTCTGCTTTACTATCAACCTCCCAACTTGGAGAGACAGCCCCTTTAACCTCTTGGTCCGCACAGGTTGCCAATTTGGCAGAGGATGAAAGGGAAGAGGGAGAAACAATGAGAGAGTAGCTGTTAGGCATTTGGACGGGCACATATCACTGTAATTTCCCGGCAGGAAGAAGAATTAACCAAATTCTCAGCCACCCACCGGGAACCAGTATAGGTCCTGAACCAAAATTTTGGACTTGCGGTCAGCTCACCAAAAACGAGTTGAAAAATGGAGCTCAGGGGCACAGCAATTCACAAACTGGCCGAGTAATAAAGGACAACTATCGTCCAAAAATCTGTTGAGGGAAGGCAACGAGGCGGACTTGAAAGCGAGGCAGAATAGCAGGAAACAGATTTCAAGAGGTACGTTGGAATCGCCTTTAAAGCACAGGAAGAGGGGCACAACTTCGACAATGATGCACTTGGCCAAAAAGGGCGTATGCGTTTTCTCCTGAATATATTCAGGAGAAAACGCATACGCCCTTTTTGGCCAAGCAAGCAAGCGGGCAATGCAAATCTGCACTACAAAGAAGTATCACTTCCCACCGGTCAAAAGGGACATCCACAAAATGTGTAAGAACAAGAAAGGCAAGACAGGCCCTGGAGAACACGGAGCCTTGTTATGCTGATGGGCGGGATGTAAATTGCCAACTGCCTCTCTGGAGGAGTGCATTCTGTTCCCTAAAACAAGTAAAGAACAGAGCTACAGAGCCAAGGGCACTACCAGTCTAGGGAATATACCTTGGGAAAACTGAAAATCAATAAGACAGAGCCACCCCAAAATTTAGGGCTGCACTGCATACAAGGACCTCAACTTGGATACACCTTAAGTATCCCAGAAAATATAAACATGGTTCAAAAAATTGTGGTACTTACGTACGATGGAATATCCCTCAGCCATGAAATCAATGTCATAAGACCAGTAGCAGCAAAATGGGTGGATTCAGGTACGATGATTCTAAGTGAAATAAGTCACACAGAAAAAGAAACTTATCATAAGATATCACTTATGAAGATCCTGTAAACATGGCTACACTTGAACTGAGTTAGGAAAGAGAACAGTGTCTCACATTTAGAAAACACTCTTATACCTGCTTAAGGGGGAAGGAGAGGTGGGGTGATGAATAAAACCAGAGTTTGATAAAAGCACAGGTACCGTTCCAAAAACCAACTATGGAATAGACAAGACCTACACCGTCCTCAGCGAAAGGGACTCAAAACCCCATATTTCCCGCAGAGGAAAATATCTGACTAGTTAGAAACTTAAAACCTATGTATTGATATGTCTCCGTAAGGGAATCAAGTGTGTCTAGACTGGCATAAACATGGCAGCGAGAATCAGCTCAAACCCACTATAAAAAGGAATTTCAAAAACAAAACAAAAAAACTGGGAAATTCTTTACAATTCCTTCAGGGTCTCTGATGAAAGCTGGAATGACCCTATCTACAACGACAGCTGGATGTGGCATAAGGAGGGACACTTGGGACTGAGACGATTGGTGAGATTGGGTGAGCAAATGCAGACCCTTTAAAGCAATAATGCATGGCACCCATTCCATGGGTCCGAACTCTCCAGGTTGAAGGGAATATTACTACAGCTATAACATGTGCGGGAAACCTAGAGAAAGGACACACTGTGAATACGAAAGGTTTCTAAAACTCAACGCATAGTCCCTCCCCTGGTGCTCCGGTTTGACTTTCCGTCTGCTTTACTATCAACCTCCCAACTTGGAGAGACAGCCCCTTTAACCTCTTGGTTCGCACAGGTTGCCAATTTGGCAGAGGATGAAAGGGAAGAGGGAGAACCAATGAGAGAGTAGCTGTTAGGCATTTGGACGGGCACATATCACTGTAATTTCCCGGCAGGAAGAAGAATTAACCAAATTCTCAGCCACCCACCGGGAACCAGTATAGGTCCTGAACCAAAATTTTGGACTTGCGGTCAGCTCACCAAAAGCGAGTTGAAAAATGGAGCTCAGGGGCACAGCAATTCACAAACTGGCCGAGTAATAAAGGACAACTATCGTCCAAAAATCTGTTGAGGGAAGGCAACGAGGCGGACTTGAAAGCGAGGCAGAATAGCAGGAAACAGATTTCAAGAGGTACGTTGGAATCGCCTTTAAAGCACAGGAAGAGGGGCACAACTTCGACAATGATGCACTTGGCCAAAAAGGGCGTATGCGTTTTCTCCTGAATATATTCAGGAGAAAACGCATACGCCCTTTTTGGCCAAGCAAGCAAGCGGGCAATGCAAATCTGCACTACAAAGAAGTATCACTTCCCACCGGTCAAAAGGGACATCCACAAAATGTGTAAGAACAAGAAAGGCAAGACAGGCCCTGGAGAACACGGAGCCTTGTTATGCTGATGGGCGGGATGTAAATTGCCAACTGCCTCTCTGGAGGAGTGCATTCTGTTCCCTAAAACAAGTAAAGAACAGAGCTACAGAGCCAAGGGCACTACCAGTCTAGGGAATATACCTTGGGAAAACTGAAAATCAATAAGACAGAGCCACCCCAAAATTTAGGGCTGCACTGCATACAAGGACCTCAACTTGGATACACCTTAAGTATCCCAGAAAATATAAACATGGTTCAAAAAATTGTGGTACTTACGTACGATGGAATATCCCTCAGCCATGAAATCAATGTCATAAGACCAGTAGCAGCAAAATGGGTGGATTCAGGTACGATGATTCTAATTGAAATAAGTCACACAGAAAAAGAAACTTATCATAAGATATCACTTATGAAGATCCTGTAAACATGGCTACACTTGAACTGAGTTAGGAAAGAGAACAGTGTCTCACATTTAGAAAACACTCTTATACCTGCTTAAGGGGGAAGGAGAGGTGGGGTGATGAATAAAACCAGAGTTTGATAAAAGCACAGGTACCGTTCCAAAAACCAACTATGGAATAGACAAGACCTACACCGTCCTCAGCGAAAGGGACTCAAAACCCCATATTTCCCGCAGAGGAAAATATCTGACTAGTTAGAAACTTAAAACCTATGTATTGATATGTCTCCGTAAGGGAATCAAGTGTGTCTAGACTGGCATAAACATATCAGCGAGAATCAGCTCAAACCAACTATAAAAAGGAATTTCAAAAACAAAACAAAAAAACTGGGAAATTCTTTACAATTCCTTCAGGGTCTCTGATGAAAGCTGGAATGACCCTATCTACAACGACAGCTGGATGTGGCATAAGGAGGGACACTTGGGACTGAGACGATTGGTGAGATTGGGTGAGCAAATGCAGACCCTTTAAAGCAATAATGCATGGCACCCATTCCATGGGTCCGAACTCTCCAGGTTGAAGGGAATATTACTACAGCTATAACATGTGCGGGAAACCTAGAGAAAGGACACACTGTGAATACGAAAGGTTTCTAAAACTCAACGCATAGTCCCTCCCCTGGTGCTCCGGTTTGACTTTCCGTCTGCTTTACTATCAACCTCCCAACTTGGAGAGACAGCCCCTTTAACCTCTTGGTTCGCACAGGTTGCCAATTTGGCAGAGGATGAAAGGGAAGAGGGAGAACCAATGAGAGAGTAGCTGTTAGGCATTTGGACGGGCACATATCACTGTAATTTCCCGGCAGGAAGAAGAATTAACCAAATTCTCAGCCACCCACCGGGAACCAGTATAGGTCCTGAACCAAAATTTTGGACTTGCGGTCAGCTCACCAAAAGCGAGTTGAAAAATGGAGCTCAGGGGCACAGCAATTCACAAACTGGCCGAGTAATAAAGGACAACTATCGTCCAAAAATCTGTTGAGGGAAGGCAACGAGGCGGACTTGAAAGCGAGGCAGAATAGCAGGAAACAGATTTCAAGAGGTACGTTGGAATCGCCTTTAAAGCACAGGAAGAGGGGCACAACTTCGACAATGATGCACTTGGCCAAAAAGGGCGTATGCGTTTTCTCCTGAATATATTCAGGAGAAAACGCATACGCCCTTTTTGGCCAAGCAAGCAAGCGGGCAATGCAAATCTGCACTACAAAGAAGTATCACTTCCCACCGGTCAAAAGGGACATCCACAAAATGTGTAAGAACAAGAAAGGCAAGACAGGCCCTGGAGAACACGGAGCCTTGTTATGCTGATGGGCGGGATGTAAATTGCCAACTGCCTCTCTGGAGGAGTGCATTCTGTTCCCTAAAACAAGTAAAGAACAGAGCTACAGAGCCAAGGGCACTACCAGTCTAGGGAATATACCTTGGGAAAACTGAAAATCAATAAGACAGAGCCACCCCAAAATTTAGGGCTGCACTGCATACAAGGACCTCAACTTGGATACACCTTAAGTATCCCAGAAAATATAAACATGGTTCAAAAAATTGTGGTACTTACGTACGATGGAATATCCCTCAGCCATGAAATCAATGTCATAAGACCAGTAGCAGCAAAATGGGTGGATTCAGGTACGATGATTCTAATTGAAATAAGTCACACAGAAAAAGAAACTTATCATAAGATATCACTTATGAAGATCCTGTAAACATGGCTACACTTGAACTGAGTTAGGAAAGAGAACAGTGTCTCACATTTAGAAAACACTCTTATACCTGCTTAAGGGGGAAGGAGAGGTGGGGTGATGAATAAAACCAGAGTTTGATAAAAGCACAGGTACCGTTCCAAAAACCAACTATGGAATAGACAAGACCTACACCGTCCTCAGCGAAAGGGACTCAAAACCCCATATTTCCCGCAGAGGAAAATATCTGACTAGTTAGAAACTTAAAACCTATGTATTGATATGTCTCCGTAAGGGAATCAAGTGTGTCTAGACTGGCATAAACATGGCAGCGAGAATCAGCTCAAACCCACTATAAAAAGGAATTTCAAAAACAAAACAAAAAAACTGGGAAATTCTTTACAATTCCTTCAGGGTCTCTGATGAAAGCTGGAATGACCCTATCTACAACGACAGCTGGATGTGGCATAAGGAGGGACACTTGGGACTGAGACGATTGGTGAGATTGGGTGAGCAAATGCAGACCCTTTAAAGCAATAATGCATGGCACCCATTCCATGGGTCCGAACTCTCCAGGTTGAAGGGAATATTACTACAGCTATAACATGTGCGGGAAACCTAGAGAACGGACACACTGTGAATACGAAAGGTTTCTAAAACTCAACGCATAGTCCCTCTCCTGGTGCTCCGGTTTGACTTTCCGTCTGCTTTACTATCAGCCTCCCAACTTGGAGAGACAGCCCCTTTAACCTCTTGGTTCGCACAGGTTGCCAATTTGGCAGAGGATGAAAGGGAAGAGGGAGAACCAATGAGAGAGTAGCTGTTAGGCATTTGGACGGGCACATATCACTGTAATTTCCCGGCAGGAAGAAGAATTAACCAAATTCTCAGCCACCCACCGGGAACCAGTATAGGTCCTGAACCAAAATTTTGGACTTGCGGTCAGCTCACCAAAAACGAGTTGAAAAATGGAGCTCAGGGGCACAGCAATTCACAAACTGGCCGAGTAATAAAGGACAACTATCGTCCAAAAATCTGTTGAGGGAAGGCAACGAGGCGGACTTGAAAGCGAGGCAGAATAGCAGGAAACAGATTTCAAGAGGTACGTTGGAATCGCCTTTAAAGCACAGGAAAAGGGGCACAACTTCGACAATGATGCACTTGGCCAAAAAGGGCGTATGCGTTTTCTCCTGAATATATTCAGGAGAAAACGCATACGCCCTTTTTGGCCAAGCAAGCAAGCGGGCAATGCAAATCTGCACTACAAAGAAGTATCACTTCCCACCGGTCAAAAGGGACATCCACAAAATGTGTAAGAACAAGAAAGGCAAGACAGGCCCTGGAGAACACGGAGCCTTGTTATGCTGATGGGCGGGATGTAAATTGCCAACTGCCTCTCTGGAGGAGTGCATTCTGTTCCCTAAAACAAGTAAAGAACAGAGCTACAGAGCCAAGGGCACTACCAGTCTAGGGAATATACCTTGGGAAAACTGAAAATCAATAAGACAGAGCCACCCCAAAATTTAGGGCTGCACTGCATACAAGGACCTCAACTTGGATACACCTTAAGTATCCCAGAAAATATAAACATGGTTCAAAAAATTGTGGTACTTACGTACGATGGAATATCCCTCAGCCATGAAATCAATGTCATAAGACCAGTAGCAGCAAAATGGGTGGATTCAGGTACGATGATTCTAATTGAAATAAGTCACACAGAAAAAGAAACTTATCATAAGATATCACTTATGAAGATCCTGTAAACATGGCTACACTTGAACTGAGTTAGGAAAGAGAACAGTGTCTCACATTTAGAAAACACTCTTATACCTGCTTAAGGGGGAAGGAGAGGTGGGGTGATGCATAAAACCAGAGTTTGATATAAGCACAGGTACCGTTCCAAAAACCAACTATGGAATAGACAAGACCTACACCGTCCTCAGCGAAAGGGACTCAAAACCCCATATTTCCCGCAGAGGAAAATATCTGACTAGTAAGAATCTTAAAACCTATGTATTGATATGTCTCCGTAAGGGAATCAAGTGTGTCTAGACTGGCATAAACATGGCAGCGAGAATCAGCTCAAACCCACTATAAAAAGGAATTTCAAAAACAAAACAAAAAAACTGGGAAATTCTTTACAATTCCTTCAGGGTCTCTGATGAAAGCTGGAATGACCCTATCTAAAACGACAGCTGGATGTTGCATAAGGAGGGACACTTGGGACTGAGACGATTGGTGAGATTGGGTGAGCAAATGCAGACCCTTTAAAGCAATAATGCATGGCACCCATTCCATGGGTCCGAACTCTCCAGGTTGAAGGGAATATTACTACAGCTATAACATGTGCGGGAAACCTAGAGAACGGACACACTGTGAATACGAAAGGTTTCTAAAACTCAACGCATAGTCCCTCTCCTGGTGCTCCGGTTTGACTTTCCGTCTGCTTTACTATCAACCTCCCAACTTGGAGAGACAGCCCCTTTAACCTCTTGGTCCGCACAGGTTGCCAATTTGGCAGAGGATGAAAGGGAAGAGGGAGAAACAATGAGAGAGTAGCTGTTAGGCATTTGGACGGGCACATATCACTGTAATTTCCCGGCAGGAAGAAGAATTAACCAAATTCTCAGCCACCCACCGGGAACCAGTATAGGTCCTGAACCAAAATTTTGGACTTGCGGTCAGCTCACCAAAAACGAGTTGAAAAATGGAGCTCAGGGGCACAGCAATTCACAAACTGGCCGAGTAATAAAGGACAACTATCGTCCAAAAATCTGTTGAGGGAAGGCAACGAGGCGGACTTGAAAGCGAGGCAGAATAGCAGGAAACAGATTTCAAGAGGTACGTTGGAATCGCCTTTAAAGCACAGGAAGAGGGGCACAACTTCGACAATGATGCACTTGGCCAAAAAGGGCGTATGCGTTTTCTCCTGAATATATTCAGGAGAAAACGCATACGCCCTTTTTGGCCAAGCAAGCAAGCGGGCAATGCAAATCTGCACTACAAAGAAGTATCACTTCCCACCGGTCAAAAGGGACATCCACAAAATGTGTAAGAACAAGAAAGGCAAGACAGGCCCTGGAGAACACGGAGCCTTGTTATGCTGATGGGCGGGATGTAAATTGCCAACTGCCTCTCTGGAGGAGTGCATTCTGTTCCCTAAAACAAGTAAAGAACAGAGCTACAGAGCCAAGGGCACTACCAGTCTAGGGAATATACCTTGGGAAAACTGAAAATCAATAAGACAGAGCCACCCCAAAATTTAGGGCTGCACTGCATACAAGGACCTCAACTTGGATACACCTTAAGTATCCCAGAAAATATAAACATGGTTCAAAAAATTGTGGTACTTACGTACGATGGAATATCCCTCAGCCATGAAATCAATGTCATAAGACCAGTAGCAGCAAAATGGGTGGATTCAGGTACGATGATTCTAATTGAAATAAGTCACACAGAAAAAGAAACTTATCATAAGATATCACTTATGAAGATCCTGTAAACATGGCTACACTTGAACTGAGTTAGGAAAGAGAACAGTGTCTCACATTTAGAAAACACTCTTATACCTGCTTAAGGGGGAAGGAGAGGTGGGGTGATGCATAAAACCAGAGTTTGATATAAGCACAGGTACCGTTCCAAAAACCAACTATGGAATAGACAAGACCTACACCGTCCTCAGCGAAAGGGACTCAAAACCCCATATTTCCCGCAGAGGAAAATATCTGACTAGTAAGAATCTTAAAACCTATGTATTGATATGTCTCCGTAAGGGAATCAAGTGTGTCTAGACTGGCATAAACATGGCAGCGAGAATCAGCTCAAACCCACTATAAAAAGGAATTTCAAAAACAAAACAAAAAAACTGGGAAATTCTTTACAATTCCTTCAGGGTCTCTGATGAAAGCTGGAATGACCCTATCTAAAACGACAGCTGGATGTGGCATAAGGAGGGACACTTGGGACTGAGACGATTGGTGAGATTGGGTGAGCAAATGCAGACCCTTTAAAGCAATAATGCATGGCACCCATTCCATGGGTCCGAACTCTCCAGGTTGAAGGGAATATTACTACAGCTATAACATGTGCGGGAAACCTAGAGAACGGACACACTGTGAATACGAAAGGTTTCTAAAACTCAACGCATAGTCCCTCTCCTGGTGCTCCGGTTTGACTTTCCGTCTGCTTTACTATCAACCTCCCAACTTGGAGAGACAGCCCCTTTAACCTCTTGGTCGGCACAGGTTGCCAATTTGGCAGAGGATGAAAGGGAAGAGGGAGAAACAATGAGAGAGTAGCTGTTAGGCATTTGGACGGGCACATATCACTGTAATTTCCCGGCAGGAAGAAGAATTAACCAAATTCTCAGCCACCCACCGGGAACCAGTATAGGTCCTGAACCAAAATTTTGGACTTGCGGTCAGCTCACCAAAAACGAGTTGAAAAATGGAGCTCAGGGGCACAGCAATTCACAAACTGGCCGAGTAATAAAGGACAACTATCGTCCAAAAATCTGTTGAGGGAAGGCAACGAGGCGGACTTGAAAGCGAGGCAGAATAGCAGGAAACAGATTTCAAGAGGTACGTTGGAATCGCCTTTAAAGCACAGGAAGAGGGGCACAACTTCGACAATGATGCACTTGGCCAAAAAGGGCGTATGCGTTTTCTCCTGAATATATTCAGGAGAAAACGCATACGCCCTTTTTGGCCAAGCAAGCAAGCGGGCAATGCAAATCTGCACTACAAAGAAGTATCACTTCCCACCGGTCAAAAGGGACATCCACAAAATGTGTAAGAACAAGAAAGGCAAGACAGGCCCTGGAGAACAGGGAGCCTTGTTATGCTGATGGGCGGGATGTAAATTGCCAACTGCCTCTCTGGAGGAGTGCATTCTGTTCCCTAAAGCAAGTAAAGAACAGAGCTACAGAGCCAAGGGCACTACCAGCCTAGGGAATATACCTTGGGAAAACTGAAAATCAATAAGACAGAGCCACCCCACAATTTAGGGCTGCACTGCATACAAGGACCTCAACTTGGATACACCTTAAGTATCCCAGAAAATATAAACATGGTTCAAAAAATTGTGGTACTTACGTACGATGGAATATCCCTCAGCCATGAAATCAATGTCATAAGACCAGTAGCAGCAAAATGGGTGGATTCAGGTACGATGATTCTAATTGAAATAAGTCACACAGAAAAAGAAACTTATCATAAGATATCACTTATGAAGATCCTGTAAACATGGCTACACTTGAACTGAGTTAGGAAAGAGAACAGTGTCTCACATTTAGAAAACACTCTTATACCTGCTTAAGGGGGAAGGAGAGGTGGGGTGATGAATAAAACCAGAGTTTGATAAAAGCACAGGTACCGTTCCAAAAACCAACTATGGAATAGACAAGACCTACACCGTCCTCAGCGAAAGGGACTCAAAACCCCATATTTCCCGCAGAGGAAAATATCTGACTAGTTAGAAACTTAAAACCTATGTATTGATATGTCTCCGTAAGGGAATCAAGTGTGTCTAGACTGGCATAAACATGGCAGCGAGAATCAGCTCAAACCCACTATAAAAAGGAATTTCAAAAACAAAACAAAAAAACTGGGAAATTCTTTACAATTCCTTCAGGGTCTCTGATGAAAGCTGGAATGACCCTATCTACAACGACAGCTGGATGTGGCATAAGGAGGGACACTTGGGACTGAGACGATTGGTGAGATTGGGTGAGCAAATGCAGACCCTTTAAAGCAATAATGCATGGCACCCATTCCATGGGTCCGAACTCTCCAGGTTGAAGGGAATATTACTACAGCTATAACATGTGCGGGAAACCTAGAGAACGGACACACTGTGAATACGAAAGGTTTCTAAAACTCAACGCATAGTCCCTCCCCTGGTGCTCCGGTTTGACTTTCCGTCTGCTTTACTATCAACCTCCCAACTTGGAGAGACAGCCCCTTTAACCTCTTGGTCCGCACAGGTTGCCAATTTGGCAGAGGATGAAAGGGAAGAGGGAGAACCAATGAGAGAGTAGCTGTTAGGCATTTGGACGGGCACATATCACTGTAATTTCCCGGCAGGAAGAAGAATTAACCAAATTCTCAGCCACCCACCGGGAAACAGTATAGGTCCTGAACCAAAATTTTGGACTTGCGGTCAGCTCACCAAAAGCGAGTTGAAAAATGGAGCTCAGGGGCACAGCAATTCACAAACTGGCCGAGTAATAAAGGACAACTATCGTCCAAAAATCTGTTGAGGGAAGGCAATGATGCGGACTTGAAAGCGAGGCAGAATAGCAGGAAACAGATTTCAAGAGGTACGTTGGAATCGCCTTTAAAGCACAGGAAGAGGGGCACAACTTCGACAATGATGCACTTGGCCAAAAAGGGCGTATGCGTTTTCTCCTGAATATATTCAGGAGAAAACGCATACGCCCTTTTTGGCCAAGCAAGCAAGCGGGCAATGCAAATCTGCACTACAAAGAAGTATCACTTCCCACCGGTCAAAAGGGACATCCACAAAATGTGTAAGAACAAGAAAGGCAAGACAGGCCCTGGAGAACACGGAGCCTTGTTATGCTGATGGGCGGGATGTAAATTGCCAACTGCCTCTCTGGAGGAGTGCATTCTGTTCCCTAAAACAAGTAAAGAACAGAGCTACAGAGCCAAGGGCACTACCAGTCTAGGGAATATACCTTGGGAAAACTGAAAATCAATAAGACAGAGCCACCCCAAAATTTAGGGCTGCACTGCATACAAGGACCTCAACTTGGATACACCTTAAGTATCCCAGAAAATATAAACATGGTTCAAAAAATTGTGGTACTTACGTACGATGGAATATCCCTCAGCCATGAAATCAATGTCATAAGACCAGTAGCAGCAAAATGGGTGGATTCAGGTACGATGATTCTAATTGAAATAAGTCACACAGAAAAAGAAACTTATCATAAGATATCACTTATGAAGATCCTGTAAACATGGCTACACTTGAACTGAGTTAGGAAAGAGAACAGTGTCTCACATTTAGAAAACACTCTTATACCTGCTTAAGGGGGAAGGAGAGGTGGGGTGATGAATAAAACCAGAGTTTGATAAAAGCACAGGTACCGTTCCAAAAACCAACTATGGAATAGACAAGACCTACACCGTCCTCAGCGAAAGGGACTCAAAACCCCATATTTCCCGCAGAGGAAAATATCTGACTAGTTAGAAACTTAAAACCTATGTATTGATATGTCTCCGTAAGGGAATCAAGTGTGTCTAGACTGGCATAAACATGGCAGCGAGAATCAGCTCAAACCCACTATAAAAAGGAATTTCAAAAACAAAACATAAAAACTGGGAAATTCTTTACAATTCCTTCAGGGTCTCTGATGAAAGCTGGAATGACCCTATCTACAACGACAGCTGGATGTGGCATAAGGAGGGACACTTGGGACTGAGACGATTGGTGAGATTGGGTGAGCAAATGCAGACCCTTTAAAGCAATAATGCATGACACCCATTCCATGGGTCCGAACTCTCCAGGTTGAAGGGAATATTACTACAGCTATAACATGTGCGGGAAACCTAGAGAACGGACACACTGTGAATACGAAAGGTTTCTAAAACTCAACGCATAGTCCCTCCCCTGGTGCTCCGGTTTGACTTTCCGTCTGCTTTACTATCAACCTCCCAACTTGGAGAGACAGCCCCTTTAACCTCTTGGTTCGCACAGGTTGCCAATTTGGCAGAGGATGAAAGGGAAGAGGGAGAACCAATGAGAGAGTAGCTGTTAGGCATTTGGACGGGCACATATCACTGTAATTTCCCGGCAGGAAGAAGAATTAACCAAATTCTCAGCCACCCACCGGGAAACAGTATAGGTCCTGAACCAAAATTTTGGACTTGCGGTCAGCTCACCAAAAGCGAGTTGAAAAATGGAGCTCAGGGGCACAGCAATTCACAAACTGGCCGAGTAATAAAGGACAACTATCGTCCAAAAATCTGTTGAGGGAAGGCAATGATGCGGACTTGAAAGCGAGGCAGAATAGCAGGAAACAGATTTCAAGAGGTACGTTGGAATCGCCTTTAAAGCACAGGAAGAGGGGCACAACTTCGACAATGATGCACTTGGCCAAAAAGGGCGTATGCGTTTTCTCCTGAATATATTCAGGAGAAAACGCATACGCCCTTTTTGGCCAAGCAAGCAAGCGGGCAATGCAAATCTGCACTACAAAGAAGTATCACTTCCCACCGGTCAAAAGGGACATCCACAAAATGTGTAAGAACAAGAAAGGCAAGACAGGCCCTGGAGAACACGGAGCCTTGTTATGCTGATGGGCGGGATGTAAATTGCCAACTGCCTCTCTGGAGGAGTGCATTCTGTTCCCTAAAACAAGTAAAGAACAGAGCTACAGAGCCAAGGGCACTACCAGTCTAGGGAATATACCTTGGGAAAACTGAAAATCAATAAGACAGAGCCACCCCAAAATTTAGGGCTGCACTGCATACAAGGACCTCAACTTGGATACACCTTAAGTATCCCAGAAAATATAAACATGGTTCAAAAAATTGTGGTACTTACGTACGATGGAATATCCCTCAGCCATGAAATCAATGTCATAAGACCAGTAGCAGCAAAATGGGTGGATTCAGGTACGATGATTCTAATTGAAATAAGTCACACAGAAAAAGAAACTTATCATAAGATATCACTTATGAAGATCCTGTAAACATGGCTACACTTGAACTGAGTTAGGAAAGAGAACAGTGTCTCACATTTAGAAAACACTCTTATACCTGCTTAAGGGGGAAGGAGAGGTGGGGTGATGAATAAAACCAGAGTTTGATAAAAGCACAGGTACCGTTCCAAAAACCAACTATGGAATAGACAAGACCTACACCGTCCTCAGCGAAAGGGACTCAAAACCCCATATTTCCCGCAGAGGAAAATATCTGACTAGTTAGAAACTTAAAACCTATGTATTGATATGTCTCCGTAAGGGAATCAAGTGTGTCTAGACTGGCATAAACATGGCAGCGAGAATCAGCTCAAACCCACTATAAAAAGGAATTTCAAAAACAAAACATAAAAACTGGGAAATTCTTTACAATTCCTTCAGGGTCTCTGATGAAAGCTGGAATGACCCTATCTACAACGACAGCTGGATGTGGCATAAGGAGGGACACTTGGGACTGAGACGATTGGTGAGATTGGGTGAGCAAATGCAGACCCTTTAAAGCAATAATGCATGACACCCATTCCATGGGTCCGAACTCTCCAGGTTGAAGGGAATATTACTACAGCTATAACATGTGCGGGAAACCTAGAGAACGGACACACTGTGAATACGAAAGGTTTCTAAAACTCAACGCATAGTCCCTCCCCTGGTGCTCCGGTTTGACTTTCCGTCTGCTTTACTATCAACCTCCCAACTTGGAGAGACAGCCCCTTTAACCTCTTGGTTCGCACAGGTTGCCAATTTGGCAGAGGATGAAAGGGAAGAGGGAGAACCAATGAGAGAGTAGCTGTTAGGCATTTGGACGGGCACATATCACTGTAATTTCCCGGCAGGAAGAAGAATTAACCAAATTCTCAGCCACCCACCGGGAAACAGTATAGGTCCTGAACCAAAATTTTGGACTTGCGGTCAGCTCACCAAAAGCGAGTTGAAAAATGGAGCTCAGGGGCACAGCAATTCACAAACTGGCCGAGTAATAAAGGACAACTATCGTCCAAAAATCTGTTGAGGGAAGGCAATGATGCGGACTTGAAAGCGAGGCAGAATAGCAGGAAACAGATTTCAAGAGGTACGTTGGAATCGCCTTTAAAGCACAGGAAGAGGGGCACAACTTCGACAATGATGCACTTGGCCAAAAAGGGCGTATGCGTTTTCTCCTGAATATATTCAGGAGAAAACGCATACGCCCTTTTTGGCCAAGCAAGCAAGCGGGCAATGCAAATCTGCACTACAAAGAAGTATCACTTCCCACCGGTCAAAAGGGACATCCACAAAATGTGTAAGAACAAGAAAGGCAAGACAGGCCCTGGAGAACACGGAGCCTTGTTATGCTGATGGGCGGGATGTAAATTGCCAACTGCCTCTCTGGAGGAGTGCATTCTGTTCCCTAAAACAAGTAAAGAACAGAGCTACAGAGCCAAGGGCACTACCAGTCTAGGGAATATACCTTGGGAAAACTGAAAATCAATAAGACAGAGCCACCCCAAAATTTAGGGCTGCACTGCATACAAGGACCTCAACTTGGATACACCTTAAGTATCCCAGAAAATATAAACATGGTTCAAAAAATTGTGGTACTTACGTACGATGGAATATCCCTCAGCCATGAAATCAATGTCATAAGACCAGTAGCAGCAAAATGGGTGGATTCAGGTACGATGATTCTAATTGAAATAAGTCACACAGAAAAAGAAACTTATCATAAGATATCACTTATGAAGATCCTGTAAACATGGCTACACTTGAACTGAGTTAGGAAAGAGAACAGTGTCTCACATTTAGAAAACACTCTTATACCTGCTTAAGGGGGAAGGAGAGGTGGGGTGATGAATAAAACCAGAGTTTGATAAAAGCACAGGTACCGTTCCAAAAACCAACTATGGAATAGACAAGACCTACACCGTCCTCAGCGAAAGGGACTCAAAACCCCATATTTCCCGCAGAGGAAAATATCTGACTAGTTAGAAACTTAAAACCTATGTATTGATATGTCTCCGTAAGGGAATCAAGTGTGTCTAGACTGGCATAAACATGGCAGCGAGAATCAGCTCAAACCCACTATAAAAAGGAATTTCAAAAACAAAACAAAAAAACTGGGAAATTCTTTACAATTCCTTCAGGGTCTCTGATGAAAGCTGGAATGACCCTATCTACAACGACAGCTGGATGTGGCATAAGGAGGGACACTTGGGACTGAGACGATTGGTGAGATTGGGTGAGCAAATGCAGACCCTTTAAAGCAATAATGCATGGCACCCATTCCATGGGTCCGAACTCTCCAGGTTGAAGGGAATATTACTACAGCTATAACATGTGCGGGAAACCTAGAGAAAGGACACACTGTGAATACGAAAGGTTTCTAAAACTCAACGCATAGTCCCTCCCCTGGTGCTCCGGTTTGACTTTCCGTCTGCTTTACTATCAACCTCCCAACTTGGAGAGACAGCCCCTTTAACCTCTTGGTTCGCACAGGTTGCCAATTTGGCAGAGGATGAAAGGGAAGAGGGAGAACCAATGAGAGAGTAGCTGTTAGGCATTTGGACGGGCACATATCACTGTAATTTCCCGGCAGGAAGAAGAATTAACCAAATTCTCAGCCACCCACCGGGAACCAGTATAGGTCCTGAACCAAAATTTTGGACTTGCGGTCAGCTCACCAAAAGCGAGTTGAAAAATGGAGCTCAGGGGCACAGCAATTCACAAACTGGCCGAGTAATAAAGGACAACTATCGTCCAAAAATCTGTTGAGGGAAGGCAACGAGGCGGACTTGAAAGCGAGGCAGAATAGCAGGAAACAGATTTCAAGAGGTACGTTGGAATCGCCTTTAAAGCACAGGAAGAGGGGCACAACTTCGACAATGATGCACTTGGCCAAAAAGGGCGTATGCGTTTTCTCCTGAATATATTCAGGAGAAAACGCATACGCCCTTTTTGGCCAAGCAAGCAAGCGGGCAATGCAAATCTGCACTACAAAGAAGTATCACTTCCCACCGGTCAAAAGGGACATCCACAAAATGTGTAAGAACAAGAAAGGCAAGACAGGCCCTGGAGAACACGGAGCCTTGTTATGCTGATGGGCGGGATGTAAATTGCCAACTGCCTCTCTGGAGGAGTGCATTCTGTTCCCTAAAACAAGTAAAGAACAGAGCTACAGAGCCAAGGGCACTACCAGTCTAGGGAATATACCTTGGGAAAACTGAAAATCAATAAGACAGAGCCACCCCAAAATTTAGGGCTGCACTGCATACAAGGACCTCAACTTGGATACACCTTAAGTATCCCAGAAAATATAAACATGGTTCAAAAAATTGTGGTACTTACGTACGATGGAATATCCCTCAGCCATGAAATCAATGTCATAAGACCAGTAGCAGCAAAATGGGTGGATTCAGGTACGATGATTCTAATTGAAATAAGTCACACAGAAAAAGAAACTTATCATAAGATATCACTTATGAAGATCCTGTAAACATGGCTACACTTGAACTGAGTTAGGAAAGAGAACAGTGTCTCACATTTAGAAAACACTCTTATACCTGCTTAAGGGGGAAGGAGAGGTGGGGTGATGAATAAAACCAGAGTTTGATAAAAGCACAGGTACCGTTCCAAAAACCAACTATGGAATAGACAAGACCTACACCGTCCTCAGCGAAAGGGACTCAAAACCCCATATTTCCCGCAGAGGAAAATATCTGACTAGTTAGAAACTTAAAACCTATGTATTGATATGTCTCCGTAAGGGAATCAAGTGTGTCTAGACTGGCATAAACATATCAGCGAGAATCAGCTCAAACCAACTATAAAAAGGAATTTCAAAAACAAAACAAAAAAACTGGGAAATTCTTTACAATTCCTTCAGGGTCTCTGATGAAAGCTGGAATGACCCTATCTACAACGACAGCTGGATGTGGCATAAGGAGGGACACTTGGGACTGAGACGATTGGTGAGATTGGGTGAGCAAATGCAGACCCTTTAAAGCAATAATGCATGGCACCCATTCCATGGGTCCGAACTCTCCAGGTTGAAGGGAATATTACTACAGCTATAACATGTGCGGGAAACCTAGAGAAAGGACACACTGTGAATACAAAAGGTTTCTAAAACTCAACGCATAGTCCCTCCCCTGGTGCTCCGGTTTGACTTTCCGTCTGCTTTACTATCAACCTCCCAACTTGGAGAGACAGCCCCTTTAACCTCTTGGTTCGCACAGGTTGCCAATTTGGCAGAGGATGAAAGGGAAGAGGGAGAACCAATGAGAGAGTAGCTGTTAGGCATTTGGACGGGCACATATCACTGTAATTTCCCGGCAGGAAGAAGAATTAACCAAATTCTCAGCCACCCACCGGGAACCAGTATAGGTCCTGAACCAAAATTTTGGACTTGCGGTCAGCTCACCAAAAGCGAGTTGAAAAATGGAGCTCAGGGGCACAGCAATTCACAAACTGGCCGAGTAATAAAGGACAACTATCGTCCAAAAATCTGTTGAGGGAAGGCAACGAGGCGGACTTGAAAGCGAGGCAGAATAGCAGGAAACAGATTTCAAGAGGTACGTTGGAATCGCCTTTAAAGCACAGGAAGAGGGGCACAACTTCGACAATGATGCACTTGGCCAAAAAGGGCGTATGCGTTTTCTCCTGAATATATTCAGGAGAAAACGCATACGCCCTTTTTGGCCAAGCAAGCAAGCGGGCAATGCAAATCTGCACTACAAAGAAGTATCACTTCCCACCGGTCAAAAGGGACATCCACAAAATGTGTAAGAACAAGAAAGGCAAGACAGGCCCTGGAGAACACGGAGCCTTGTTATGCTGATGGGCGGGATGTAAATTGCCAACTGCCTCTCTGGAGGAGTGCATTCTGTTCCCTAAAACAAGTAAAGAACAGAGCTACAGAGCCAAGGGCACTACCAGTCTAGGGAATATACCTTGGGAAAACTGAAAATCAATAAGACAGAGCCACCCCAAAATTTAGGGCTGCACTGCATACAAGGACCTCAACTTGGATACACCTTAAGTATCCCAGAAAATATAAACATGGTTCAAAAAATTGTGGTACTTACGTACGATGGAATATCCCTCAGCCATGAAATCAATGTCATAAGACCAGTAGCAGCAAAATGGGTGGATTCAGGTACGATGATTCTAATTGAAATAAGTCACACAGAAAAAGAAACTTATCATAAGATATCACTTATGAAGATCCTGTAAACATGGCTACACTTGAACTGAGTTAGGAAAGAGAACAGTGTCTCACATTTAGAAAACACTCTTATACCTGCTTAAGGGGGAAGGAGAGGTGGGGTGATGAATAAAACCAGAGTTTGATAAAAGCACAGGTACCGTTCCAAAAACCAACTATGGAATAGACAAGACCTACACCGTCCTCAGCGAAAGGGACTCAAAACCCCATATTTCCCGCAGAGGAAAATATCTGACTAGTTAGAAACTTAAAACCTATGTATTGATATGTCTCCGTAAGGGAATCAAGTGTGTCTACACTGGCATAAACATGGCAGCGAGAATCAGCTCAAACCCACTATAAAAAGGAATTTCAAAAACAAAACAAAAAAACTGGGAAATTCTTTACAATTCCTTCAGGGTCTCTGATGAAAGCTGGAATGACCCTATCTACAACGACAGCTGGATGTGGCATAAGGAGGGACACTTGGGACTGAGACGATTGGTGAGATTGGGTGAGCAAATGCAGACCCTTTAAAGCAATAATGCATGGCACCCATTCCATGGGTCCGAACTCTCCAGGTTGAAGGGAATATTACTACAGCTATAACATGTGCGGGAAACCTAGAGAACGGACACACTGTGAATACGAAAGGTTTCTAAAACTCAACGCATAGTCCCTCCCCTGGTGCTCCGGTTTGACTTTCCGTCTGCTTTACTATCAACCTCCCAACTTGGAGAGACAGCCCCTTTAACCTCTTGGTTCGCACAGGTTGCCAATTTGGCAGAGGATGAAAGGGAAGAGGGAGAACCAATGAGAGAGTAGCTGTTAGGCATTTGGACGGGCACATATCACTGTAATTTCCCGGCAGGAAGAAGAATTAACCAAATTCTCAGCCACCCACCGGGAAACAGTATAGGTCCTGAACCAAAATTTTGGACTTGCGGTCAGCTCACCAAAAGCGAGTTGAAAAATGGAGCTCAGGGGCACAGCAATTCACAAACTGGCCGAGTAATAAAGGACAACTATCGTCCAAAAATCTGTTGAGGGAAGGCAACGATGCGGACTTGAAAGCGAGGCAGAATAGCAGGAAACAGATTTCAAGAGGTACGTTGGAATCGCCTTTAAAGCACAGGAAGAGGGGCACAACTTCGACAATGATGCACTTGGCCAAAAAGGGCGTATGCGTTTTCTCCTGAATATATTCAGGAGAAAACGCATACGCCCTTTTTGGCCAAGCAAGCAAGCGGGCAATGCAAATCTGCACTACAAAGAAGTATCACTTCCCACCGGTCAAAAGGGACATCCACAAAATGTGTAAGAACAAGAAAGGCAAGACAGGCCCTGGAGAACACGGAGCCTTGTTATGCTGATGGGCGGGATGTAAATTGCCAACTGCCTCTCTGGAGGAGTGCATTCTGTTCCCTAAAACAAGTAAAGAACAGAGCTACAGAGCCAAGGGCACTACCAGTCTAGGGAATATACCTTGGGAAAACTGAAAATCAATAAGACAGAGCCACCCCAAAATTTAGGGCTGCACTGCATACAAGGACCTCAACTTGGATACACCTTAAGTATCCCAGAAAATATAAACATGGTTCAAAAAATTGTGGTACTTACGTACGATGGAATATCCCTCAGCCATGAAATCAATGCCATAAGACCAGTAGCAGCAAAATGGGTGGATTCAGGTACGATGATTCTAATTGAAATAAGTCACACAGAAAAAGAAACTTATCATAAGATATCACTTATGAAGATCCTGTAAACATGGCTACACTTGAACTGAGTTAGGAAAGAGAACAGTGTCTCACATTTAGAAAACACTCTTATACCTGCTTAAGGGGGAAGGAGAGGTGGGGTGATGAATAAAACCAGAGTTTGATAAAAGCACAGGTACCGTTCCAAAAACCAACTATGGAATAGACAAGACCTACACCGTCCTCAGCGAAAGGGACTCAAAACCCCATATTTCCCGCAGAGGAAAATATCTGACTAGTTAGAAACTTAAAACCTATGTATTGATATGTCTCCGTAAGGGAATCAAGTGTGTCTAGACTGGCATAAACATGGCAGCGAGAATCAGCTCAAACCCACTATAAAAAGGAATTTCAAAAACAAAACAAAAAAACTGGGAAATTCTTTACAATTCCTTCAGGGTCTCTGATGAAAGCTGGAATGACCCTATCTACAACGACAGCTGGATGTGGCATAAGGAGGGACACTTGGGACTGAGACGATTGGTGAGATTGGGTGAGCAAATGCAGACCCTTTAAAGCAATAATGCATGGCACCCATTCCATGGGTCCGAACTCTCCAGGTTGAAGGGAATATTACTACAGCTATAACATGTGCGGGAAACCTAGAGAAAGGACACACTGTGAATACGAAAGGTTTCTAAAACTCAACGCATAGTCCCTCCCCTGGTGCTCCGGTTTGACTTTCCGTCTGCTTTACTATCAACCTCCCAACTTGGAGAGACAGCCCCTTTAACCTCTTGGTTCGCACAGGTTGCCAATTTGGCAGAGGATGAAAGGGAAGAGGGAGAACCAATGAGAGAGTAGCTGTTAGGCATTTGGACGGGCACATATCACTGTAATTTCCCGGCAGGAAGAAGAATTAACCAAATTCTCAGCCACCCACCGGGAACCAGTATAGGTCCTGAACCAAAATTTTGGACTTGCGGTCAGCTCACCAAAAGCGAGTTGAAAAATGGAGCTCAGGGGCACAGCAATTCACAAACTGGCCGAGTAATAAAGGACAACTATCGTCCAAAAATCTGTTGAGGGAAGGCAACGAGGCGGACTTGAAAGCGAGGCAGAATAGCAGGAAACAGATTTCAAGAGGTACGTTGGAATCGCCTTTAAAGCACAGGAAGAGGGGCACAACTTCGACAATTATGCACTTGGCCAAAAAGGGCGTATGCGTTTTCTCCTGAATATATTCAGGAGAAAACGCATACGCCCTTTTTGGCCAAGCAAGCAAGCGGGCAATGCAAATCTGCACTACAAAGAAGTATCACTTCCCACCGGTCAAAAGGGACATCCACAAAATGTGTAAGAACAAGAAAGGCAAGACAGGCCCTGGAGAACACGGAGCCTTGTTATGCTGATGGGCGGGATGTAAATTGCCAACTGCCTCTCTGGAGGAGTGCATTCTGTTCCCTAAAACAAGTAAAGAACAGAGCTACAGAGCCAAGGGCACTACCAGTCTAGGGAATATACCTTGGGAAAACTGAAAATCAATAAGACAGAGCCACCCCAAAATTTAGGGCTGCACTGCATACAAGGACCTCAACTTGGATACACCTTAAGTATCCCAGAAAATATAAACATGGTTCAAAAAATTGTGGTACTTACGTACGATGGAATATCCCTCAGCCATGAAATCAATGTCATAAGACCAGTAGCAGCAAAATGGGTGGATTCAGGTACGATGATTCTAATTGAAATAAGTCACACAGAAAAAGAAACTTATCATAAGATATCACTTATGAAGATCCTGTAAACATGGCTACACTTGAACTGAGTTAGGAAAGAGAACAGTGTCTCACATTTAGAAAACACTCTTATACCTGCTTAAGGGGGAAGGAGAGGTGGGGTGATGAATAAAACCAGAGTTTGATAAAAGCACAGGTACCGTTCCAAAAACCAACTATGGAATAGACAAGACCTACACCGTCCTCAGCGAAAGGGACTCAAAACCCCATATTTCCCGCAGAGGAAAATATCTGACTAGTTAGAAACTTAAAACCTATGTATTGATATGTCTCCGTAAGGGAATCAAGTGTGTCTAGACTGGCATAAACATGGCAGCGAGAATCAGCTCAAACCCACTATAAAAAGGAATTTCAAAAACAAAACAAAAAAACTGGGAAATTCTTTACAATTCCTTCAGGGTCTCTGATGAAAGCTGGAATGACCCTATCTACAACGACAGCTGGATGTGGCATAAGGAGGGACACTTGGGACTGAGACGATTGGTGAGATTGGGTGAGCAAATGCAGACCCTTTAAAGCAATAATGCATGGCACCCATTCCATGGGTCCGAACTCTCCAGGTTGAAGGGAATATTACTACAGCTATAACATGTGCGGGAAACCTAGAGAACGGACACACTGTGAATACGAAAGGTTTCTAAAACTCAACGCATAGTCCCTCCCCTGGTGCTCCGGTTTGACTTTCCGTCTGCTTTACTATCAACCTCCCAACTTGGAGAGACAGCCCCTTTAACCTCTTGGTTCGCACAGGTTGCCAATTTGGCAGAGGATGAAAGGGAAGAGGGAGAACCAATGAGAGAGTAGCTGTTAGGCATTTGGACGGGCACATATCACTGTAATTTCCCGGCAGGAAGAAGAATTAACCAAATTCTCAGCCACCCACCGGGAACCAGTATAGGTCCTGAACCAAAATTTTGGACTTGCGGTCAGCTCACCAAAAGCGAGTTGAAAAATGGAGCTCAGGGGCACAGCAATTCACAAACTGGCCGAGTAATAAAGGACAACTATCGTCCAAAAATCTGTTGAGGGAAGGCAACGAGGCGGACTTGAAAGCGAGGCAGAATAGCAGGAAACAGATTTCAAGAGGTACGTTGGAATCGCCTTTAAAGCACAGGAAGAGGGGCACAACTTCGACAATGATGCACTTGGCCAAAAAGGGCGTATGCGTTTTCTCCTGAATATATTCAGGAGAAAACGCATACGCCCTTTTTGGCCAAGCAAGCAAGCGGGCAATGCAAATCTGCACTACAAAGAAGTATCACTTCCCACCGGTCAAAAGGGACATCCACAAAATGTGTAAGAACAAGAAAGGCAAGACAGGCCCTGGAGAACACGGAGCCTTGTTATGCTGATGGGCGGGATGTAAATTGCCAACTGCCTCTCTGGAGGAGTGCATTCTGTTCCCTAAAACAAGTAAAGAACAGAGCTACAGAGCCAAGGGCACTACCAGTCTAGGGAATATACCTTGGGAAAACTGAAAATCAATAAGACAGAGCCACCCCAAAATTTAGGGCTGCACTGCATACAAGGACCTCAACTTGGATACACCTTAAGTATCCCAGAAAATATAAACATGGTTCAAAAAATTGTGGTACTTACGTACGATGGAATATCCCTCAGCCATGAAATCAATGTCATAAGACCAGTAGCAGCAAAATGGGTGGATTCAGGTACGATGATTCTAATTGAAATAAGTCACACAGAAAAAGAAACTTATCATAAGATATCACTTATGAAGATCCTGTAAACATGGCTACACTTGAACTGAGTTAGGAAAGAGAACAGTGTCTCACATTTAGAAAACACTCTTATACCTGCTTAAGGGGGAAGGAGAGGTGGGGTGATGAATAAAACCAGAGTTTGATAAAAGCAAAGGTACCGTTCCAAAAACCAACTATGGAATAGACAAGACCTACACCGTCCTCAGCGAAAGGGACTCAAAACCCCATATTTCCCGCAGAGGAAAATATCTGACTAGTTAGAAACTTAAAACCTATGTATTGATATGTCTCCGTAAGGGAATCAAGTGTGTCTAGACTGGCATAAACATATCAGCGAGAATCAGCTCAAACCCACTATAAAAAGGAATTTCAAAAACAAAACAAAAAAACTGGGAAATTCTTTACAATTCCTTCAGGGTCTCTGATGAAAGCTGGAATGACCCTATCTACAACGACAGCTGGATGTGGCATAAGGAGGGACACTTGGGACTGAGACGATTGGTGAGATTGGGTGAGCAAATGCAGACCCTTTAAAGCAATAATGCATGGCACCCATTCCATGGGTCCGAACTCTCCAGGTTGAAGGGAATATTACTACAGCTATAACATGTGCGGGAAACCTAGAGAAAGGACACACTGTGAATACGAAAGGTTTCTAAAACTCAACGCATAGTCCCTCCCCTGGTGCTCCGGTTTGACTTTCCGTCTGCTTTACTATCAACCTCCCAACTTGGAGAGACAGCCCCTTTAACCTCTTGGTTCGCACAGGTTGCCAATTTGGCAGAGGATGAAAGGGAAGAGGGAGAACCAATGAGAGAGTAGCTGTTAGGCATTTGGACGGGCACATATCACTGTAATTTCCCGGCAGGAAGAAGAATTAACCAAATTCTCAGCCACCCACCGGGAACCAGTATAGGTCCTGAACCAAAATTTTGGACTTGCGGTCAGCTCACCAAAAGCGAGTTGAAAAATGGAGCTCAGGGGCACAGCAATTCACAAACTGGCCGAGTAATAAAGGACAACTATCGTCCAAAAATCTGTTGAGGGAAGGCAACGAGGCGGACTTGAAAGCGAGGCAGAATAGCAGGAAACAGATTTCAAGAGGTACGTTGGAATCGCCTTTAAAGCACAGGAAGAGGGGCACAACTTCGACAATGATGCACTTGGCCAAAAAGGGCGTATGCGTTTTCTCCTGAATATATTCAGGAGAAAACGCATACGCCCTTTTTGGCCAAGCAAGCAAGCGGGCAATGCAAATCTGCACTACAAAGAAGTATCACTTCCCACCGGTCAAAAGGGACATCCACAAAATGTGTAAGAACAAGAAAGGCAAGACAGGCCCTGGAGAACACGGAGCCTTGTTATGCTGATGGGCGGGATGTAAATTGCCAACTGCCTCTCTGGAGGAGTGCATTCTGTTCCCTAAAACAAGTAAAGAACAGAGCTACAGAGCCAAGGGCACTACCAGTCTAGGGAATATACCTTGGGAAAACTGAAAATCAATAAGACAGAGCCACCCCAAAATTTAGGGCTGCACTGCATACAAGGACCTCAACTTGGATACACCTTAAGTATCCCAGAAAATATAAACATGGTTCAAAAAATTGTGGTACTTACGTACGATGGAATATCCCTCAGCCATGAAATCAATGTCATAAGACCAGTAGCAGCAAAATGGGTGGATTCAGGTACGATGATTCTAATTGAAATAAGTCACACAGAAAAAGAAACTTATCATAAGATATCACTTATGAAGATCCTGTAAACATGGCTACACTTGAACTGAGTTAGGAAAGAGAACAGTGTCTCACATTTAGAAAACACTCTTATACCTGCTTAAGGGGGAAGGAGAGGTGGGGTGATGAATAAAACCAGAGTTTGATAAAAGCACAGGTACCGTTCCAAAAACCAACTATGGAATAGACAAGACCTACACCGTCCTCAGCGAAAGGGACTCAAAACCCCATATTTCCCGCAGAGGAAAATATCTGACTAGTTAGAAACTTAAAACCTATGTATTGATATGTCTCCGTAAGGGAATCAAGTGTGTCTAGACTGGCATAAACATGGCAGCGAGAATCAGCTCAAACCCACTATAAAAAGGAATTTCAAAAACAAAACAAAAAAACTGGGAAATTCTTTACAATTCCTTCAGGGTCTCTGATGAAAGCTGGAATGACCCTATCTACAACGACAGCTGGATGTGGCATAAGGAGGGACACTTGGGACTGAGACGATTGGTGAGATTGGGTGAGCAAATGCAGACCCTTTAAAGCAATAATGCATGGCACCCATTCCATGGGTCCGAACTCTCCAGGTTGAAGGGAATATTACTACAGCTATAACATGTGCGGGAAACCTAGAGAAAGGACACACTGTGAATACGAAAGGTTTCTAAAACTCAACGCATAGTCCCTCCCCTGGTGCTCCGGTTTGACTTTCCGTCTGCTTTACTATCAACCTCCCAACTTGGAGAGACAGCCCCTTTAACCTCTTGGTTCGCACAGGTTGCCAATTTGGCAGAGGATGAAAGGGAAGAGGGAGAACCAATGAGAGAGTAGCTGTTAGGCATTTGGACGGGCACATATCACTGTAATTTCCCGGCAGGAAGAAGAATTAACCAAATTCTCAGCCACCCACCGGGAACCAGTATAGGTCCTGAACCAAAATTTTGGACTTGCGGTCAGCTCACCAAAAGCGAGTTGAAAAATGGAGCTCAGGGGCACAGCAATTCACAAACTGGCCGAGTAATAAAGGACAACTATCGTCCAAAAATCTGTTGAGGGAAGGCAACGAGGCGGACTTGAAAGCGAGGCAGAATAGCAGGAAACAGATTTCAAGAGGTACGTTGGAATCGCCTTTAAAGCACAGGAAGAGGGGCACAACTTCGACAATGATGCACTTGGCCAAAAAGGGCGTATGCGTTTTCTCCTGAATATATTCAGGAGAAAACGCATACGCCCTTTTTGGCCAAGCAAGCAAGCGGGCAATGCAAATCTGCACTACAAAGAAGTATCACTTCCCACCGGTCAAAAGGGACATCCACAAAATGTGTAAGAACAAGAAAGGCAAGACAGGCCCTGGAGAACACGGAGCCTTGTTATGCTGATGGGCGGGATGTAAATTGCCAACTGCCTCTCTGGAGGAGTGCATTCTGTTCCCTAAAACAAGTAAAGAACAGAGCTACAGAGCCAAGGGCACTACCAGTCTAGGGAATATACCTTGGGAAAACTGAAAATCAATAAGACAGAGCCACCCCAAAATTTAGGGCTGCACTGCATACAAGGACCTCAACTTGGATACACCTTAAGTATCCCAGAAAATATAAACATGGTTCAAAAAATTGTGGTACTTACGTACGATGGAATATCCCTCAGCCATGAAATCAATGTCATAAGACCAGTAGCAGCAAAATGGGTGGATTCAGGTACGATGATTCTAAGTGAAATAAGTCACACAGAAAAAGAAACTTATCATAAGATATCACTTATGAAGATCCTGTAAACATGGCTACACTTGAACTGAGTTAGGAAAGAGAACAGTGTCTCACATTTAGAAAACACTCTTATACCTGCTTAAGGGGGAAGGAGAGGTGGGGTGATGAATAAAACCAGAGTTTGATAAAAGCACAGGTACCGTTCCAAAAACCAACTATGGAATAGACAAGACCTACACCGTCCTCAGCGAAAGGGACTCAAAACCCCATATTTCCCGCAGAGGAAAATATCTGACTAGTTAGAAACTTAAAACCTATGTATTGATATGTCTCCGTAAGGGAATCAAGTGTGTCTAGACTGGCATAAACATATCAGCGAGAATCAGCTCAAACCAACTATAAAAAGGAATTTCAAAAACAAAACAAAAAAACTGGGAAATTCTTTACAATTCCTTCAGGGTCTCTGATGAAAGCTGGAATGACCCTATCTACAACGACAGCTGGATGTGGCATAAGGAGGGACACTTGGGACTGAGACGATTGGTGAGATTGGGTGAGCAAATGCAGACCCTTTAAAGCAATAATGCATGGCACCCATTCCATGGGTCCGAACTCTCCAGGTTGAAGGGAATATTACTACAGCTATAACATGTGCGGGAAACCTAGAGAAAGGACACACTGTGAATACGAAAGGTTTCTAAAACTCAACGCATAGTCCCTCCCCTGGTGCTCCGGTTTGACTTTCCGTCTGCTTTACTATCAACCTCCCAACTTGGAGAGACAGCCCCTTTAACCTCTTGGTTCGCACAGGTTGCCAATTTGGCAGAGGATGAAAGGGAAGAGGGAGAACCAATGAGAGAGTAGCTGTTAGGCATTTGGACGGGCACATATCACTGTAATTTCCCGGCAGGAAGAAGAATTAACCAAATTCTCAGCCACCCACCGGGAACCAGTATAGGTCCTGAACCAAAATTTTGGACTTGCGGTCAGCTCACCAAAAGCGAGTTGAAAAATGGAGCTCAGGGGCACAGCAATTCACAAACTGGCCGAGTAATAAAGGACAACTATCGTCCAAAAATCTGTTGAGGGAAGGCAACGAGGCGGACTTGAAAGCGAGGCAGAATAGCAGGAAACAGATTTCAAGAGGTACGTTGGAATCGCCTTTAAAGCACAGGAAGAGGGGCACAACTTCGACAATGATGCACTTGGCCAAAAAGGGCGTATGCGTTTTCTCCTGAATATATTCAGGAGAAAACGCATACGCCCTTTTTGGCCAAGCAAGCAAGCGGGCAATGCAAATCTGCACTACAAAGAAGTATCACTTCCCACCGGTCAAAAGGGACATCCACAAAATGTGTAAGAACAAGAAAGGCAAGACAGGCCCTGGAGAACAGGGAGCCTTGTTATGCTGATGGGCGGGATGTAAATTGCCAACTGCCTCTCTGGAGGAGTGCATTCTGTTCCCTAAAGCAAGTAAAGAACAGAGCTACAGAGCCAAGGGCACTACCAGCCTAGGGAATATACCTTGGGAAAACTGAAAATCAATAAGACAGAGCCACCCCAAAATTTAGGGCTGCACTTCATACAAGGACCTCAACTTGGATACACCTTAAGTATCCCAGAAAATATAAACATGGTTCAAAAAATTGTGGTACTTACGTACGATGGAATATCCCTCAGCCATGAAATCAATGTCATAAGACCAGTAGCAGCAAAATGGGTGGATTCAGGTACGATGATTCTAAGTGAAATAAGTCACACAGAAAAAGAAACTTATCATAAGATATCACTTATGAAGATCCTGTAAACATGGCTACACTTGAACTGAGTTAGGAAAGAGAACAGTGTCTCACATTTAGAAAACACTCTTATACCTGCTTAAGGGGGAAGGAGAGGTGGGGTGATGAATAAAACCAGAGTTTGATAAAAGCACAGGTACCGTTCCAAAAACCAACTATGGAATAGACAAGACCTACACCGTCCTCAGCGAAAGGGACTCAAAACCCCATATTTCCCGCAGAGGAAAATATCTGACTAGTAAGAATCTTAAAACCTATGTATTGATATGTCTCCGTAAGGGAATCAAGTGTGTCTACACTGGCATAAACATGGCAGCGAGAATCAGCTCAAACCCACTATAAAAAGGAATTTCAAAAACAAAACAAAAAAACTGGGAAATTCTTTACAATTCCTTCAGGGTCTCTGATGAAGGCTGGAATGACCCTATCTACAACGACAGCTGGATGTGGCATAAGGAGGGACACTTAGGACTGAGACGATTGGTGAGATTGGGTGAGCAAATGCAGACACTTTAAAGCAATAATGCATGGCACCCATTCCATGGGTCCGAACTCTCCAGGTTGAAGGGAATATTACTACAGCTATAACATGTGCGGGAAACCTAGAGAAAGGACACACTGTGAATACGAAAGGTTTCTAAAACTCAACGCATAGTCCCTCCCCTGGTGCTCCCGTTTGACTTTCCGTCTACTTTACTATCAACCTCCCAACTTGGAGAGACAGCCCCTTTAACCTCTTGGTTCGCACAGGTTGCCAATTTGGCAGAGGATGAAAGGGAAGAGGGAGAACCAATGAGAGAGTAGCTGTTAGGCATTTGGACGGGCACATATCACTGTAATTTCCCGGCAGGAAGAAGAATTAACCAAATTCTCAGCCACCCACCGGGAACCAGTATAGGTCCTGAACCAAAATTTTGGACTTGCGGTCAGCTCACCAAAAGCGAGTTGAAAAATGGAGCTCAGGGGCACAGCAATTCACAAACTGGCCGAGTAATAAAGGACAACTATCGTCCAAAAATCTGTTGAGGGAAGGCAACGAGGCGGACTTGAAAGCGAGGCAGAATAGCAGGAAACAGATTTCAAGAGGTACGTTGGAATCGCCTTTAAAGCACAGGAAGAGGGGCACAACTTCGACAATGATGCACTTGGCCAAAAAGGGCGTATGCGTTTTCTCCTGAATATATTCAGGAGAAAACGCATACGCCCTTTTTGGCCAAGCAAGCAAGCGGGCAATGCAAATCTGCACTACAAAGAAGTATCACTTCCCACCGGTCAAAAGGGACATCCACAAAATGTGTAAGAACAAGAAAGGCAAGACAGGCCCTGGAGAACAGGGAGCCTTGTTATGCTGATGGGCGGGATGTAAATTGCCAACTGCCTCTCTGGAGGAGTGCATTCTGTTCCCTAAAACAAGTAAAGAACAGAGCTACAGAGCCAAGGGCACTACCAGTCTAGGGAATATACCTTGGGAAAACTGAAAATCAATAAGACAGAGCCACCCCAAAATTTAGGGCTGCACTGCATACAAGGACCTCAACTTGGATACACCTTAAGTATCCCAGAAAATATAAACATGGTTCAAAAAATTGTGGTACTTACGTACGATGGAATATCCCTCAGCCATGAAATCAATGTCATAAGACCAGTAGCAGCAAAATGGGTGGATTCAGGTACGATGATTCTAAGTGAAATAAGTCACACAGAAAAAGAAACTTATCATAAGATATCACTTATGAAGATCCTGTAAACATGGCTACACTTGAACTGAGTTAGGAAAGAGAACAGTGTCTCACATTTAGAAAACACTCTTATACCTGCTTAAGGGGGAAGGAGAGGTGGGGTGATGCATAAAACCAGAGTTTGATATAAGCACAGGTACCGTTCCAAAAACCAACTATGGAATAGACAAGACCTACACCGTCCTCAGCGAAAGGGACTCAAAACCCCATATTTCCCGCAGAGGAAAATATCTGACTAGTTAGAAACTTAAAACCTATGTATTGATATGTCTCCGTAAGGGAATCAAGTGTGTCTAGACTGGCATAAACATGGCAGCGAGAATCAGCTCAAACCCACTATAAAAAGGAATTTCAAAAACAAAACAAAAAAACTGGGAAATTCTTTACAATTCCTTCAGGGTCTCTGATGAAAGCTGGAATGACCCTATCTACAACGACAGCTGGATGTGGCATAAGGAGGGACACTTGGGACTGAGACGATTGGTGAGATTGGGTGAGCAAATGCAGACCCTTTAAAGCAATAATGCATGGCACCCATTCCATGGGTCCGAACTCTCCAGGTTGAAGGGAATATTACTACAGCTATAACATGTGCGGGAAACCTAGAGAAAGGACACACTGTGAATACGAAAGGTTTCTAAAACTCAACGCATAGTCCCTCCCCTGGTGCTCCGGTTTGACTTTCCGTCTGCTTTACTATCAACCTCCCAACTTGGAGAGACAGCCCCTTTAACCTCTTGGTTCGCACAGGTTGCCAATTTGGCAGAGGATGAAAGGGAAGAGGGAGAACCAATGAGAGAGTAGCTGTTAGGCATTTGGACGGGCACATATCACTGTAATTTCCCGGCAGGAAGAAGAATTAACCAAATTCTCAGCCACCCACCGGGAACCAGTATAGGTCCTGAACCAAAATTTTGGACTTGCGGTCAGCTCACCAAAAGCGAGTTGAAAAATGGAGCTCAGGGGCACAGCAATTCACAAACTGGCCGAGTAATAAAGGACAACTATCGTCCAAAAATCTGTTGAGGGAAGGCAACGAGGCGGACTTGAAAGCGAGGCAGAATAGCAGGAAACAGATTTCAAGAGGTACGTTGGAATCGCCTTTAAAGCACAGGAAGAGGGGCACAACTTCGACAATGATGCACTTGGCCAAAAAGGGCGTATGCGTTTTCTCCTGAATATATTCAGGAGAAAACGCATACGCCCTTTTTGGCCAAGCAAGCAAGCGGGCAATGCAAATCTGCACTACAAAGAAGTATCACTTCCCACCGGTCAAAAGGGACATCCACAAAATGTGTAAGAACAAGAAAGGCAAGACAGGCCCTGGAGAACAGGGAGCCTTGTTATGCTGATGGGCGGGATGTAAATTGCCAACTGCCTCTCTGGAGGAGTGCATTCTGTTCCCTAAAGCAAGTAAAGAACAGAGCTACAGAGCCAAGGGCACTACCAGCCTAGGGAATATACCTTGGGAAAACTGAAAATCAATAAGACAGAGCCACCCCAAAATTTAGGGCTGCACTTCATACAAGGACCTCAACTTGGATACACCTTAAGTATCCCAGAAAATATAAACATGGTTCAAAAAATTGTGGTACTTACGTACGATGGAATATCCCTCAGCCATGAAATCAATGTCATAAGACCAGTAGCAGCAAAATGGGTGGATTCAGGTACGATGATTCTAAGTGAAATAAGTCACACAGAAAAAGAAACTTATCATAAGATATCACTTATGAAGATCCTGTAAACATGGCTACACTTGAACTGAGTTAGGAAAGAGAACAGTGTCTCACATTTAGAAAACACTCTTATACCTGCTTAAGGGGGAAGGAGAGGTGGGGTGATGAATAAAACCAGAGTTTGATAAAAGCACAGGTACCGTTCCAAAAACCAACTATGGAATAGACAAGACCTACACCGTCCTCAGCGAAAGGGACTCAAAACCCCATATTTCCCGCAGAGGAAAATATCTGACTAGTAAGAATCTTAAAACCTATGTATTGATATGTCTCCGTAAGGGAATCAAGTGTGTCTACACTGGCATAAACATGGCAGCGAGAATCAGCTCAAACCCACTATAAAAAGGAATTTCAAAAACAAAACAAAAAAACTGGGAAATTCTTTACAATTCCTTCAGGGTCTCTGATGAAGGCTGGAATGACCCTATCTACAACGACAGCTGGATGTGGCATAAGGAGGGACACTTGGGACTGAGACGATTGGTGAGATTGGGTGAGCAAATGCAGACACTTTAAAGCAATAATGCATGGCACCCATTCCATGGGTCCGAACTCTCCAGGTTGAAGGGAATATTACTACAGCTATAACATGTGCGGGAAACCTAGAGAAAGGACACACTGTGAATACGAAAGGTTTCTAAAACTCAACGCATAGTCCCTCCCCTGGTGCTCCCGTTTGACTTTCCGTCTACTTTACTATCAACCTCCCAACTTGGAGAGACAGCCCCTTTAACCTCTTGGTTCGCACAGGTTGCCAATTTGGCAGAGGATGAAAGGGAAGAGGGAGAACCAATGAGAGAGTAGCTGTTAGGCATTTGGACGGGCACATATCACTGTAATTTCCCGGCAGGAAGAAGAATTAACCAAATTCTCAGCCACCCACCGGGAACCAGTATAGGTCCTGAACCAAAATTTTGGACTTGCGGTCAGCTCACCAAAAGCGAGTTGAAAAATGGAGCTCAGGGGCACAGCAATTCACAAACTGGCCGAGTAATAAAGGACAACTATCGTCCAAAAATCTGTTGAGGGAAGGCAACGAGGCGGACTTGAAAGCGAGGCAGAATAGCAGGAAACAGATTTCAAGAGGTACGTTGGAATCGCCTTTAAAGCACAGGAAGAGGGGCACAACTTCGACAATGATGCACTTGGCCAAAAAGGGCGTATGCGTTTTCTCCTGAATATATTCAGGAGAAAACGCATACGCCCTTTTTGGCCAAGCAAGCAAGCGGGCAATGCAAATCTGCACTACAAAGAAGTATCACTTCCCACCGGTCAAAAGGGACATCCACAAAATGTGTAAGAACAAGAAAGGCAAGACAGGCCCTGGAGAACAGGGAGCCTTGTTATGCTGATGGGCGGGATGTAAATTGCCAACTGCCTCTCTGGAGGAGTGCATTCTGTTCCCTAAAACAAGTAAAGAACAGAGCTACAGAGCCAAGGGCACTACCAGTCTAGGGAATATACCTTGGGAAAACTGAAAATCAATAAGACAGAGCCACCCCAAAATTTAGGGCTGCACTGCATACAAGGACCTCAACTTGGATACACCTTAAGTATCCCAGAAAATATAAACATGGTTCAAAAAATTGTGGTACTTACGTACGATGGAATATCCCTCAGCCATGAAATCAATGTCATAAGACCAGTAGCAGCAAAATGGGTGGATTCAGGTACGATGATTCTAAGTGAAATAAGTCACACAGAAAAAGAAACTTATCATAAGATATCACTTATGAAGATCCTGTAAACATGGCTACACTTGAACTGAGTTAGGAAAGAGAACAGTGTCTCACATTTAGAAAACACTCTTATACCTGCTTAAGGGGGAAGGAGAGGTGGGGTGATGCATAAAACCAGAGTTTGATATAAGCACAGGTACCGTTCCAAAAACCAACTATGGAATAGACAAGACCTACACCGTCCTCAGCGAAAGGGACTCAAAACCCCATATTTCCCGCAGAGGAAAATATCTGACTAGTTAGAAACTTAAAACCTATGTATTGATATGTCTCCGTAAGGGAATCAAGTGTGTCTAGACTGGCATAAACATATCAGCGAGAATCAGCTCAAACCAACTATAAAAAGGAATTTCAAAAACAAAACAAAAAAACTGGGAAATTCTTTACAATTCCTTCAGGGTCTCTGATGAAAGCTGGAATGACCCTATCTACAACGACAGCTGGATGTGGCATAAGGAGGGACACTTGGGACTGAGACGATTGGTGAGATTGGGTGAGCAAATGCAGACACTTTAAAGCAATAATGCATGGCACCCATTCCATGGGTCCGAACTCTCCAGGTTGAAGGGAATATTACTACAGCTATAACATGTGCGGGAAACCTAGAGAAAGGACACACTGTGAATACGAAAGGTTTCTAAAACTCAACGCATAGTCCCTCCCCTGGTGCTCCGGTTTGACTTTCCGTCTGCTTTACTATCAACCTCCCAACTTGGAGAGACAGCCCCTTTAACCTCTTGGTTCGCACAGGTTGCCAATTTGGCAGAGGATGAAAGGGAAGAGGGAGAACCAATGAGAGAGTAGCTGTTAGGCATTTGGACGGGCACATATCACTGTAATTTCCCGGCAGGAAGAAGAATTAACCAAATTCTCAGCCACCCACCGGGAACCAGTATAGGTCCTGAACCAAAATTTTGGACTTGCGGTCAGCTCACCAAAAGCGAGTTGAAAAATGGAGCTCAGGGGCACAGCAATTCACAAACTGGCCGAGTAATAAAGGACAACTATCGTCCAAAAATCTGTTGAGGGAAGGCAACGAGGCGGACTTGAAAGCGAGGCAGAATAGCAGGAAACAGATTTCAAGAGGTACGTTGGAATCGCCTTTAAAGCACAGGAAGAGGGGCACAACTTCGACAATGATGCACTTGGCCAAAAAGGGCGTATGCGTTTTCTCCTGAATATATTCAGGAGAAAACGCATACGCCCTTTTTGGCCAAGCAAGCAAGCGGGCAATGCAAATCTGCACTACAAAGAAGTATCACTTCCCACCGGTCAAAAGGGACATCCACAAAATGTGTAAGAACAAGAAAGGCAAGACAGGCCCTGGAGAACAGGGAGCCTTGTTATGCTGATGGGCGGGATGTAAATTGCCAACTGCCTCTCTGGAGGAGTGCATTCTGTTCCCTAAAGCAAGTAAAGAACAGAGCTACAGAGCCAAGGGCACTACCAGCCTAGGGAATATACCTTGGGAAAACTGAAAATCAATAAGACAGAGCCACCCCAAAATTTAGGGCTGCACTTCATACAAGGACCTCAACTTGGATACACCTTAAGTATCCCAGAAAATATAAACATGGTTCAAAAAATTGTGGTACTTACGTACGATGGAATATCCCTCAGCCATGAAATCAATGTCATAAGACCAGTAGCAGCAAAATGGGTGGATTCAGGTACGATGATTCTAAGTGAAATAAGTCACACAGAAAAAGAAACTTATCATAAGATATCACTTATGAAGATCCTGTAAACATGGCTACACTTGAACTGAGTTAGGAAAGAGAACAGTGTCTCACATTTAGAAAACACTCTTATACCTGCTTAAGGGGGAAGGAGAGGTGGGGTGATGAATAAAACCAGAGTTTGATAAAAGCACAGGTACCGTTCCAAAAACCAACTATGGAATAGACAAGACCTACACCGTCCTCAGCGAAAGGGACTCAAAACCCCATATTTCCCGCAGAGGAAAATATCTGACTAGTAAGAATCTTAAAACCTATGTATTGATATGTCTCCGTAAGGGAATCAAGTGTGTCTACACTGGCATAAACATGGCAGCGAGAATCAGCTCAAACCCACTATAAAAAGGAATTTCAAAAACAAAACAAAAAAACTGGGAAATTCTTTACAATTCCTTCAGGGTCTCTGATGAAGGCTGGAATGACCCTATCTACAACGACAGCTGGATGTGGCATAAGGAGGGACACTTGGGACTGAGACGATTGGTGAGATTGGGTGAGCAAATGCAGACCCTTTAAAGCAATAATGCATGGCACCCATTCCATGGGTCCGAACTCTCCAGGTTGAAGGGAATATTACTACAGCTATAACATGTGCGGGAAACCTAGAGAACGGACACACTGTGAATACGAAAGGTTTCTAAAACTCAACGCATAGTCCCTCTCCTGGTGCTCCGGTTTGACTTTCCGTCTGCTTTACTATCAACCTCCCAACTTGGAGAGACAGCCCCTTTAACCTCTTGGTTCGCACAGGTTGCCAATTTGGCAGAGGATGAAAGGGAAGAGGGAGAACCAATGAGAGAGTAGCTGTTAGGCATTTGGACGGGCACATATCACTGTAATTTCCCGGCAGGAAGAAGAATTAACCAAATTCTCAGCCACCCACCGGGAACCAGTATAGGTCCTGAACCAAAATTTTGGACTTGCGGTCAGCTCACCAAAAGCGAGTTGAAAAATGGAGCTCAGGGGCACAGCAATTCACAAACTGGCCGAGTAATAAAGGACAACTATCGTCCAAAAATCTGTTGAGGGAAGGCAACGAGGCGGACTTGAAAGCGAGGCAGAATAGCAGGAAACAGATTTCAAGAGGTACGTTGGAATCGCCTTTAAAGCACAGGAAGAGGGGCACAACTTCGACAATGATGCACTTGGCCAAAAAGGGCGTATGCGTTTTCTCCTGAATATATTCAGGAGAAAACGCATACGCCCTTTTTGGCCAAGCAAGCAAGCGGGCAATGCAAATCTGCACTACAAAGAAGTATCACTTCCCACCGGTCAAAAGGGACATCCACAAAATGTGTAAGAACAAGAAAGGCAAGACAGGCCCTGGAGAACAGGGAGCCTTGTTATGCTGATGGGCGGGATGTAAATTGCCAACTGCCTCTCTGGAGGAGTGCATTCTGTTCCCTAAAACAAGTAAAGAACAGAGCTACAGAGCCAAGGGCACTACCAGTCTAGGGAATATACCTTGGGAAAACTGAAAATCAATAAGACAGAGCCACCCCAAAATTTAGGGCTGCACTGCATACAAGGACCTCAACTTGGATACACCTTAAGTATCCCAGAAAATATAAACATGGTTCAAAAAATTGTGGTACTTACGTACGATGGAATATCCCTCAGCCATGAAATCAATGTCATAAGACCAGTAGCAGCAAAATGGGTGGATTCAGGTACGATGATTCTAAGTGAAATAAGTCACACAGAAAAAGAAACTTATCATAAGATATCACTTATGAAGATCCTGTAAACATGGCTACACTTGAACTGAGTTAGGAAAGAGAACAGTGTCTCACATTTAGAAAACACTCTTATACCTGCTTAAGGGGGAAGGAGAGGTGGGGTGATGCATAAAACCAGAGTTTGATATAAGCACAGGTACCGTTCCAAAAACCAACTATGGAATAGACAAGACCTACACCGTCCTCAGCGAAAGGGACTCAAAACCCCATATTTCCCGCAGAGGAAAATATCTGACTAGTAAGAATCTTAAAATCTATGTATTGATATGTCTCCGTAAGGGAATCAAGTGTGTCTAGACTGGCATAAACATGGCAGCGAGAATCAGCTCAAACCCACTATAAAAAGGAATTTCAAAAACAAAACAAAAAAACTGGGAAATTCTTTACAATTCCTTCAGGGTCTCTGATGAAGGCTGGAATGAACCTATCTACAACGACAGCTGGATGTGGCATAAGGAGGGACACTTGGGACTGAGATGATTGGTGAGATTGGGTGAGCAAATGCAGACCCTTTAAAGCAATAATGCATGGCACCCATTCCATGGGTCCGAACTCTCCAGGTTGAAGGGAATATTACTACAGCTATAACATGAGCGGGAAACCTAGAGAACGGACACACTGTGAATACGAAAGGTTTCTAAAACTCAACGCATAGTCCCTCCCCTGGTGCTCCGGTTTGACTTTCCGTCTGCTTTACTATCAACCTCCCAACTTGGAGAGACAGCCCCTTTAACCTCTTGGTTCGCACAGGTTGCCAATTTGGCAGAGGATGAAAGGGAAGAGGGAGAACCAATGAGAGAGTAGCTGTTAGGCATTTGGACGGGCACATATCACTGTAATTTCCCGGCAGGAAGAAGAATTAACCAAATTCTCAGCCACCCACCGGGAACCAGTATAGGTCCTGAACCAAAATTTTGGACTTGCGGTCAGCTCACCAAAAGCGAGTTGAAAAATGGAGCTCAGGGGCACAGCAATTCACAAACTGGCCGAGTAATAAAGGACAACTATCGTCCAAAAATCTGTTGAGGGAAGGCAACGAGGTGGACTTGAAAGCGAGGCAGAATAGCAGGAAACAGATTTCAAGAGGTACGTTGGAATCGCCTTTAAAGCACAGGAAGAGGGGCACAACTTCGACAATGATGCACTTGGCCAAAAAGGGCGTATGTGTTTTCTCCTGAATATATTCAGGAGAAAACGCATACGCCCTTTTTGGCCAAGCAAGCAAGCGGGCAATGCAAATCTGCACTACAAAGAAGTATCACTTCCCACTGGTCAAAAGGGACATCCACAAAATGTGTAAGAACAAGAAAGGCAAGACAGGCCCTGGAGAACAGGGAGCCTTGTTATGCTGATGGGCGGGATGTAAATTGCCAACTGCCTCTCTGGAGGAGTGCATTCTGTTCCCTAAAACAAGTAAAGAACAGAGCTACAGAGCCAAGGGCACTACCAGTCTAGGGAATATACCTTGGGAAAACTGAAAATCAATAAGACAGAGCCACCCCAAAATTTAGGGCTGCACTGCATACAAGGACCTCAACTTGGATACACCTTAAGTATCCCAGAAAATATAAACATGGTTCAAAAAATTGTGGTACTTACGTACGATGGAATATCCCTCAGCCATGAAATCAATGTCATAAGACCAGTAGCAGCAAAATGGGTGGATTCAGGTACGATGATTCTAAGTGAAATAAGTCACACAGAAAAAGAAACTTATCATAAGATATCACTTATGAAGATCCTGTAAACATGGCTACACTTGAACTGAGTTAGGAAAGAGGACAGTGTCTCACATTTAGAAAACACTCTTATACCTGCTTAAGGGGGAAGGAGAGGTGGGGTGATGCATAAAACCAGAGTTTGATATAAGCACAGGTACCGTTCCAAAAACCAACTATGGAATAGACAAGACCTACACCGTCCTCAGCGAAAGGGACTCAAAACCCCATATTTCCCGCAGAGGAAAATATCTGACTAGTAAGAATCTTAAAACCTATGTATTGATATGTCTCCGTAAGGGAATCAAGTGTGTCTAGACTGGCATAAACATGGCAGCGAGAATCAGCTCAAACCCACTATAAAAAGGAATTTCAAAAACAAAACAAAAAAACTGGGAAATTCTTTACAATTCCTTCAGGGTCTCTGATGAAAGCTGGAATGACCCTATCTACAACGACAGCTGGATGTGGCATAAGGAGGGACACTTGGGACTGAGACGATTGGTGAGATTGGGTGAGCAAATGCAGACCCTTTAAAGCAATAATGCATGGCACCCATTCCATGGGTCCGAACTCTCCAGGTTGAAGGGAATATTACTACAGCTATAACATGTGCGGGAAACCTAGAGAACGGACACACTGTGAATACGAAAGGTTTCTAAAACTCAACGCATAGTCGCTCTCCTGGTGCTCCGGTTTGACTTTCCGTCTGCTTTACTATCAACCTCCCAACTTGGAGAGACAGCCCCTTTAACCTCTTGGTTCGCACAGGTTGCCAATTTGGCAGAGGATGAAAGGGAAGAGGGAGAACCAATGAGAGAGTAGCTGTTAGGCATTTGGACGGGCACATATCACTGTAATTTCCCGGCAGGAAGAAGAATTAACCAAATTCTCAGCCACCCACCGGGAACCAGTATAGGTCCTGAACCAAAATTTTGGACTTGCGGTCAGCTCACCAAAAGCGAGTTGAAAAATGGAGCTCAGGGGCACAGCAATTCACAAACTGGCCGAGTAATAAAGGACAACTATCGTCCAAAAATCTGTTGAGGGAAGGCAACGAGGCGGACTTGAAAGCGAGGCAGAATAGCAGGAAACAGATTTCAAGAGGTACGTTGGAATCGCCTTTAAAGCACAGGAAGAGGGGCACAACTTCGACAATGATGCACTTGGCCAAAAAGGGCGTATGCGTTTTCTCCTGAATATATTCAGGAGAAAACGCATACGCCCTTTTTGGCCAAGCAAGCAAGCGGGCAATGCAAATCTGCACTACAAAGAAGTATCACTTCCCACCGGTCAAAAGGGACATCCACAAAATGTGTAAGAACAAGAAAGGCAAGACAGGCCCTGGAGAACAGGGAGCCTTGTTATGCTGATGGGCGGGATGTAAATTGCCAACTGCCTCTCTGGAGGAGTGCATTCTGTTCCCTAAAACAAGTAAAGAACAGAGCTACAGAGCCAAGGGCACTACCAGTCTAGGGAATATACCTTGGGAAAACTGAAAATCAATAAGACAGAGCCACCCCAAAATTTAGGGCTGCACTGCATACAAGGACCTCAACTTGGATACACCTTAAGTATCCCAGAAAATATAAACATGGTTCAAAAAATTGTGGTACTTACGTACGATGGAATATCCCTCAGCCATGAAATCAATGTCATAAGACCAGTAGCAGCAAAATGGGTGGATTCAGGTACGATGATTCTAAGTGAAATAAGTCACACAGAAAAAGAAACTTATCATAAGATATCACTTATGAAGATCCTGTAAACATGGCTACACTTGAACTGAGTTAGGAAAGAGAACAGTGTCTCACATTTAGAAAACACTCTTATACCTGCTTAAGGGGGAAGGAGAGGTGGGGTGATGCATAAAACCAGAGTTTGATATAAGCACAGGTACCGTTCCAAAAACCAACTATGGAATAGACAAGACCTACACCGTCCTCAGCGAAAGGGACTCAAAACCCCATATTTCCCGCAGAGGAAAATATCTGACTAGTAAGAATCTTAAAATCTATGTATTGATATGTCTCCGTAAGGGAATCAAGTGTGTCTAGACTGGCATAAACATGGCAGCGAGAATCAGCTCAAACCCACTATAAAAAGGAATTTCAAAAACAAAACAAAAAAACTGGGAAATTCTTTACAATTCCTTCAGGGTCTCTGATGAAGGCTGGAATGAACCTATCTACAACGACAGCTGGATGTGGCATAAGGAGGGACACTTGGGACTGAGATGATTGGTGAGATTGGGTGAGCAAATGCAGACCCTTTAAAGCAATAATGCATGGCACCCATTCCATGGGTCCGAACTCTCCAGGTTGAAGGGAATATTACTACAGCTATAACATGAGCGGGAAACCTAGAGAACGGACACACTGTGAATACGAAAGGTTTCTAAAACTCAACGCATAGTCCCTCCCCTGGTGCTCCGGTTTGACTTTCCGTCTGCTTTACTATCAACCTCCCAACTTGGAGAGACAGCCCCTTTAACCTCTTGGTTCGCACAGGTTGCCAATTTGGCAGAGGATGAAAGGGAAGAGGGAGAACCAATGAGAGAGTAGCTGTTAGGCATTTGGACGGGCACATATCACTGTAATTTCCCGGCAGGAAGAAGAATTAACCAAATTCTCAGCCACCCACCGGGAACCAGTATAGGTCCTGAACCAAAATTTTGGACTTGCGGTCAGCTCACCAAAAGCGAGTTGAAAAATGGAGCTCAGGGGCACAGCAATTCACAAACTGGCCGAGTAATAAAGGACAACTATCGTCCAAAAATCTGTTGAGGGAAGGCAACGAGGTGGACTTGAAAGCGAGGCAGAATAGCAGGAAACAGATTTCAAGAGGTACGTTGGAATCGCCTTTAAAGCACAGGAAGAGGGGCACAACTTCGACAATGATGCACTTGGCCAAAAAGGGCGTATGCGTTTTCTCCTGAATATATTCAGGAGAAAACGCATACGCCCTTTTTGGCCAAGCAAGCAAGCGGGCAATGCAAATCTGCACTACAAAGAAGTATCACTTCCCACTGGTCAAAAGGGACATCCACAAAATGTGTAAGAACAAGAAAGGCAAGACAGGCCCTGGAGAACAGGGAGCCTTGTTATGCTGATGGGCGGGATGTAAATTGCCAACTGCCTCTCTGGAGGAGTGCATTCTGTTCCCTAAAACAAGTAAAGAACAGAGCTACAGAGCCAAGGGCACTACCAGTCTAGGGAATATACCTTGGGAAAACTGAAAATCAATAAGACAGAGCCACCCCAAAATTTAGGGCTGCACTGCATACAAGGACCTCAACTTGGATACACCTTAAGTATCCCAGAAAATATAAACATGGTTCAAAAAATTGTGGTACTTACGTACGATGGAATATCCCTCAGCCATGAAATCAATGTCATAAGACCAGTAGCAGCAAAATGGGTGGATTCAGGTACGATGATTCTAAGTGAAATAAGTCACACAGAAAAAGAAACTTATCATAAGATATCACTTATGAAGATCCTGTAAACATGGCTACACTTGAACTGAGTTAGGAAAGAGGACAGTGTCTCACATTTAGAAAACACTCTTATACCTGCTTAAGGGGGAAGGAGAGGTGGGGTGATGCATAAAACCAGAGTTTGATATAAGCACAGGTACCGTTCCAAAAACCAACTATGGAATAGACAAGACCTACACCGTCCTCAGCGAAAGGGACTCAAAACCCCATATTTCCCGCAGAGGAAAATATCTGACTAGTAAGAATCTTAAAACCTATGTATTGATATGTCTCCGTAAGGGAATCAAGTGTGTCTAGACTGGCATAAACATGGCAGCGAGAATCAGCTCAAACCCACTATAAAAAGGAATTTCAAAAACAAAACAAAAAAACTGGGAAATTCTTTACAATTCCTTCAGGGTCTCTGATGAAAGCTGGAATGACCCTATCTACAACGACAGCTGGATGTGGCATAAGGAGGGACACTTGGGACTGAGACGATTGGTGAGATTGGGTGAGCAAATGCAGACCCTTTAAAGCAATAATGCATGGCACCCATTCCATGGGTCCGAACTCTCCAGGTTGAAGGGAATATTACTACAGCTATAACATGTGCGGGAAACCTAGAGAACGGACACACTGTGAATACGAAAGGTTTCTAAAACTCAACGCATAGTCCCTCTCCTGGTGCTCCGGTTTGACTTTCCGTCTGCTTTACTATCAACCTCCCAACTTGGAGAGACAGCCCCTTTAACCTCTTGGTTCGCACAGGTTGCCAATTTGGCAGAGGATGAAAGGGAAGAGGGAGAACCAATGAGAGAGTAGCTGTTAGGCATTTGGACGGGCACATATCACTGTAATTTCCCGGCAGGAAGAAGAATTAACCAAATTCTCAGCCACCCACCGGGAACCAGTATAGGTCCTGAACCAAAATTTTGGACTTGCGGTCAGCTCACCAAAAGCGAGTTGAAAAATGGAGCTCAGGGGCACAGCAATTCACAAACTGGCCGAGTAATAAAGGACAACTATCGTCCAAAAATCTGTTGAGGGAAGGCAACGAGGCGGACTTGAAAGCGAGGCAGAATAGCAGGAAACAGATTTCAAGAGGTACGTTGGAATCGCCTTTAAAGCACAGGAAGAGGGGCACAACTTCGACAATGATGCACTTGGCCAAAAAGGGCGTATGCGTTTTCTCCTGAATATATTCAGGAGAAAACGCATACGCCCTTTTTGGCCAAGCAAGCAAGCGGGCAATGCAAATCTGCACTACAAAGAAGTATCACTTCCCACCGGTCAAAAGGGACATCCACAAAATGTGTAAGAACAAGAAAGGCAAGACAGGCCCTGGAGAACAGGGAGCCTTGTTATGCTGATGGGTGGGATGTAAATTGCCAACTGCCTCTCTGGAGGAGTGCATTCTGTTCCCTAAAACAAGTAAAGAACAGAGCTACAGAGCCAAGGGCACTACCAGTCTAGGGAATATACCTTGGGAAAACTGAAAATCAATAAGACAGAGCCACCCCAAAATTTAGGGCTGCACTGCATACAAGGACCTCAACTTGGATACACCTTAAGTATCCCAGAAAATATAAACATGGTTCAAAAAATTGTGGTACTTACGTACGATGGAATATCCCTCAGCCATGAAATCAATGTCATAAGACCAGTAGCAGCAAAATGGGTGGATTCAGGTACGATGATTCTAAGTGAAATAAGTCACACAGAAAAAGAAACTTATCATAAGATATCACTTATGAAGATCCTGTAAACATGGCTACACTTGAACTGAGTTAGGAAAGAGAACAGTGTCTCACATTTAGAAAACACTCTTATACCTGCTTAAGGGGGAAGGAGAGGTGGGGTGATGCATAAAACCAGAGTTTGATATAAGCACAGGTACCGTTCCAAAAACCAACTATGGAATAGACAAGACCTACACCGTCCTCAGCGAAAGGGACTCAAAACCCCATATTTCCCGCAGAGGAAAATATCTGACTAGTAAGAATCTTAAAACCTATGTATTGATATGTCTCCGTAAGGGAATCAAGTGTGTCTAGACTGGCATAAACATGGCAGCGAGAATCAGCTCAAACCCACTATAAAAAGGAATTTCAAAAACAAAACAAAAAAACTGGGAAATTCTTTACAATTCCTTCAGGGTCTCTGATGAAGGCTGGAATGAACCTATCTACAACGACAGCTGGATGTGGCATAAGGAGGGACACTTGGGACTGAGACGATTGGTGAGATTGGGTGAGCAAATGCAGACCCTTTAAAGCAATAATGCATGGCACCCATTCCATGGGTCCGAATTCTCCAGGTTGAAGGGAATATTACTACAGCTATAACATGAGCGGGAAACCTAGAGAACGGACACACTGTGAATACGAAAGGTTTCTAAAACTCAACGCATAGTCCCTCCCCTGGTGCTCCGGTTTGACATTCCGTCTGCTTTACTATCAACCTCCCAACTTGGAGAGACAGCCCCTTTAACCTCTTGGTTCGCACAGGTTGCCAATTTGGCAGAGGATGAAAGGGAAGAGGGAGAACCAATGAGAGAGTAGCTGTTAGGCATTTGGACGGGCACATATCACTGTAATTTCCCGGCAGGAAGAAGAATTAACCAAATTCTCAGCCACCCACCGGGAACCAGTATAGGTCCTGAACCAAAATTTTGGACTTGCGGTCAGCTCACCAAAAGCGAGTTGAAAAATGGAGCTCAGGGGCACAGCAATTCACAAACTGGCCGAGTAATAAAGGACAACTATCGTCCAAAAATCTGTTGAGGGAAGGCAACGAGGTGGACTTGAAAGCGAGGCAGAATAGCAGGAAACAGATTTCAAGAGGTACGTTGGAATCGCCTTTAAAGCACAGGAAGAGGGGCACAACTTCGACAATGATGCACTTGGCCAAAAAGGGCGTATGCGTTTTCTCCTGAATATATTCAGGAGAAAACGCATACGCCCTTTTTGGCCAAGCAAGCAAGCGGGCAATGCAAATCTGCACTACAAAGAAGTATCACTTCCCACTGGTCAAAAGGGACATCCACAAAATGTGTAAGAACAAGAAAGGCAAGACAGGCCCTGGAGAACAGGGAGCCTTGTTATGCTGATGGGCGGGATGTAAATTGCCAACTGCCTCTCTGGAGGAGTGCATTCTGTTCCCTAAAACAAGTAAAGAACAGAGCTACAGAGCCAAGGGCACTACCAGTCTAGGGAATATACCTTGGGAAAACTGAAAATCAATAAGACAGAGCCACCCCAAAATTTAGGGCTGCACTGCATACAAGGACCTCAACTTGGATACACCTTAAGTATCCCAGAAAATATAAACATGGTTCAAAAAATTGTGGTACTTACGTACGATGGAATATCCCTCAGCCATGAAATCAATGTCATAAGACCAGTAGCAGCAAAATGGGTGGATTCAGGTACGATGATTCTAAGTGAAATAAGTCACACAGAAAAAGAAACTTATCATAAGATATCACTTATGAAGATCCTGTAAACATGGCTACACTTGAACTGAGTTAGGAAAGAGGACAGTGTCTCACATTTAGAAAACACTCTTATACCTGCTTAAGGGGGAAGGAGAGGTGGGGTGATGCATAAAACCAGAGTTTGATATAAGCACAGGTACCGTTCCAAAAACCAACTATGGAATAGACAAGACCTACACCGTCCTCAGCGAAAGGGACTCAAAACCCCATATTTCCCGCAGAGGAAAATATCTGACTAGTAAGAATCTTAAAACCTATGTATTGATATGTCTCCGTAAGGGTATCAAGTGTGTCTAGACTGGCATAAACATGGCAGCGAGAATCAGCTCAAACCCACTATAAAAAGGAATTTCAAAAACAAAACAAAAAAACTGGGAAATTCTTTACAATTCCTTCAGGGTCTCTGATGAAAGCTGGAATGACCATATCTACAACGACAGCTGGATGTGGCATAAGGAGGGACACTTGGGACTGAGACGATTGGTGAGATTGGGTGAGCAAATGCAGACCCTTTAAAGCAATAATGCATGGCACCCATTCCATGGGTCCGAACTCTCCAGGTTGAAGGGAATATTACTACAGCTATAACATGTGCGGGAAACCTAGAGAACGGACACACTGTGAATACGAAAGGTTTCTAAAACTCAACGCATAGTCCCTCTCCTGGTGCTCCGGTTTGACTTTCCGTCTGCTTTACTATCAACCTCCCAACTTGGAGAGACAGCCCCTTTAACCTCTTGGTTCGCACAGGTTGCCAATTTGGCAGAGGATGAAAGGGAAGAGGGAGAACCAATGAGAGAGTAGCTGTTAGGCATTTGGACGGGCACATATCACTGTAATTTCCCGGCAGGAAGAAGAATTAACCAAATTCTCAGCCACCCACCGGGAACCAGTATAGGTCCTGAACCAAAATTTTGGACTTGCGGTCAGCTCACCAAAAGCGAGTTGAAAAATGGAGCTCAGGGGCACAGCAATTCACAAACTGGCCGAGTAATAAAGGACAACTATCGTCCAAAAATCTGTTGAGGGAAGGCAACGAGGCGGACTTGAAAGCGAGGCAGAATAGCAGGAAACAGATTTCAAGAGGTACGTTGGAATCGCCTTTAAAGCACAGGAAGAGGGGCACAACTTCGACAATGATGCACTTGGCCAAAAAGGGCGTATGCGTTTTCTCCTGAATATATTCAGGAGAAAACGCATACGCCCTTTTTGGCCAAGCAAGCAAGCGGGCAATGCAAATCTGCACTACAAAGAAGTATCACTTCCCACCGGTCAAAAGGGACATCCACAAAATGTGTAAGAACAAGAAAGGCAAGACAGGCCCTGGAGAACAGGGAGCCTTGTTATGCTGATGGGCGGGATGTAAATTGCCAACTGCCTCTCTGGAGGAGTGCATTCTGTTCCCTAAAACAAGTAAAGAACAGAGCTACAGAGCCAAGGGCACTACCAGTCTAGGGAATATACCTTGGGAAAACTGAAAATCAATAAGACAGAGCCACCCCAAAATTTAGGGCTGCACTGCATACAAGGACCTCAACTTGGATACACCTTAAGTATCCCAGAAAATATAAACATGGTTCAAAAAATTGTGGTACTTACGTACGATGGAATATCCCTCAGCCATGAAATCAATGTCATAAGACCAGTAGCAGCAAAATGGGTGGATTCAGGTACGATGATTCTAAGTGAAATAAGTCACACAGAAAAAGAAACTTATCATAAGATATCACTTATGAAGATCCTGTAAACATGGCTACACTTGAACTGAGTTAGGAAAGAGAACAGTGTCTCACATTTAGAAAACACTCTTATACCTGCTTAAGGGGGAAGGAGAGGTGGGGTGATGCATAAAACCAGAGTTTGATATAAGCACAGGTACCGTTCCAAAAACCAACTATGGAATAGACAAGACCTACACCGTCCTCAGCGAAAGGGACTCAAAACCCCATATTTCCCGCAGAGGAAAATATCTGACTAGTAAGAATCTTAAAACCTATGTATTGATATGTCTCCGTAAGGGAATCAAGTGTGTCTAGACTGGCATAAACATGGCAGCGAGAATCAGCTCAAACCCACTATAAAAAGGAATTTCAAAAACAAAACAAAAAAACTGGGAAATTCTTTACAATTCCTTCAGGGTCTCTGATGAAGGCTGGAATGACCCTATCTACAACGACAGCTGGATGTGGCATAAGGAGGGACACTTGGGACTGAGACGATTGGTGAGATTGGGTGAGCAAATGCAGACCCTTTAAAGCAATAATGCATGGCACCCATTCCATGGGTCCGAACTCTCCAGGTTGAAGGGAATATTACTACAGCTATAACATGAGTGGGAAACCTAGAGAACGGACACACTGTGAATACGAAAGGTTTCTAAAACTCAACGCATAGTCCCTCCCCTGGTGCTCCGGTTTGACTTTCCGTCTGCTTTACTATCAACCTCCCAACTTGGAGAGACAGCCCCTTTAACCTCTTGGTTCGCACAGGTTGCCAATTTGGCAGAGGATGAAAGGGAAGAGGGAGAACCAATGAGAGAGTAGCTGTTAGGCATTTGGACGGGCACATATCACTGTAATTTCCCGGCAGGAAGAAGAATTAACCAAATTCTCAGCCACCCACCGGGAACCAGTATAGGTCCTGAACCAAAATTTTGGACTTGCGGTCAGCTCACCAAAAGCGAGTTGAAAAATGGAGCTCAGGGGCACAGCAATTCACAAACTGGCCGAGTAATAAAGGACAACTATCGTCCAAAAATCCGTTGAGGGAAGGCAACGAGGCGGACTTGAAAGCGAGGCAGAATAGCAGGAAACAGATTTCAAGAGGTACGTTGGAATCGCCTTTAAAGCACAGGAAGAGGGGCACAACTTCGACAATGATGCACTTGGCCAAAAAGGGCGTATGCGTTTTCTCCTGAATATATTCAGGAGAAAACGCATACACCCTTTTTGGCCAAGCAAGCAAGCGGGCAATGCAAATCTGCACTACAAAGAAGTATCACTTCCCACCGGTCAAAAGGGACATCCACAAAATGTGTAAGAACAAGAAAGGCAAGACAGGCCCTGGAGAACAGGGAGCCTTGTTATGCTGATGGGCGGGATGTAAATTGCCAACTGCCTCTCTGGAGGAGTGCATTCTGTTCCCTAAAACAAGTAAAGAACAGAGCTACAGAGCCAAGGGCACTACCAGTCTAGGGAATATACCTTGGGAAAACTGAAAATCAATAAGACAGAGCCACCCCAAAATTTAGGGCTGCACTGCATACAAGGACCTCAACTTGGATACACCTTAAGTATCCCAGAAAATATAAACATGGTTCAAAAAATTGTGGTACTTACGTACGATGGAATATCCCTCAGCCATGAAATCAATGTCATAAGACCAGTAGCAGCAAAATGGGTGGATTCAGGTACGATGATTCTAAGTGAAATAAGTCACACAGAAAAAGAAACTTATCATAAGATATCACTTATGAAGATCCTGTAAACATGGCTACACTTGAACTGAGTTAGGAAAGAGAACAGTGTCTCACATTTAGAAAACACTCTTATACCTGCTTAAGGGGGAAGGAGAGGTGGGGTGATGCATAAAACCAGAGTTTGATATAAGCACAGGTACCGTTCCAAAAACCAACTATGGAATACACAAGACCTACACCGTCCTCAGTGAAAGGGACTCAAAACCCCATATTTCCCGCAGAGGAAAATATCTGACTAGTAAGAATCTTAAAACCTATGTATTGATATGTCTCCGTAAGGGAATCAAGTGTGTCTAGACTGGCATAAACATGGCAGCGAGAATCAGCTCAAACCCACTATAAAAAGGAATTTCAAAAACAAAACAAAAAAACTGGGAAATTCTTTACAATTCCTTCAGGGTCTCTGATGAAAGCTGGAATGTCCCTATCTACAACGACAGCTGGATGTGGCATAAGGAGGGACACTTGGGACTGAGACGATTGGTGAGATTGGGTGAGCGAATGCAGACCCTTAAAAGCAATAATGCATGGCACCCATTCCATGGGTCCGAACTCTCCAGGTTGAAGGGAATATTACTACAGCTATAACATGTGCGGGAAACCTAGAGAACGGACACACTGTGAATACGAAAGGTTTCTAAAACTCAACGCATAGTCCCTCTCCTGGTGCTCCGGTTTGACTTTCCGTCTGCTTTACTATCAACCTCCCAACTTGGAGAGACAGCCCCTTTAACCTCTTGGTTCGCACAGGTTGCCAATTTGGCAGAGGATGAAAGGGAAGAGGGAGAACCAATGAGAGAGTAGCTGTTAGGCATTTGGACGGGCACATATCACTGTAATTTCCTGGCAGGAAGAAGAATTAACCAAATTCTCAGCCACCCACCGGGAACCAGTATAGGTCCTGAACCAAAATTTTGGACTTGCGGTCAGCTCACCAAAAACGAGTTGAAAAATGGAGCTCAGGGGCACAGCAATTCACAAACTGGCCGAGTAATAAAGGACAACTATCGTCCAAAAATCTGTTGAGGGAAGGCAACGAGGCGGACTTGAAAGCGAGGCAGAATAGCAGGAAACAGATTTCAAGAGGTACGTTGGAATCGCCTTTAAAGCACAGGAAGAGGGGCACAACTTCGACAATGATGCACTTGGCCAAAAAGGGCGTATGCGTTTTCTCCTGAATATATTCAGGAGAAAACGCATACGCCCTTTTTGGCCAAGCAAGCAAGCGGGCAATGCAAATCTGCACTACAAAGAAGTATCACTTCCCACCGGTCAAAAGGGACATCCACAAAATGTGTAAGAACAAGAAAGGCAAGACAGGCCCTGGAGAACAGGGAGCCTTGTTATGCTGATGGGCGGGATGTAAATTGCCAACTGCCTCTCTGGAGGAGTGCATTCTGTTCCCTAAAACAAGTAAAGAACAGAGTTACAGAGCCAAGGGCACTACCAGCCTAGGGAATATACCTTGGGAAAACTGAAAATCAATAAGACAGAGCCACCCCAAAATTTAGGGCTGCACTGCATACAAGGACCTCAACTTGGATACACCTTAAGTATCCCAGAAAATATAAACATGGTTCAAAAAATTGTGGTACTTACGTACGATGGAATATCCCTCAGCCATGAAATCAATGTCATAAGACCAGTAGCAGCAAAATGGGTGGATTCAGGTACGATGATTCTAAGTGAAATAAGTCACACAGAAAAAGAAACTTATCATAAGATATCACTTATGAAGATCCTGTAAACATGGCTACACTTGAACTGAGTTAGGAAAGAGGACAGTGTCTCACATTTAGAAAACACTCTTATACCTGCTTAAGGGGGAAGGAGAGGTGGGGTGATGCATAAAACCAGAGTTTGATATAAGCACAGGTACCGTTCCAAAAACCAACTATGGAATAGACAAGACCTACACCATCCTCAGCGAAAGGGACTCAAAACCCCATATTTCCCGCAGAGGAAAATATCTGACTAGTAAGAATCTTAAAACCTATGTATTGATATGTCTCCGTAAGGGAATCAACTGTGTCTAGACTGGCATAAACATGGCAGCGAGAATCAGCTCAAACCCACTATAAAAAGGAATTTCAAAAACAAAACAAAAAAACTGGGAAATTCTTTACAATTCCTTCAGGGTCTCTGATGAAGGCTGGAATGACCCTATCTACAACGACAGCTGGATGTGGCATAAGGAGGGACACTTGGGACTGAGACGATTGGTGAGATTGGGTGAGCAAATGCAGACCCTTTAAAGCAATAATGCATGGCACCCATTCCATGGGTCCGAACTCTCCAGGTTGAAGGGAATATTACTACAGCTATAACATGTGCGGGAAACCTAGAGAACGGACACACTGTGAATACGAAAGGTTTCTAAAACTCAACGCCTAGTCCCTCCCCTGGTGCTCCGGTTTGACTTTCCGTCTGCTTTACTATCAACCTCCCAACTTGGAGAGACAGCCCCTTTAACCTCTTGGTTCGCACAGGTTGCCAATTTGGCAGAGGATGAAAGGGAAGAGGGAGAACCAATGAGAGAGTAGCTGTTAGGCATTTGGACGGGCACATATCACTGTAATTTCCCGGCAGGAAGAAGAATTAACCAAATTCTCAGCCACCCACCGGGAACCAGTATAGGTCCTGAAGCAAAATTTTGGACTTGCGGTCAGCTCACCAAAAACGAGTTGAAAAATGGAGCTCAGGGGCACAGCAATTCACAAACTGGCCGAGTAATAAAGGACAACTATCGTCCAAAAATCTGTTGAGGGAAGGCAACGAGGCGGACTTGAAAGCGAGGCAGAATAGCAGGAAACAGATTTCAAGAGGTACGTTGGAATCGCTTTTAAAGCACAGAAAGAGGGGCACAACTTCGACAATGATGCACTTGGCCAAAAAGGGCGTATGCGTTTTCTCCTGAATATATTCAGGAGAAAACGCATACGCCCTTTTTGGCCAAGCAAGCAAGCGGGCAATGCAAATCTGCACTACAAAGAAGTATCACTTCCCACCGGTCAAAAGGGACATCCACAAAATGTGTAAGAACAAGAAAGGCAAGACAGGCCCTGGAGAACACGGAGCCTTGTTATGCTGATGGGCGGGATGTAAATTGCCAACTGCCTCTCTGGAGGAGTGCATTCTGTTCCCTAAAACAAGTAAAGAACAGAGCTACAGAGCCAAGGGCACTACCAGTCTAGGGAATATACCTTGGGAAAACTGAAAATCAATAAGACAGAGCCACCCCAAAATTTAGGGCTGCACTGCATACAAGGACCTCAACTTGGATACACCTTAAGTATCCCAGAAAATATAAACATGGTTCAAAAAATTGTGGTACTTACGTACGATGGAATATCCCTCAGCCATGAAATCAATGTCATAAGACCAGTAGCAGCAAAATGGGTGGATTCAGGTACAATGATTCTAAGTGAAATAAGTCACACAGAAAAAGAAACTTATCATAAGATATCACTTATGAAGATCCTGTAAACATGGCTACACTTGAACTGAGTTAGGAAAGAGAACAGTGTCTCACATTTAGAAAACACTCTTATACCTGCTTAAGGGGGAAGGAGAGGTGGGGTGATGAATAAAACCAGAGTTTGATAAAAGCACAGGTACCGTTCCAAAAACCAACTATGGAATAGACAAGACCTACACCGTCCTCAGCGAAAGGGACTCAAAACCCCATATTTCCCGCAGAGGAAAATATCTGACTAGTAAGAATCTTAAAACCTATGTATTGATATGTCTCCGTAAGGGAATCAAGTGTGTTTAGACTGGCATAAACATGGCAGCGAGAATCAGCTCAAACCCACTATAAAAAGGAATTTCAAAAACAAAACAAAAAAACTGGGAAATTCTTTACAATTCCTTCAGGGTCTCTGATGAAAGCTGGAATGACCCTATCTACAACGACAGCTGGATGTGGCATAAGGAGGGACACTTGGGACTGAGACGATTGGTGAGATTGGGTGAGCAAATGCAGACCCTTTAAAGCAATAATGCATGGCACCCATTCCATGGGTCCGAACTCTCCAGGTTGAAGGGAATATTACTACAGCTATAACATGTGCGGGAAACCTAGAGAACGGACACACTGTGAATACGAAAGGTTTCTAAAACTCAACGCATAGTCCCTCCCCTGGTGCTCCGGTTTCACTTTCCGTCTGCTTTACTATCAACCTCCCAACTTGGAGAGACAGCCCCTTTAACCTCTTGGTTCGCACAGGTTGCCAATTTGGCAGAGGATGAAAGGGAAGAGGGAGAACCAATGAGAGAGTAGCTGTTAGGCATTTGGACGGGCACATATCACTGTAATTTCCCGGCAGGAAGAAGAATTAACCAAATTCTCAGCCACCCACCGGGAACCAGTATAGGTCCTGAACCAAAATTTTGGACTTGCGGTCAGCTCACCAAAAGCGAGTTGAAAAATGGAGCTCAGGGGCACAGCAATTCACAAACTGGCCGAGTAATAAAGGACAACTATCGTCCAAAAATCTGTTGAGGGAAGGCAACGAGGCAGACTTGAAAGCGAGGCAGAATAGCAGGAAACAGATTTCAAGAGGTACGTTGGAATCGCCTTTAAAGCACAGGAAGAGGGGCACAACTTCGACAATGATGCACTTGGCCAAAAAGGGCGTATGCGTTTTCTCCTGAATATATTCAGGAGAAAACGCATACGCCCTTTTTGGCCAAGCAAGCAAGCGGGCAATGCAAATCTGCACTACAAAGAAGTATCACTTCCCACCGGTCAAAAGGGACATCCACAAAATGTGTAAGAACAAGAAAGGCAAGACAGGCCCTGGAGAACAGGGAGCCTTGTTATGCTGATGGGCGGGATGTAAATTGCCAACTGCCTCTCTGGAGGAGTGCATTCTGTTCCCTAAAACAAGTAAAGAACAGAGCTACAGAGCCAAGGGCACTACCAGTCTAGGGAATATACCTCGGGAAAACTGAAAATCAATAAGACAGAGCCACCCCAAAATTTAGGGCTGCACTGCATACAAGGACCTCAACTTGGATACACCTTAAGTATCCCAGAAAATATAAACATGGTTCAAAAAATTGTGGTACTTACGTACGATGGAATATCCCTCAGCCATGAAATCAATGTCATAAGACCAGTAGCAGCAAAATGGGTGGATTCAGGTACGATGATTCTAAGTGAAATAAGTCACACAGAAAAAGAAACTTATCATAAGATATCACTTATGAAGATCCTGTAAACATGGCTACACTTGAACTGAGTTAGGAAAGAGGACAGTGTCTCACATTTAGAAAACACTCTTATACCTGCTTAAGGGGGAAGGAGAGGTGGGGTGATGCATAAAACCAGAGTTTGATATAAGCACAGGTACCGTTCCAAAAACCAACTATGGAATAGACAAGACCTACACCGTCCTCAGCGAAAGGGACTCAAAACCCCATATTTCCCGCAGAGGAAAATATCTGACTAGTAAGAATCTTAAATCATATGTATTGATATGTCTCCATAAGGGAATCAAGTGTGTCTAGACTGGCATAAACATGGCAGCGAGAATCAGCTCAAACCCACTATAAAAAGGAATTTCAAAAACAAAACAAAAAAACTGGGAAATTCTTTACAATTCCTTCAGGGTCTCTGATGAAGGCTGGAATGACCCTATCTACAACGACAGCTGGATGTGGCATAAGGAGGGACACTTGGGACTGAGACGATTGGTGAGATTGGGTGAGCAAATGCAGACCCTTTAAAGCAATAATGCATGGCACCCATTCCATGGGTCCGAACTCTCCAGGTTGAAGGGAATATTACTACAGCTATAACAAGTGCGGGAAACCTAGAGAACGGACACACTGTGAATACGAAAGGTTTCTAAAACTCAACGCATAGTCCCTCCCCTGGTGCTCCGGTTTGACTTTCCGTCTGCTTTACTATCAACCTCCCAACTTGGAGAGACAGCCCCTTTAACATCTTGGTTCGCACAGGTTGCCAATTTGGCAGAGGATGAAAGGGAAGAGGGAGAACCAATGAGAGAGTAGCTGTTAGGCATTTGGACGGGCACATATCACTGTAATTTCCCGGCAGGAAGAAGAATTAACCAAATTCTCAGCCACCCACCGGGAACCAGTATAGGTCCTGAACCAAAATTTTGGACTTGCGGTCAGCTCACCAAAAACGAGTTGAAAAATGGAGCTCAGGGGCACAGCAATTCACAAACTGGCCGAGTAATAAAGGACAACTATCGTCCAAAAATCTGTTGAGGGAAGGCAACGAGGCGGACTTGAAAGCGAGGCAGAATAGCAGGAAACAGATTTCAAGAGGTACGTTGGAATCGCCTTTAAAGCACAGGAAGAGGGGCACAACTTCGACAATGATGCACTTGGCCAAAAAGGGCGTATGCGTTTTCTCCTGAATATATTCAGGAGAAAACGCATACGCCCTTTTTGGCCAAGCAAGCAAGCGGGCAATGCAAATCTGCACTACAAGGAAGTATCACTTCCCACCGGTCAAAAGGGACATCCACAAAATGTGTAAGAACAAGAAAGGCAAGACAGGCCCTGGAGAACAGGGAGCCTTGTTATGCTGATGGGCGGGATGTAAATTGCCAACTGCCTCTCTGGAGGAGTGCATTCTGTTCCCTAAAACAAGTAAAGAACAGAGCTACAGAGCCAAGGGCACTACCAGTCTAGGGAATATACCTTGGGAAAACTGAAAATCAATAAGACAGAGCCACCCCAAAATTTAGGGCTGCACTGCATACAAGGGCCTCAACTTGGATACACCTTAAGTATCCCAGAAAATATAAACATGGTTCAAAAAATTGTGGTACTTACGTACGATGGAATATCCCTCAGCCATGAAATCAATGTCATAAGACCAGTAGCAGCAAAATGGGTGGATTCAGGTACGATGATTCTAAGTGAAATAAGTCACACAGAAAAAGAAACTTATCATAAGATATCACTTATGAAGATCCTGTAAACATGGCTACACTTGAACTGAGTTAGGAAACAGAACAGTGTCTCACATTTAGAAAACACTCTTATACCTGCTTAAGGGGGAAGGAGAGGTGGGGTGATGCATAAAACCAGAGTTTGATATAAGCACAGGTACCGTTCCAAAAACCAACTATGGAATAGACAAGACCTACACCGTCCTCAGCGAAAGGGACTCAAAACCCCATATTTCCCGCAGAGGAAAATATCTGACTAGTAAGAATCTTAAAACCTATGTATTGATATGTCTCCGTAAGGGAATCAAGTGTGTCTAGACTGGCATAAACATGGCAGCGAGAATCAGCTCAAACCCACTATAAAAAGGAATTTCAAAAACAAAACAAAAAAACTGGGAAATTCTTTACAATTCCTTCAGGGTCTCTGATGAAAGCTGGAATGACCCTATCTACAAGGACAGCTGGATGTGGCATAAGGAGGGACACTTGGGACTGAGACGATTGGTGAAATTGGGTGAGCAAATGCAGACCCTTTAAAGCAATAATGCATGGCACCCATTCCATGGGTCCGAACTCTCCAGGTTGAAGGGAATATTACTACAGCTATAACAAGTGCGGGAAACCTAGAGAACGGACACACTGTGAATACGAAAGGTTTCTAAAACTCAACGCATAGTCCCTCCCCTGGTGCTCCGGTTTGACTTTCCGTCTGCTTTACTATCAACCTCCCAACTTGGAGAGACAGCCCCTTTAACCTCTTGGTTCGCACAGGTTGCCAATTTGGCAGAGGATGAAAGGGAAGAGGGAGAACCAATGAGAGAGTAGCTGTTAGGCATTTGGACGGGCACATATCACTGTAATTTCCCGGCAGGAAGAAGAATTAACCAAATTCTGAGCCACCCACCGGGAACCAGTATAGGTCCTGAACCAAAATTTTGGACTTGCGGTCAGCTCACCAAAAACGAGTTGAAAAATGGAGCTCAGGGGCACAGCAATTCACAAACTGGCCGAGTAATAAAGGACAACTATCGTCCAAAAATCTGTTGAGGGAAGGCAACGAGGCGGACTTGAAAGCGAGGCAGAATAGCAGGAAACAGATTTCAAGAGGTACGTTGGAATCGCCTTTAAAGCACAGGAAGAGGGGCACAACTTCGACAATGATGCACTTGGCCAAAAAGGGCGTATGCGTTTTCCCCTGAATATATTCAGGAGAAAACGCATACGCCCTTTTTGGCCAAGCAAGCAAGCGGGCAATGCAAATCTGCACTACAAAGAAGTATCACTTCCCACCGGTCAAAAGGGACATCCACAAAATGTGTAAGAACAAGAAAGGCAAGACAGGCCCTGGAGAACAGGGAGCCTTGTTATGCTGATGGGCGGGATGTAAATTGCCAACTGCCTCTCTGGAGCAGTGCATTCTGTTCCCTAAAACAAGTAAAGAACAGAGCTACAGAGCCAAGGGCACTACCAGTCTAGGGAATATACCTTGGGAAAACTGAAAATCAATAAGACAGAGCCACCCCAAAATTTAGGGCTGCACTGCATACAAGGGCCTCAACTTGGATAAACCTTAAGTATCCCAGAAAATATAAACATGGTTCAAAAAATTGTGGTACTTACGTACGATGGAATAACCCTCAGCCATGAAATCAATGTCATAAGACCAGTAGCAGCAAAATGGATGGATTCAGGTACGATGATTCTAAGTGAAATAAGTCACACAGAAAAAGAAACTTATCATAAGATATCACTTATGAAGATCCTGTAAACATGGCTACACTTGAACTGAGTTAGGAAAGAGAACAGTGTCTCACATTTAGAAAACACTCTTATACCTGCTTAAGGGGGAAGGAGAGGTGGGGTGATGAATAAAACCAGAGTTTGATATAAGCACAGGTACCGTTCCAAAAACCAACTATGGAATAGACAAGACCTACACCGTCCTCAGCGAAAGGGACTCAAAACCCCATATTTCCCGCAGAGGAAAATATATGACTAGTAAGAATCTTAAAACCTATGTATTGATATGTCTCCGTAAGGGAATCAAGTGTGTCTAGACTGGCATAAACATGGCAGCGAGAATCAGCTCAAACCCACTATAAAAAGGAATTTCAAAAACAAAACAAAAAAACTGGGAAATTCTTTACAATTCCTTCAGGGTCTCTGATGAAAGCTGGAATGACCCTAACTACAATGACAGCTGGATGTGGCATAATGAGGGACACTTGGGACTGAGACGATTGGTGAGATTGGGTGAGCAAATGCAGACCCTTTAAAGCAATAATGCATGGCACCCATTCCATGGGTCCGAACTCTCCAGGTTGAAGGGAATATTACTACAGCTATAACATGTGCGGGAAAACTAGAGAACGGACACACTGTGAATACGAAAGGTTTCTAAAACTCAACGAATAGTCCCTCTCCTGGTGCTGCGGTTTGACTTTCCGTCTGCTTTACTATCAACCTCCCAACTTGGAGAGACAGCCCCTTTAACCTCTTGGTTCGCACAGGTTGCCAATTTGGCAGTGGATGAAAGGGAAGAGGGAGAACCAATGAGAGAGTAGCTGTTAGGCATTTGGACGGGCACATATCACTGTAATTTCCCGGCAGGAAGAAGAATTAACCAAATTCTCAGCCACCCACCGGGAACCAGTATAGGTCCTGAACCAAAATTTTGGACTTGCGGTCAGCTCACCAAAAACGAGTTGAAAAATGGAGCTCAGGGGCACAGCAATTCACAAACTGGCCGAGTAATAAAGGACAACTATCGTCCAAAAATCTGTTGAGGGAAGGCAACGAGGCGGACTTGAAAGCGAGGCAGAATAGCAGGAAACAGATTTCAAGAGGTACGATGGAATCGCCTTTAAAGCACAGGAAGAGGGGCACAACTTCGACAATGATGCACTTGGCCAAAAAGGGCGTATGCGTTTTCTCCTGAATATATTCAGGAGAAAACGCATACGCCCTTTTTGGCCAAGCAAGCAAGCGGGCAATGCAAATCTGCACTACAAAGAAGTATCACTTCCCACCGGTCAAAAGGGACATCCACAAAATGTGTAAGAACAAGAAAGGCAAGACAGGCCCTGGAGAACAGGGAGCCTTGTTATGCTGATGGGCGGGATGTAAATTGCCAACTGCCTCTCTGGAGGAGTGCATTCTGTTCCCTAAAACAAGTAAAGAACAGAGCTACAGAGCCAAGGGCACTACCAGTCTAGGGAATATACCTTGGGAAAACTGAAAATCAATAAGACAGAGCCACCCCAAAATTTAGGGCTGCACTGCATACAAGGGCCTCAACTTGGATACACCTTAAGTATCCCAGAAAATATAAACATGGTTCAAAAAATTGTGGTACTTACGTACGATGGAATATCCCTCAGCCATGAAATCAATGTCATAAGACCAGTAGCAGCAAAATGGGTGGATTCAGGTACGATGATTCTAAGTGAAATAAGTCACACAGAAAAAGAAACTTATCATAAGATATCACTTATGAAGATCCTGTAAACATGGCTACACTTGAACTGAGTTAGGAAAGAGAACAGTGTCTCACATTTAGAAAACACTCTTATACCTGCTTAAGGGGGAAGGAGAGGTGGGGTGATGCATAAAACCAGAGTTTGATATAAGCACAGGTACCGTTCCAAAAACCAACTATGGAATAGACAAGACCTACACCGTCCTCAGCAAAAGGGACTCAAAACCCCATATTTCCCGCAGAGGAAAATATCTGACTAGTAAGAATCTTAAAACCTATGTATTGATATGTCTCCGTAAGGGAATCAAGTGTGTCTAGACTGGCATAAACATGGCAGCGAGAATCAGCTCAAACCCACTATAAAAAGGAATTTCAAAAACAAAACAAAAAAACTGGGAAATTCTTTACAATTCCTTCAGGGTCTCTGATGAAAGCTGGAATGACCCTATCTACAAGGACAGCTGGATGTGGCATAAGGAGGGACACTTGGGACTGAGACGATTGGTGAGATTGGGTGAGCAAATGCAGACCCTTTAAAGCAATAATGCATGGCACCCATTCCATGGGTCCGAACGCTCCAGGTTGAAGGGAATATTACTACAGCTATAACAAGTGCGGGAAACCAAGAGAACGGACACACTGTGAATACGAAAGGTTTCTAAAACTCAACGCATAGTCCCTCCCCTGGTGCTCCAGTTTGACTTTCCGTCTGCTTTACTATCAACCTCCCAACTTGGAGAGACAGCCCCTTTAACCTCTTGGTTCGCACAGGTTGCCAATTTGGCAGAGGATGAAAGGGAAGAGGGAGAACCAATGAGAGAGTAGCTGTTAGGCATTTGGACGGGCACATATCACTGTAATTTCCCGGCAGGAAGAAGAATTAACCAAATTCTCAGCCACCCACCGGGAACCAGTATAGGTCCTGAACCAAAATTTTGGACTTGCGGTCAGCTCACCAAAAACGAGTTGAAAAATGGAGCTCAGGGGCACAGCAATTCACAAACTGGCCGAGTAATAAAGGACAACTATCGTCCAAAAATCTGTTGAGGGAAGGCAACGAGGCGGACTTGAAAGCGAGGCAGAATAGCAGGAAACAGATTTCAAGAGGTACGTTGGAATCGCCTTTAAAGCACAGGAAGAGGGGCACAACTTCGACAATGATGCACTTGGCCAAAAAGGGCGTATGCGTTTTCTCCTGAATATATTCAGGAGAAAACGCATACGCCCTTTTTGGCCAAGCAAGCAAGCGGGCAATGCAAATCTGCACTACAAAGAAGTATCACTTCCCACCGGTCAAAAGGGACATCCACAAAATGTGTAAGAACAAGAAAGGCAAGACAGGCCCTGGAGAACAGGGAGCCTTGTTATGCTGATGGGCGGGATGTAAATTGCCAACTGCCTCTCTGGAGGAGTGCATTCTGTTCCCTAAAACAAGTAAAGAACAGAGCTACAGAGCCAAGGGCACTACCAGTCTAGGGAATATACCTTGGGAAAACTGAAAATCAATAAGACAGAGCCACCCCAAAATTTAGGGCTGCACTGCATACAAGGGCCTCAACTTGGATACACCTTAAGTATCCCAGAAAATATAAACATGGTTCAAAAAATTGTGGTACTTACGTACGATGGAATATCCCTCAGCCATGAAATCAATGTCATAAGACCAGTAGCAGCAAAATGGATGGATTCAGGTACGATGATTCTAAGTGAAATAAGTCACACAGAAAAAGAAACTTATCATAAGATATCACTTATGAAGATCCTGTAAACATGGCTACACTTGAACTGAGTTAGGAAAGAGAACAGTGTCTGACATTTAGAAAACACTCTTATACCTGCTTAAGGGGGAAGGAGAGGTGGGGTGATGAATAAAACCAGAGTTTGATATAAGCACCGGTACCGTTCCAAAAACCAACTATGGAATAGACAAGACCTACACCGTCCTCAGCGAAAGGGACTCAAAACCCCATATTTCCCGCAGAGGAAAATATCTGACTAGTAAGAATCTTAAAACCTATGTATTGATATGTCTCCGTAAGGGAATCAAGTGTGTCTAGACTGGCATAAACATGGCAGCGAGAATCAGCTCAAACCCACTATAAAAAGGAATTTCAAAAACAAAACAAAAAAACTGGGAAATTCTTTACAATTCCTTCAGGGTCTCTGATGAAAGCTGGAATGACCCTAACTACAATGACAGCTGGATGTGGCATAATGAGGGACACTTGGGACTGAGACGATTGGTGAGATTGGGTGAGCAAATGCAGACCCTTTAAAGCAATAATGCATGGCACCCATTCCATGGGTCCGAACTCTCCAGGTTGAAGGGAATATTACTACAGCTATAACATGTGCGGGAAACCTAGAGAACGGACACACTGTGAATACGAATGGTTTCTAAAACTCAACGAATAGTCCCTCTCCTGGTGCTGCGGTTTGACTTTCCGTCTGCTTTACTATCAACCTCCCAACTTGGAGAGACAGCCCTTTTAAGCTCTTGGTTCGCACAGGTTGCCAATTTGGCAGAGGATGAAAGGGAAGAGGGAGAACCAATGAGAGAGTAGCTGTTAGGCATTTGGACGGGCACATATCACTGTAATTTCCCGGCAGGAAGAAGAATTAACCAAATTCTCAGCCACCCACCGGGAACCAGTATAGGTCCTGAACCAAAATTTTGGACTTGCGGTCAGCTCACCAAAAACGAGTTGAAAAATGGAGCTCAGGGGCGCAGCAATTCACAAACTGGCCGAGTAATAAAGGACAACTATCGTCCAAAAATCTATTGAGGGAAGGCAACGAGGCGGACTTGAAAGCGAGGCAGAATAGCAGGAAACAGATTTCAAGAGGTACGATGGAATCGCCTTTAAAGCACAGGAAGAGGGGCACAACTTCGACAATGATGCACTTGGCCAAAAAGGGCGTATGCGTTTTCTCCTGAATATATTCAGGAGAAAACGCATACGCCCTTTTTGGCCAAGCAAGCAAGCGGGCAATGCAAATCTGCACTACAAAGAAGTATCACTTCCCACCGGTCAAAAGGGACATCCACAAAATGTGTAAGAACAAGAAAGGCAAGACAGGCCCTGGAGAACAGGGAGCCTTGTTATGCTGATGGGCGGGATGTAAATTGCCAACTGCCTCTCTGGAGGAGTGCATTCTGTTCCCTAAAACAAGTAAAGAACAGAGCTACAGAGCCAAGGGCACTACCAGTCTAGGGAATATACCTTGGGAAAACTGAAAATCAATAAGACAGAGCCACCCCAAAATTTAGGGCTGCACTGCATACAAGGACCTCAACTTGGATACACCTTAAGTATCCCAGAAAATATAAACATGGTTCAAAAAATTGTGGTACTTACGTACGATGGAATATCCCTCAGCCATGAAATCAATGTCATAAGACCAGTAGCAGCAAAATGGGTGGATTCAGGTACGATGATTCTAAGTGAAATAAGTCACACAGAAAAAGAAACTTATCATAAGATATCACTTATGAAGATCCTGTAAACATGGCTACACTTGAACTGAGTTAGGAAAGAGAACAGTGTCTCACATTTAGAAAACACTCTTATACCTGCTTAAGGGGGAAGGAGAGGTGGGGTGATGCATAAAACCAGAGTTTGATATAAGCACAGGTACCGTTCCAAAAACCAACTATGGAATAGACAAGACCTACACCGTCCTCAGCGAAAGGGACTCAAAACCCCATATTTCCCGCAGAGGAAAATATCTGACTAGTAAGAATCTTAAAACCTATGTATTGATATGTCTCCGTAAGGGAATCAAGTGTGTCTAGACTGGCATAAACATGGCAGCGAGAATCAGCTCAAACCCACTATAAAAAGGAATTTCAAAAACAAAACAAAAAAACTGGGAAATTCTTTACAATTCCTTCAAGGTCTCGGATGAAAGCTGGAATGACCCTATCTACAACGACAGCTGGATGTGGCATAAGGAGGGACACTTGGGACTGAGACGATTGGTGAGATTGGGTGAGCAAATGCAGACCCTTTAAAGCAATAATGCATGGCACCCATTCCATGGGTCCGAACTCTCCAGGTTGAAGGGGATGTTACTACAGCTATAACATGTGCGGGAAACCTAGAGAATGGAAACACTGTGAATACGAAAGGTTTCTAAAACTCAACGAATAGTCCCACCCCTGGTGCTCCGGTTTGACTTTCCGTCTGCTTTACTATCAACCTCCCAACTTGGAGAGACAGCCCCTTTAACCTCTTGGTTCGCACAGGTTGCCAATTTGGCAGTGGATGAAAGGGAAGAGGGAGAACCAATGAGAGAGTAGCTGTTAGGCATTTGGACGGTCACATATCACTGTAATTTCCCGGCAGGAAGAAGAATTAACCAAATTCTCAGCCACCCACCGGGAACCAGTATAGGTCCTGAACCAAAATTTTGGACTTGCGGTCAGCTCACCAAAAACGAGTTGAAAAATGGAGCTCAGGGGCACAGCAATTCACAAACTGGCCGAGTAATAAAGGACAACTATCGTCCAAAAATCTGTTCAGGGAAGGCAACGAGGCGGACTTGAAAGCGAGGCAGAATAGCAGGAAACAGATTTCAAGAGGTACGTTGGAATCGCCTTTAAAGCACAGGAAGAGGGGCACAACTTCGACAATGATGCACTTGGCCAAAAAGGGCGTATGCGTTTTCTCCTGAATATATTCAGGAGAAAACACATACACCCTTTTTGGCCAAGCAAGCAAGCGGGCAATGCAAATCTGCACTACAAAGAAGTATCACTTCCCACCGGTCAAAAGGGACATCCACAAAATGTGTAAGAACAAGAAAGGCAAGACAGGCCCTGGAGAACAGGGAGCCTTGTTATGCTGATGGGCGGGATGTAAATTGCCAACTGCCTCTCTGGAGGAGTGCATTCTGTTCCCTAAAACAAGTAAAGAACAGAGCTACAGAGCCAAGGGCACTACCAGCCTAGGGAATATACCTTGGGAAAACTGAAAATCAATAAGACAGAGCCACCCCAAAATTTAGGGCTGCACTGCATACAAGGACCTCAACTTGGATTCACCTTAAGTATCCCAGAAAATATAAACATGGTTCAAAAAATTGTGGTACTTACGTACGATGGAATATCCCTCAGCCATGAAATCAATGTCATAAGACCAGTAGCAGCAAAATGGGTGGATTCAGGTACGATGATTCTAAGTGAAATAAGTCACACAGAAAAAGAAACTTATCATAAGATATCACTTATGAAGATCCTGTAAACATGGCTACACTTGAACTGAGTTAGGAAAGAGGACAGTGTCTCACATTTAGAAAACACTCTTATACCTGCTTAAGGGGGAAGGAGAGGTGGGGTGATGCATAAAACCAGAGTTTGATATAAGCACAGGTACCGTTCCAAAAACCAACTATGGAATAGACAAGACCTACACCGTCCTCAGCGAAAGGGACTCAAAACCCCATATTTCCCGCAGAGGAAAGTATCTGACTAGTAAGAATCTTAAAACCTATGTATTGATATGTCTCCATAAGGGAATCAAGTGTGTCTAGACTGGCATAAACATGGCAGCGAGAATCAGCTCAAACCCACTATAAAAAGGAATTTCAAAAACAAAACAAAAAAACTGGGAAATTCTTTACAATTCCTTCAGGGTCTCTGATGAAAGCTGGAATGACCCTATCTACAACGACAGCTGGATGTGGCATAAGGAGGGACACTTGGGACTGAGACGATTGGTGAGATTGGGTGAGCAAATGCAGACCCTTTAAAGCAATAATGCATGGCACCCATTCCATGGGTCCGAACTCTCCAGGTTGAAGGGAATATTACTACAGCTATAACGTGTGTGGGAAACCTAGGGAACGGACACACTGTGAATACCAAAGGTTTCTAAAACTCAACGAATAGTCCCTCTCCTGGTGCTCCGGTTTGACTTTCCGTCTGCTTTACTATCAACCTCCCAACTTGGAGAGACAGCCCCTTTAACCTCTTGGTTCGCACAGGTTGCCAATTTGGCAGAGGATGAAAGGGAAGAGGGAGAACCAATGAGAGAGTAGCTGTTAGGCATTTGGACGGGCACATATCACTGTAATTTCCCGGCAGGAAGAAGGATTAACCAAATTCTCAGCCACCCACCGGGAACCAGTATAAGTCCTGAAGCAAAATTTTGGACTTGCGGTCAGCTCACCAAAAACGAGTTGAAAAATGGAGCTCAGGGGCACAGCAATTCACAAACTGGCCGAGTAATAAAGGACAACTATCGTCCAAAAATCTGTTGAGGGAAGGCAACGAGGCGGACTTGAAAGCGAGGCAGAATAGCAGGAAACAGATTTCAAGAGGTACGTTGGAATCGCCTTTAAAGCACAGGAAGAGGGGCACATCTTGCACAATGATGCACTTGGCCAAAAAGGGCGTATGCGTTTTATCCTGAATATATTCAGGGGAAAACGCATACGCCCTTTTTGGCCAAGCAAGCAAGCAGGCAATGCAAATCTGCACTACAAAGAAGTATCACTTCCCACCGGTCAAAAGGGACATCCACAAAATGTGTAAGAACAAGAAAGGCAAGACAGGCCCTGGAGAACAGGGAGCCTTGTTATGCTGATGGGCGGGATGTAAATTGCCAACTGCCTCTCTGGAGGAGTGCATTCTGTTCCCTAAAACAAGTAAAGAACAGAGCTACAGAGCCAAGGGCACTACCAGCCTAGGGAATATACCTTGGGAAAACTGAAAATCAATAAGACAGAGCCACCCCAAAATTTAGGGCTGCACTGCATACAAGGACCTCAACTTGGATACACCTTAAGTATCCCAGAAAATATAAACATGGTTCAAAAAATTGTGGTACTTACGTACGATGGAATATCCCTCAGCCATGAAATCAATGTCATAAGACCAGTAGCAGCAAAATGGGTGGATTCAGGTACGATGATTCTAAGTGAAATAAGTCACACAGAAAAAGAAACTTATCATAAGATATCACTTATGAAGATCCTGTAAACATGGCTACACTTGAACTGAGTTAGGAAAGAGAACAGTGTCTCACATTTAGAAAACACTCTTATACCTGCTTAAGGGGGAAGGAGAGGTGGGGTGATGCATAAAACCAGAGTTTGATATAAGCACAGGTACCGTTCCAAAAACCAACTATGGAATAGACAAGACCTACACCGTCCTCAGCGAAAGGGACTCAAAACCCCATATTTCCCGCAGAGGAAAGTATCTGACTAGTAAGAATCTTAAAATCTATGTATTGATATGTCTCCATAAGGGAATCAAGTGTGTCTAGACTGGCATAAACATGGCAGCGAGAATCAGCTCAAACCCACTATAAAAAGGAATTTCAAAAACAAAACAAAAAAACTGGGAAATTCTTTACAATTCCTTCAGGGTCTCTGATGAAAGCTGGAATGACCCTATCTACAACGACAGCTGGATGTGGCATAAGGAGGGACACTTGGGACTGAGACGATTGGTGAGATTGGGTGAGCAAATGCAGACCCTTTAAAGCAATAATGCATGGCACCCATTCCATGGGTCCGAACTCTCCAGGTTGAAGGGAATATTACTACAGCTATAACATGTGCGGGAAACCTAGAGAACGGACACACTGTGAATACGAAAGGTTTCTAAAACTCAACGAATAGTCCCTCTCCTGGTGCTCCGGTTTGACTTTCCGTCTGCTTTACTATCAACCTCCCGACTTGGAGAGACAGCCCCTTTAACCTCTTGGTTCGCACAGGTTGCCAATTTGGCAGAGGATGAAAGGGAAGAGGGAGAACCAATGAGAGAGTAGCTGTTAGGCATTTGGACGGTCACATATCACTGTAATTTCCCGGCAGGAAGAAGAATTAACCAAATTCTCAGCCACCCACCGGGAACCAGTATAGGTCCTGAACCAAAATTTTGGACTTGCGGTCAGCTCACCAAAAACGAGTTGAAAAATGGAGCTCAGGGGCACAGCAATTCACAACCTGGCCGAGTAATAAAGGACAACTATCGTCCAAAAATCTGTTGAGGGAAGGCAACGAGGCGGACTTGAAAGCGAGGCAGAATAGCAGGAAACAGATTTCAAGAGGTACGTTGGAATCGCCTTTAAAGCACAGGAAGAGGGGCACAACTTCGACAATGATGCACTTGGCCAAAAAGGGCGTATGCGTTTTCTCCTGAATATATTCAGGAGAAAACGCATACGCCCTTTTTGGCCAAGCAAGCAAGCGGGCAATGCAAATCTGCACTACAAAGAAGTATCACTTCCCACCGGTCAAAAGGGACATCCACAAAATGTGTAAGAACAAGAAAGGCAAGACAGGCCCTGGAGAACAGGGAGCCTTGTTATGCTGATGGGCGGGATGTAAATTGCCAACTGCCTCTCTGGAGGAGTGCATTCTGTTCCCTAAAACAAGTAAAGAACAGAGCTACAGAGCCAAGGGCACTACCAGTCTAGGGAATATACCTTGGGAAAACTGAAAATCAATAAGACAGAGCCACCCCAAAATTTAGGGCTGCACTGCATACAAGGACCTCAACTTGGATACACCTTAAGTATCCCAGAAAATATAAACATGGTTCAAAAATTGTGGTACTTACGTACGATGGAATATCCCTCAGCCATGAAATCAATGTCATAAGACCAGTAGCAGCAAAATGGGTGGATTCAGGTACGATGATTCTAAGTGAAATAAGTCACACAGAAAAAGAAACTTATCATAAGATATCACTTATGAAGATCCTGTAAACATGGCTACACTTGAACTGAGTTAGGAAAGAGGACAGTGTCTCACATTTAGATAACACTCTTATACCTGCTTAAGGGGGAAGGAGAGGTGGGGTGATGCATAAAACCAGAGTTTGATATAAGCACAGGTACCGTTCCAAAAACCAACTATGGAATAGACAAGACCTACACCGTCCTCAGCTAAAGGGACTCAAAACCCCATATTTCCCGCAGAGGAAAATATCTGACTAGTAAGAATCTTAAAACCTATGTATTGATATGTCTCCGTAAGGGAATCAAGTGTGTCTAGACTGGCATAAACATGGCAGCGAGAATCAGCTCAAACCCACTATAAAAAGGAATTTCAAAAACAAAACAAAAAAACTGGGAAATTCTTTACAATTCCTTCAGGGTCTCTGATGAAGGCTGGAATGACCCTATCTACAACGACAGCTGGATGTGGCATAAGGAGGGACACTTGGGACTGAGACGATTGGTGAGATTGGGTGAGCAAATGCAGACCCTTTAAAGCAATAATGCATGGCACCCATTCCATGGGTCCGAACTCTCCAGGTTGAAGGGAATATTACTACAGCTATAACATGTGCGGGAAACCTAGAGAACGGACACACTGTGAATACGAAAGGTTTCTAAAACTCAACGCATAGTCCCTCCCCTGGTGCTCCGGTTTGACTTTCCATCTGCTTTACTATCAACCTCCCAACTTTGAGAGACAGCCCATTTAACCTCTTGGTTCGCACAGGTTGCCAATTTGGCAGTGGATGAAAGGGAAGAGGGAGAACCAATGAGAGAGTAGCTGTTAGGCATTTGGACGGGCACATATCACTGTAATTTCCTGGCAGGAAGAAGAATTAACCAATTCTCAGCCACCCACCGGGAACCAGTATAGGTCCTGAACCAAAATTTTGGACTTGCGGTCAGCTCACCAAAAACGAGTTGAAAAATGGAGCTCAGGGGCACAGCAATTCACAAACTGGCCGAGTAATAAAGGACAACTATCGTCCAAAAATCTGTTGAGGGAAGGCAACGAGGCGGACTTGAAAGCGAGGCAGAATAGCAGGAAACAGATTTCAAGAGGTACGATGGAATCGCCTTTAAAGCACAGGAAGAGGGGCACAACTTCGACAATGATGCACTTGGCCAAAAAGGGCGTATGCGTTTTCTCCTGAATATATTCAGGAGAAAACACATACGCCCTTTTTGGCCAAGCAAGCAAGCGGGCAATGCAAATCTGCACTACAAAGAAGTATCACTTCCCACCGGTCAAAAGGGACATCCACAAAATGTGTAAGAACAAGAAAGGCAAGACAGGCCCTGGAGAACAGGGAGCCTTGTTATGCTGATGGGCGGGATGTAAATTGCCAACTGCCTCTCTGGAGGAGTGCATTCTGTTCCCTAAAACAAGTAAAGAACAGAGCTACAGAGCCAAGGGCACTACCAGTCTAGGGAATATACCTTGGGAAAACTGAAAATCAATAAGACAGAGCCACCCCAAAATTTAGGGCTGCACTGCATACAAGGACCTCAACTTGGATACACCTTAAGTATCCCAGAAAATATAAACATGGTTCAAAAAATTGTGGTACTTACGTATGATGGAATATCCCTCAGCCATGAAATCAATGTCATAAGACCAGTAGCAGCAAAATGGGTGGATTCAGGTACGATGATTCTAAGTGAAATAAGTCACACAGAAAAAGAAACTTATCATAAGATATCACTTATGAAGATCCTGTAAACATGGCTACACTTGAACTGAGTTAGGAAAGAGAACAGTGTCTCACATTTAGAAAACACTCTTATACCTGCTTAAGGGGGAAGGAGAGGTGGGGTGATGCATAAAACCAGAGTTTGATATAAGCAGAGGTACCGTTCCAAAAACCAACTATGGAATAGACAAGACCTACACCGTCCTCAGCGAAAGGGACTCAAAACCCCATATTTCCCGCAGAGGAAAATATCTGACTAGTAAGAATCTTAAAACCTATGTATTCATATGTCTCCGTAAGGGAATCAAGTGTGTCTAGACTGGCATAAACATGGCAGCGAGAATCAGCTCAAACCCACTATAAAAAGGAATTTCAAAAACAAAACAAAAAAACTGGGAAATTCTTTACAATTCCTTCAGGGTCTCTGATGAAGGCTGGAATGACCCTATCTACAACGACAGCTGGATGTGGCATAAGGAGGGACACTTGGGACTGAGACGATTGGTGAGATTGGGTGAGCAAATGCAGACCCTTTAAAGCAATAATGCATGGCACCCATTCCATGGGTCCGAACTCTCCAGGTTGAAGGGAATATTACTACAGCTATAACATGTGCGGGAAACCTAGAGAACGGACACACTGTGAATACGAAAGGTTTCTAAATCTCAACGCATAGTCCCTCCCCTGGTGCTCCGGTTTGACTTTCCATCTGCTTTACTATCAACCTCCCAACTTGGAGAGACAGCCCCTTTAACCTCTTGGTTCGCACAGGTTGCCAATTTGGCAGAGGATGAAAGGGAAGAGGGAGAACCAATGAGAGAGTAGCTGTTAGGCATTTGGACGGGCACATATCACTGTAATTTCCTGGCAGGAAGAAGAATTAACCAAATTCTCAGCCACCCACCGGGAACCAGTATAGGTCCTGAACCAAAATTTTGGACTTGCGGTCAGCTCACCAAAAGCGAGTTGAAAAATGGAGCTCAGGGGCACAGCAATTCACAAACTGGCCGAGTAATAAAGGACAACTATCGTCCAAAAATCTGTTGAGGGAAGGCAACGAGGCGGACTTGAAAGCGAGGCAGAATAGCAGGAAACAGATTTCAAGAGGTACGTTGGAATCGCCTTTAAAGCACAGGAAGAGGGGCACAACTTCGACAATGATGCACTTGGCCAAAAAGGGCGTATGCGTTTTCTCCTGAATATATTCAGGAGAAAACGCATACGCCCTTTTTGGCCAAGCAAGCAAGCGGGCAATGCAAATCTGCACTACAAAGAAGTATCACTTCCCACCGGTCAAAAGGGACATCCACAAAATGTGTAAGAACAAGAAAGGCAAGACAGGCCCTGGAGAACAGGGAGCCTTGTTATGCTGATGGGCGGGATGTAAATTGCCAACTGCCTCTCTGGAGGAGTGCATTCTGTTCCCTAAAACAAGTAAAGAACAGAGCTACAGAGCCAAGGGCACTACCAGTCTAGGGAATATACCTTGGGAAAACTGAAAATCAATAAGACAGAGCCACCCCAAAATTTAGGGCTGCACTGCATACAAGGACCTCAACTTGGATACACCTTAAGTATCCCAGAAAATATAAACATGGTTCAAAAAATTGTGGTACTTACGTACGATGGAATATCCCTCAGCCATGAAATCAATGTCATAAGACCAGTAGCAGCAAAATGGGTGGATTCAGGTACGATGATTCTAAGTGAAATAAGTCACACAGAAAAAGAAACTTATCATAAGATATCACTTATGAAGATCCTGTAAACATGGCTACACTTGAACTGAGTTAGGAAAGAGGACAGTGTCTCACATTTAGAAAACACTCTTATACCTGCTTAAGGGGGAAGGAGAGGTGGGGTGATGCATAAAACCAGAGTTTGATATAAGCACAGGTACCGTTCCAAAAACCAACTATGGAATAGACAAGACCTACACCGTCCTCAGCGAAAGGGACTCAAAACCCCATATTTCCCGCAGAGGAAAATATCTGACTAGTAAGAATCTTAAAACCTATGTATTGATATGTCTCCGTAAGGGAATCAAGTGTGTCTAGACTGGCATAAACATGGCAGCGAGAATCAGCTCAAACCCACTATAAAAAGGAATTTCAAAAACAAAACAAAAAAACTGGGAAATTCTTTACAATTCCTTCAGGGTCTCTGATGAAGGCTGGAATGACCCTATCTACAACGACAGCTGGATGTGGCATAAGGAGGGACACTTGGGACTGAGACGATTGGTGAGATTGGGTGAGCAAATGCAGACCCTTTAAAGCAATAATGCATGGCACCCATTCCATGGGTCCGAACTCTCCACGTTGCAGGGAATATTACTACAGCTATAACATGTGCGGGAAACCTAGAGAACGGACACACTGTGAATACGAAAGGTTTCTAAAACTCAACGCATAGTCCCTCCCCTGGTGCTCCGGTTTGACTTTCCATCTGCTTTACTATCAACCTCCCAACTTGGAGAGACAGCCCATTTAACCTATTGGTTCGCACAGGTTGCCAATTTGGCAGTGGATGAAAGGGAAGAGGGAGAACCAATGAGAGAGTAGCTGTTAGGCATTTGGACGGGCACATATCACTGTAATTTCCCGGCAGTAAGAAGAATTAACCAAATTCTCAGCCACCCACCGGGAACCAGTATAGGTCCTGAACCAAAATTTTGGACTTGCGGTCAGCTCACCAAAAACGAGTTGAAAAATGGAGCTCAGGGGCACAGCAATTCACAAACTGGCCAAGTAATAAAGGACAACTATCGTCCAAAAATCTGTTGAGGGAAGGCAACGAGGCGGACTTGAAAGCGAGGCAGAATAGCAGGAAACAGATTTCAAGAGGTACGATGGAATCGCCTTTAAAGCACAGGAAGAGGGGCACAACTTCGACAATGATGCACTTGGCCAAAAAGGGCGTATGCGTTTTCTCCTGAATATATTCAGGAGAAAACACATACGCCCTTTTTGGCCAAGCAAGCAAGCGGGCAATGCAAATCTGCACTACAAAGAAGTATCACTTCCCACCGGTCAAAAGGGACATCCACAAAATGTGTAAGAACAAGAAAGGCAAGACAGGCCCTGGAGAACAGGGAGCCTTGTTATGCTGATGGGCGGGATGTAAATTGCCAACTGCCTCTCTGGAGGAGTGCATTCTGTTCCCTAAAACAAGTAAAGAACAGAGCTACAGAGCCAAGGGCACTACCAGTCTAGGGAATATACCTTGGGAAAACTGAAAATCAATAAGACAGAGCCACCCCAAAATTTAGGGCTGCACTGCATACAAGGACCTCAACTTGGATACACCTTAAGTATCCCAGAAAATATAAACATGGTTCAAAAAATTGTGGTACTTACGTATGATGGAATATCCCTCAGCCATGAAATCAATGTCATAAGACCAGTAGCAGCAAAATGGGTGGATTCAGGTACGATGATTCTAAGTGAAATAAGTCACACAGAAAAAGAAACTTATCATAAGATATCACTTATGAAGATCCTGTAAACATGGCTACACTTGAACTGAGTTAGGAAAGAGAACAGTGTCTCACATTTAGAAAACACTCTTATACCTGCTTAAGGGGGAAGGAGAGGTGGGGTGATGCATAAAACCAGAGTTTGATATAAGCACAGGTACCGTTCCAAAAACCAACTATGGAATAGACAAGACCTACACCGTCCTCAGCGAAAGGGACTCAAAACCCCATATTTCCCGCAGAGGAAAATATCTGACTAGTAAGAATCTTAAAACCTATGTATTGATATGTCTCCGTAAGGGAATCAAGTGTGTCTAGACTGGCATAAACATGGCAGCGAGAATCAGCTCAAACCCACTATAAAAAGGAATTTCAAAAACAAAACAAAAAAACTGGGAAATTCTTTACAATTCCTTCAGGGTCTCTGATGAAGGCTGGAATGACCCTATCTACAACGACAGCTGGATGTGGCATAAGGAGGGACACTTGGGACTGAGACGATTGGTGAGATTGGGTGAGCAAATGCAGACCCTTTAAAGCAATAATGCATGGCACCCATTCCATGGGTCCGAACTCTCCAGGTTGAAGGGAATATTACTACAGCTATAACATGTGCGGGAAACCTAGAGAACGGACACACTGTGAATACGAAAGGTTTCTAAATCTCAACGCATAGTCCCTCCCCTGGTGCTCCGGTTTGACTTTCCATCTGCTTTACTATCAACCTCCCAACTTGGAGAGACAGCCCCTTTAACCTCTTGGTTCGCACAGGTTGCCAATTTGGCAGAGGATGAAAGGGAAGAGGGAGAACCAATGAGAGAGTAGCTGTTAGGCATTTGGACGGGCACATATCACTGTAATTTCCTGGCAGGAAGAAGAATTAACCAAATTCTCAGCCACCCACCGGGAACCAGTATAGGTCCTGAACCAAAATTTTGGACTTGTGGTCAGCTCACCAAAAGCGAGTTGAAAAATGGAGCTCAGGGGCACAGCAATTCACAAACTGGCCAAGTAATAAAGGACAACTATCGTCCAAAAATCTGTTGAGGGAAGGCAACGAGGCGGACTTGAAAGCGAGGCAGAATAGCAGGAAACAGATTTCAAGTGGTACGTTGGAATCGCCTTTAAAGCACAGGAAGAGGGGCACAACTTCGACAATGATGCACTTGGCCAAAAAGGGCGTATGCGTTTTCTCCTGAATATATTCAGGAGAAAACGCATACGCCCTTTTTGGCCAAGCAAGCAAGCGGGCAATGCAAATCTGCACTACAAAGAAGTATCACTTCCCACCGGTCAAAAGGGACATCCACAAAATGTGTAAGAACAAGAAAGGCAAGACAGGCCCTGGAGAACAGGGAGCCTTGTTATGCTGATGGGCGGGATGTAAATTGCCAACTGCCTCTCTGGAGGAGTGCATTCTGTTCCCTAAAACAAGTAAAGAACAGAGCTACAGAGCCAAGGGCACTACCAGTCTAGGGAATATACCTTGGGAAAACTGAAAATCAATAAGACAGAGCCACCCCAAAATTTAGGGCTGCACTGCATACAAGGACCTCAACTTGGATACACCTTAAGTATCCCAGAAAATATAAACATGGTTCAAAAAATTGTGGTACTTACGTACGATGGAATATCCCTCAGCCATGAAATCAATGTCATAAGACCAGTAGCAGCAAAATGGGTGGATTCAGGTACGATGATTCTAAGTGAAATAAGTCACACAGAAAAAGAAACTTATCATAAGATATCACTTATGAAGATCCTGTAAACATGGCTACACTTGAACTGAGTTAGGAAAGAGGACAGTGTCTCACATTTAGAAAACACTCTTATACCTGCTTAAGGGGGAAGGAGAGGTGGGGTGATGCATAAAACCAGAGTTTGATATAAGCACAGGTACCGTTCCAAAAACCAACTATGGAATAGACAAGACCTACACCGTCCTCAGCGAAAGGGACTCAAAACCCCATACTTCCCGCAGAGGAAAATATCTGACTAGTAAGAATCTTAAAACCTATGTATTGATATGTCTCCGTAAGGGAATCAAGTGTGTCTAGACTGGCATAAACATGGCAGCGAGAATCAGCTCAAACCCACTATAAAAAGGAATTTCAAAAACAAAACAAAAAAACTGGGAAATTCTTTACAATTCCTTCAGGGTCTCTGATGAAGGCTGGAATGACCCTATCTACAACGACAGCTGGATGTGGCATAAGGAGGGACACTTGGGACTGAGACGATTGGTGAGATTGGGTGAGCAAATGCAGACCCTTTAAAGCAATAATGCATGGCACCCATTCCATGGGTCCGAACTCTCCAGGTTGAAGGGAATGTTACTACAGCTATAACATGTGCGGGAAACCTAGAGAACGGAAACACTCTGAATACGAAAGGTTTCTAAAACTCAACGAATAGTCCCTCCCCTGGTGCTCCGGTTTGACTTTCCGTCTGTTTTACTATCAACCTCCCAACTTGGAGAGACAGACCCTTTAACCTCTTGGTTCGCACAGGTTGCCAATTTGGCAGTGGATGAAAGGGAAGAGGGAGAACCAATGAGAGAGTAGCTGTTAGGCATTTGGACGGTCACATATCACTGTAATTTCCCGGCAGGAAGAAGAATTAACCAAATTCTCAGCCACCCACCGGGAACCAGTATAGGTCCTGAACCAAAATTTTGGACTTGCGGTCAGCTCACCAAAAACGAGTTGAAAAATGGAGCTCAGGGGCACAGCAATTCACAAACTGGCCGAGTAATAAAGGACAACTATCGTCCAAAAATCTGTTGAGGGAAGGCAACGAGGCGGACTTGAAAGCGAGGCAGAATAGCAGGAAACAGATTTCAAGAGGTACGTTGGAATCGCCTTTAAAGCACAGGAAGAGGGGCACAACTTCGACAATGATGCACTTGGCCAAAAAGGGCGTATGCGTTTTCTCCTGAATATATTCAGGAGAAAACGCATACGCCCTTTTTGGCCAAGCAAGCAAGCGGGCAATGCAAATCTGCACTACAAAGAAGTATCACTTCCCACCGGTCAAAAGGGACATCCACAAAATGTGTAAGAACAAGAAAGGCAAGACAGGCCCTGGAGAACAGGGAGCCTTGTTATGCTGATGGGCGGGATGTAAATTGCCAACTGCCTCTCTGGAGGAGTGCATTCTGTTCCCTAAAACAAGTAAAGAACAGAGCTACAGAGCCAAGGGCACTACCAGTCTAGGGAATATACCTTGGGAAAACTGAAAATCAATAAGACAGAGCCACCCCAAAATTTAGGGCTGCACTGCATACAAGGACCTCAACTTGGATACACCGTAAGTATCCCAGAAAATATAAACATGGTTCAAAAAATTGTGGTACTTACGTACGATGGAATATCCCTCAGCCATGAAATCAATGTCATAAGACCAGTAGCAGCAAAATGGGTGGATTCAGGTACGATGATTCTAAGTGAAATAAGTGGCACAGAAAAATAAACTTATCATAAGATATCACTTATGAAGATCCTGTAAACATGGCTACACTTGAACTGAGTTAGGAAAGAGGACAGTGTCTCACATTTAGAAAACACTCTTATACCTGCTTAAGGTGGAAGGAGAGGTGGGGTGATGCATAAAACCAGAGTTTGATATAAGCACAGGTACCGTTCCAAAAACCAACTATGGAATAGACAAGACCTACACCGTCCTCAGCGAAAGGGACTCAAAACCCCATATTTCCCGCAGAGGAAAATATCTGACTAGTAAGAATCTTAAAACCTATGTATTGATATGTCTCCGTAAGGGAATCAAGTGTGTCTAGACTGGCATAAACATGGCAGCGAGAATCAGCTCAAACCCACTATAAAAAGGAATTTCAAAATCAAAACAAAAAAACTGGGAAATTCTTTACAATTCCTTCAGGGTCTCTGATGAAGGCTGGAATGACCCTATCTACAACGACAGCTGGATTTGGCATAAGGAGGGACACTTGGGACTGAGACGATTGGTGAGATTGGGTGAGCAAATGCAGACCCTTTAAAGCAATAACGCATGGCACCCATTCCATGGGTCCGAACTCTCCAGGTTGAAGGGAATATTACTACAGCTATAACATGTGCGGGAAACCTAGAGAACGGACACACTGTGAATACGAAAGGTTTCTAAATCTCAACGCATAGTCCCTCCCCTGGTGCTCCGGTTTGACTTTCCATCTGCTTTACTATCAAACTCCCAACTTGGAGAGACAGCCCCTTTAACCTCTTGGTTCGCACAGGTTGCCAATTTGGCAGAGGATGAAAGGGAAGAGGGAGAAGCAATGAGAGAGTAGCTGTTAGGCATTTGGACGGGCACATATCACTGTAATTTCCTGGCAGGAAGAAGAATTAACCAAATTCTCAGCCACCCACCGGGAACCAGTATAGGTCCTGAACCAAAATTTTGGACTTGCGGTCAGCTCACCAAAAGCGAGTTGAAAAATGGAGCTCAGGGGCACAGCAATTCACAAACTGGCCGAGTAATAAAGGACAACTATCGTCCAAAAATCTGTTGAGGGAAGGCAACGAGGCGGACTTGAAAGCGAGGCAGAATAGCAGGAAACAGATTTCAAGAGGTACGTTGGAATCGCCTTTACAGCACAGGAAGAGGGACACAACTTCGACAATGATGCACTTGGCCAAAAAGGGCATATGCGTTTTCTCCTGAATATATTCAGGAGAAAACGCATACGCCCTTTTTGGCCAAGCAAGCAAGCGGGCAATGCAAATCTGCACTACAAAGAAGTATCACTTCCCACCGGTCAAAAGGGACATCCACAAAATGTGTAAGAACAAGAAAGGCAAGACAGGCCCTGGAGAACAGGGAGCCTTGTTATGCTGATGGGCGGGATGTAAATTGCCAACTGCCTCTCTGGAGGAGTGCATTCTGTTCCCTAAAACAAGTAAAGAACAGAGCTACAGAGCCAAGGGCACTACCAGTCTAGGGAATATACCTTGGGAAAACTGAAAATCAATAAGACAGAGCCACCCCAAAATTTAGGGCTGCACTGCATACAAGGACCTCAACTTGGATACACCTTAAGTATCCCAGAAAATATAAACATGGTTCAAAAAATTGTGGTACTTACGTACGATGGAATATCCCTCAGCCATGAAATCAATGTCATAAGACCAGTAGCAGCAAAATGGGTGGATTCAGGTACGATGATTCTAAGTGAAATAAGTCACACAGAAAAAGAAACTTATCATAAGATATCACTTATGAAGATCCTGTAAACATGGCTACACTTGAACTGAGTTAGGAAAGAGAACAGTGTCTCACATTTAGAAAACACTCTTATACCTGCTTAAGGGGGAAGGAGAGGTGGGGTGATGCATAAAACCAGAGTTTGATATAAGCACAGGTACCGTTCCAAAAACCAACTATGGAATAGACAAGACCTACACCATCCTCAGCGAAAGGGACTCAAAACCCCATATTTCCCACAGAGGAAAATATCTGACTAGTAAGAATCTTAAAACCTATGTATTGATATGTCTCCGTAAGGGAATCAAGTGTGTCTAGACTGGCATAAACATGGCAGCGAGAATCACCTCAAACCCACTATAAAAAGGAATTTCAAAAACAAAACAAAAAAACTGGGAAATTCTTTGCAATTCCTTCAGGGTCTCTGATGAAAGCTGGAATGACCCTATCTACAACGACAGCTGGATGTGGCATAAGGAGGGACACTTGGGACTGAGACGATTGGTGAGATTGGGTGAGCAAATGCAGACCCTTTAAAGCAATAATGCATGGCACCCATTCCATGGGTCCGAACTCTCCAAGTTGAAGGGAATATTACCACATCTATAACATGTGCGGGAAACCTAGAGAACGGACACACTGTGAATACGAAAGGTTTCTAAAACTCAACGCATAGTCCCTCTCCTGGTGCTCCGGTTTGACTTTCCGTCTGCTTTACTATCAACCTCCCAACTTGGAGAGACAGCCCCTTTAACCTCTTGGTTCGCACAGGTTGCCAATTTGGCAGAGGATGAAAGGGAAGAGGGAGAACCAATGAGAGAGTAGCTGTTAGGCATTTGGACGGGCACATATCACTGTAATTTCCCGGCAGGAAGAAGAATTAACCAAATTCTCAGCCACCCACCGGGAACCAGTATAGGTCCTGAACCAAAATTTTGGACTTGCGGTCAGCTCACCAAAAACGAGTTGAAAAATGGAGCTCAGGGGCACAGCAATTCACAAACTGGCCGAGTAATAAAGGACAACTATCGTCCAAAAATCTGTTGAGGGAAGGCAACGAGGCGGACTTGAAAGCGAGGCAGAATAGCAGGAAACAGATTTCAAGAGGTACGTTGGAATCGCCTTTAAAGCACAGGAAGAGGGGCACAACTTGGACAATGATGCACTTGGCCAAAAAGGGCGTATGCGTTTTCTCCTGAATATGTTCAGGAGAAAACGCATACGCCCTTTTTGGCCAAGCAAGCAAGCAGGCAATGCAAATCTGCACTACAAAGAAGTATCACTTCCCACCGGTCAAAAGGGACATCCACAAAATGTGTAAGAACAAGAAAAGCAAGACAGGCCCTGGAGAACAGGGAGCCTTGTTATGCTGATGGGAGGGATGTAAATTGCCAACTGCCTCTCTGGAGGAGTGCATTCTGTTCCCTAAAACAAGTAAAGAACAGAGCTACAGAGCCAAGGGCACTACCAGACTAGGGAATATACCTTGGGAAAACTGAAAATCAATAAGACAGAGCCACCCCAAAATTTAGGGCTGCACTGCATACAAGGACCTCAACTTGGATACACCTTAAGTATCCCAGAAAATATAAACATGGTTCAAAAAATTGTGGTACTTACGTACGATGGAATATCCCTCAGCCATGAAATCAATGTCATAAGACCAGTAGCAGCAAAATGGGTGGATTCAGGTACGATGATTCTAAGTGAAATAAGTCACACAGAAAAAGAAACTTATCATAAGATATCACTTATGAAGATCCTGTAAACATGGCTACACTTGAACTGAGTTAGGAAAGAGAACAGTGTCTCACATTTACAAAACACTCTTATACCTGCTTAAGGGGGAAGGAGAGGTGGGGTGATGCATAAAACCAGAGTTTGATATAAGCACAGGTACCGTTCCAAAAACCAACTATGGAATAGACAAGACCTACACCGTCCTCAGTGAAAGGGACTCAAAACCCCATATTTCCCGCAGAGGAAAGTATCTGACTAGTAAGAATCTTAAAACCTATGTATTGATATGTCTCCGTAAGGGAATCAAGTGTGTCTAGACTGGCATAAACATGGCAGCGAGAATCAGCTCAAACCCACTATAAAAAGGATTATCAAAACCAAAACAAAAAAACTGGGAAATTCTTTACAATTCCTTCAGGGTCTCTGATGAAAGCTGGAATGACCCTATCTACAAGGACAGCTGGATGTGGCATAAGGAGGGACACTTGGGACTGAGACGATTGGTGAGATTGGGTGAGCAAATGCAGACCCTTTAAAGCAATAATGCATGGCACCCATTCCATAGGTCCGAACTCTCCAGGTTGAAGGGAATATTACTACAGCTATAACATGTGCAGGAAACCTAGAGAACGGACACACTGTGAATACGAAAGGTTTCTAAAACTCAACGAATAGTCCCTCTCCTGGTGCTCCGGTTTGACTTTCCGTCTGCTTTACTATCAACCTCCCAACTTGGAGAGACAGCCCCTTTAACCTCTTGGTTCGCACAGGTTGCCAATTTGGCAGAGGATGAAAGGGAAGAGGGAGAACCAATGAGAGAGTAGCTGTTAGGCATTTGGACGGGCACATATCACTGTAATTTCCCGGCAGGAAGAAGAATTAACCAAATTCTCAGCCACCCACCGGGAACCAGTATAGGTCCTGAACCAAAATTTTGGACTTGCGGTCAGCTCACCAAAAACGAGTTGAAAAATGGAGCTCAGGGGCACAGCAATTCACAAACTGGCCGAGTAATAAAGGACAACTATCGTCCAAAAATCTGTTGAGGGAAGGCAACGAGGCGGACTTGAAAGCGAGGCAGAATAGCAGGAAACAGATTTCAAGAGGTACGTTGGAATCGCCTTTAAAGCACAGAAAGAGGGGCACAACTTGGACAATGATGCACTTGGCCAAAAAGGGCGTATGCGTTTTCTCCTGAATATGTTCAGGAGAAAACGCATACGCCCTTTTTGGCCAAGCAAGAAAGCAGGCAATGCAAATCTGCACTACAAAGAAGTATCACTTCCCACCGGTCAAAAGGGACATCCACAAAATGTGTAAGAACAAGAAAAGCAAGACAGGCCCTGGAGAACAGGGAGCCTTGTTATGCTGATGGGAGGGATGTAAATTGCCAACTGCCTCTCTGGAGGAGTGCATTCTGTTCCCTAAAACAAGTAAAGAACAGAGCTACAGAGCCAAGGGCACTACCAGTCTAGGGAATATACCTTGGGAAAACTGAAAATCAATAAGACAGAGCCACCCCAAAATTTAGGGCTGCACTGCATACAAGGACCTCAAATTGGATACACCTTAAATATCCCAGAAAATATAAACATGGTTCAAAAAATTGTGGTACTTACGTACGATGGAATATCCCTCAGCCATGAAATCAATGTCATAAGACCAGTAGCAGCAAAATGGGTGGATTCAGGTACGATGATTCTAAGTGAAATAAGTCACACAGAAAAAGAAACTTATCATAAGATATCACTTATGAAGATCCTGTAAACATGGCTACACTTGAACTGAGTTAGGAAAGAGAACAGTGTCTCACATTTAGAAAACATTCTTATACCTGCTTAAGGGGGAAGGAGAGGTGGGGTGATGAATAAAACCAGAGTTTGATATAAGCACAGGTTCCGTTCCAAAAACCAACTATGGAATAGACAAGACCTACACCGTCCTCAGCGAAAGGGACTCAAAACCCCATATTTCCCGCAGAGGAAAATATCTGACTAGTAAGAATCTTAAAACCTATGTATTGATATGTCTCCATAAGGGAATCAAGTGTGTCTAGACTGGCATAAACATGGCAGCGAGAATCAGCTCAAACCCACTATAAAAAGGAATTTCAAAAACAAAACAAAAAAACTGGGAAATTCTTTACAATTCCTTCAGGGTCTCTGATGAAAGCTGGAATGACCCTATCTACAATGACAGCTGGATGTGGCATAAGGAGGGGCACTTGGGACTGAGACGATTGGTGAGATTGGGTGAGCAAATGCAGACCCTTTAAAGCAATAATGCATGGCACCCATTCCATGGGTCCGAACTCTCCAGGTTGAAGGGAATATTACTACAGCTATAACATGTGCGGGAAACATAGAGAACGGACACACTGTGAATACGAAAGGTTTCTAAAACTCAACGAATAGTCCCTCTCCTGGTGCTCCGGTTTGACTTTCCGTCTGCTTTACTATCAACCTCCCAACTTGGAGAGACAGCCCCTTTAACCTCTTGGTTCGTACAGTTTGCCAATTTGGCAGAGGATGAAAGGGAAGAGGGAGAACCAATGAGAGAGTAGCTGTTAGGCATTTGGAGGTGCACATATCACTGTAATTTCCCGGCAGGAAGAAGAATTAACCAAATTCTCAGCCACCCACCGGGAACCAGTATAGGTCCTGAACCAAAATTTTGGACTTGCGGTCAGCTCACCAAAAACGAGTTGAAAAATGGAGCTCAGGGGCACAGCAATTCACAAACTGGCCGAGTAATAAAGGACAACTATCGTCCAAAAATCTGTTGAGGGAAGGCAACGAGGCGGACTTGAAAGCGAGGCAGAATAGCAGGAAACAGATTTCAAGAGGTACGTTGGAATCGCCTTTAAAGCACAGGAAGAGGGGCACAACTTCGACAATGATGCACTTGGCCAAAAAGGGCGTATGCGTTTTCTCCTGAATATATTCAGGAGAAAACGCATACGCCCTTTTTGGCCAAGCAAGCAAGCGGGCAATGCAAATCTGCACTACAAAGAAGTATCACTTCCCACCGGTCAAAAGGGACATCCACAAAATGTGTAAGAACAAGAAAGGCAAGACAGGCCCTGGAGAACAGGGAGCCTTGTTATGCTGATGGGCGGGATGTAAATTGCCAACTGCCTCTCTGGAGGAGTGCATTCTGTTCCCTAAAACAAGTAAACAACAGAGCTACAGAGCCAAGGGCACTACCAGTCTAGGGAATATACCTTGGGAAAACTGAAAATCAATAAGACAGAGCCACCCCCAAATTTAGGGCTGCACTGCATACAACGACCTCAACTTGGATACACCTTAAGTATCCCAGAAAATATAAACATGGTTCAAAAAATTGTGGTACTTACGTACGATGGAATATCCCTCAGCCATGAAATCAATGTCATAAGACCAGTAGCAGCAAAATGGGTGGATTCAGGTACGATGATTCTAAGTGAAATAAGTCACACAGAAAAAGAAACTTATCATAAGATATCACTTATGAAGATCCTGTAATCATGGCTACACTTGAACTGAGTTAGGAAAGAGAACAGTGTCTCACATTTAGAAAACACTCTTATACCTGCTTAAGGGGGAAGGAGAGGTGGGGTGATGCATAAAACCAGAGTTTGATATAAGCACAGGTACCGTTCCAAAAACCAACTATGGAATAGACAAGACCTACACCGTCCTCAGCGAAAGGGACTCAAAACCCCATATTTCCCACAGAGGAATATATCTGACTAGTAAGAATCTTAAAACCTATGTATTGATATGTCTCCGTAAGGGAATCAAGTGTGTCTAGACTGGCATAAACATGGCAGCGAGAATCAGCTCAAACCCACTATAAAAAGGAATTTCAAAAACAAAACAAAAAAACTGGGAAATTCTTTACAATTCCTTCAGGGTCTCTGATGAAGGCTGGAATGACCCTATCTACAACGACAGCTGGATGTGGCATAAGGAGGGACACTTGGGACTGAGACGATTGGTGAGATTGGGTGAGCAAATGCAGACCCTTTAAAGCAATAATGCATGGCACCCATTCCATGGGTCCGAACTCTCCAGGTTGAAGGGAATATTACTACAGCTATAACATGTGCGGGAAACCTAGAGAACGGACACACTGTGAATACGAAAGGTTTCTAAAACTCAACGCATAGTCCCTCCCCTGGTGCTCCGGTTTGACTTTCCATCTGCTTTACTATCAACCTCCCAACTTGGAGAGACAGCCCCTTTAACCTCTTGGTTCGCACAGGTTGCCACTTTGGCAGAGAATGAAAGGGAAGAGGGAGAACCAATGAGAGAGTAGCTGTTAGGCATTTGGACGGGCACATATCACTGTAATTTCCCGGCAGGAAGAAGAATTAACCAAATTCTCAGCCACCCACCGGGCACCAGTATAGGTCCTGAACCAAAATTTTGTACTTGCGTTCAGCTCACCAAAAACGAGTTGAAAAATGGAGCTCAGGGGCACAGCAATTCACAAACTGGCCGAGTAATAAAGGACAACTATCGTCCAAAAATCTGTTGAGGGAAGGCAACGAGGCGGACTTGAAAGCGAGGCAGAATAGCAGGAAACAGATTTCAAGAGGTACGTTGGAATCGCCTTTAAAGCACAGGAAGAGGGGCACAACTTCGACAATGATGCACTTGGCCAAAAAGGGCATATGCGTTTTCTCCTGAATATATTCAGGAGAAAACGCATACGCCCTTTTTGGCCAAGCAAGCAAGCGGGCAATGCAAATCTGCACTACAAAGAAGTATCACTTCCCACCGGTCAAAAGGGACATCCACAAAATGTGTAAGAACAAGAAAGGCAAGACAGGCCCTGGAGAACAGGGAGCCTTGTTATGCTGATGGGCGGGATGTAAATTGCCAACTGCCTCTCTGGAGGAGTGCATTCTGTTCCCTAAAACAAGTAAAGAACAGAGCTACAGAGCCAAGGGCACTACCAGTCTAGGGAATATACCTTGGGAAAACTGAAAATCAATAAGACAGAGCCACCCCAAAATTTAGGGCTGCACTGCATACAAGGACCTCAACTTGGATACACCTTAAGTATCCCAGAAAATATAAACATGGTTCAAAAAATTGTGGTACTTACGTACGATGGAATATCCCTCAGCCATGAAATCAATGTCATAAGACCAGTAGCAGCAAAATGGGTGGATTCAGGTACGATGATTCTAAGTGAAATAAGTCACACAGAAAAAGAAACTTATCATAAGATATCACTTATGAAGATCCTGTAAACATGGCTACACTTGAACTGAGTTAGGAAAGAGAACAGTGTCTCACATTTAGAAAACACTCTTATACCTGCTTAAGGGGGAAGGAGAGGTGGGGTGATGCATAAAACCAGAGTTTGATATAAGCACAGGTACCGTTCCAAAAACCAACTATGGAATAGACAAGACCTACACCGTCCTCAGCGAAAGGGACTCAAAACCCCATATTTCCCACAGAGGAAAATATCTGACTAGTAAGAATCTTAAAACCTATGTATTGATATGTCTCCGTAAGGGAATCAAGTGTGTCTAGACTGGCATAAACATGGCAGCGAGAATCAGCTCAAACCCACTATAAAAAGGAATTTCAAAAACAAAACAAAAAAACTGGGAAATTCTTTGCAATTCCTTCAGGGTCTCTGATGAAAGCTGGAATGACCCTATCTACAACGACAGCTGGATGTGGCATAAGGAGGGACACTTGGGACTGAGACGATTGGTGAGATTGGGTGAGCAAATGCAGACCCTTTAAAGCAATAATGCATGGCACCCATTCCATGGGTCCGAACTCTCCAGGTTGAAGGGAATATTACTACAGCTATAACATGTGCGGGAAACATAGAGAACGGACACAATGTGAATACGAAAGGTTTCTAAAACTCAACGAATAGTCCCTCTCCTGGTGCTCCGGTTTGACTTTCCGTCTGCTTTACTATCAACCTCCCAACTTGGAGAGACAGCCCCTTTAACCTCTTGGTTCGTACAGGTTGCCAATTTGGCAGAGGATGAAAGGGTAGAGGGAGAACCAATGAGAGAGTAGCTGTTAGGCATTTGGACGGTCACATATCACTGTAATTTCCCGGCAGGAAGAAGAATTAACCAAATTCTCAGCCACCCACCGGGAACCAGTATAGGTCCTGAACCAAAATTTTGGACTTGCGGTCAGCTCACCAAAAACGAGTTGAAAAATGGAGCTCAGGGGCACAGCAATTCACAAACTGGCCGAGTAATAAAGGACAACTATCGTCCAAAAATCTGTTGAGGGAAGGCAACGAGGCGGACTTGAAAGCGAGGCAGAATAGCAGGAAACAGATTTCAAGAGGTACGTTGGAATCGCCTTTAAAGCACAGGAAGAGGGGCACAACTTCGACAATGATGCACTTGGCCAAAAAGGGCGTATGCGTTTTCTCCTGAATATATTCAGGAGAAAACGCATACGCCCTTTTTGGCCAAGCAAGCAAGCGGGCAATGCAAATCTGCACTACAAAGAAGTATCACTTCCCACCGGTCAAAAGGGACATCCACAAAATGTGTAAGAACAAGAAAGGCAAGACAGGCCCTGGAGAACAGGGAGCCTTGTTATGCTGATGGGCGGGATGTAAATTGCCAACTGCCTCTCTGGAGGAGTGCATTCTGTTCCCTAAAACAAGTAAAGAACAGAGCTACAGAGCCAAGGGCACTACCAGTCTAGGGAATATACCTTGGGAAAACTGAAAATCAATAAGACAGAGCCACCCCAAAATTTAGGGCTGCACTGCATACAAGGACCTCAACTTGGATACACCTTAAGTATCCCAGAAAATATAAACATGGTTCAAAAAATTGTGGTACTTACGTACGATGGAATATCCCTCAGCCATGAAATCAATGTCATAAGACCAGTAGCAGCAAAATGGGTGGATTCAGGTACGATGATTCTAAGTGAAATAAGTCACACAGAAAAAGAAACTTATCATAAGATATCACTTATGAAGATCCTGTAAACATGGCTACACTTGAACTGAGTTAGGAAAGAGGACAGTGTCTCACATTTAGAAAACACTCTTATACCTGCTTTTTTTTTTTTTTTTTTTTTTTTTTTTTTTTTTTTTTTTTTTTTTTGTGGTACGCGGGCCTCTCACTGTTGTGGCCTCTCCCGTTGCGGAGCACAGGCTCCGGATGCGCAGGCTCAGCAGCCATGGCTCACGGGCCCAGCCGCTCCGCGGCATATGGGATCCTCCCAGACCGGGGCACGAACCCGTATCCCCTGCATCGGCAGGCGGACTCTCAACCACTGCGCCACCAGGGAGGCCCTCTTATACCTGCTTAAGGGGGAAGGAGAGGTGGGGTGATGCATAAAACCAGAGTTTGATATAAGCACAGGTACCGTTCCAAAAACCAACTATGGAATAGACAAGACCTACACCGTCCTCAGCGAAAGGGACTCAAAACCCCATATTTCCCACAGAGGAAAATATCTGACTAGTAAGAATCTTAAAACCTATGTATTGATATGTCTCCGTAAGGGAATCAAGTGTGTCTAGACTGGCATAAACATGGCAGCGAGAATCAGCTCAAACCCACTATAAAAAGGAATTTCAAAAACAAAACAAAAAAACTGGGAAATTCTTTACAATTCCTTCAGGGTCTCTGATGAAGGCTGGAATGACCCTATCTACAACGACAGCTGGATGTGGCATAAGGAGGGACACTTGGGACTGAGACGATTGGTGAGATTGGGTGAGCAAATGCAGACCCTTTAAAGCAATAATGCATGGCACCCATTCCATGGGTCCGAACTCTCCAGGTTGAAGGGAATATTACTACAGCTATAACATGTGCGGGAAACCTAGAGAACGGACACACTGTGAATACGAAAGGTTTCTAAAACTCAACGCATAGTCCCTCCCCTGGTGCTCCGGTTTGACTTTCCATCTGCTTTACTATCAACCTCCCAACTTGGAGAGACAGCCCCTTTAACCTCTTGGTTCGCACAGGTTGCCACATTGGCAGAGAATGAAAGGGAAGAGGGAGAACCAATGAGAGAGTAGCTGTTAGTCATTTGGACGGGCACATATCACTGTAATTTCCCGGCAGGAAGAAGAATTAACCAAATTCTCAGCCACCCACCGGGCACCAGTATAGGTCCTGAACCAAAATTTTGGACTTGCGTTCAGCTCACCAAAAACGAGTTGAAAAATGGAGCTCAGGGGCACAGCAATTCACAAACTGGCTGAGTAATAAAGGACAACTATCGTCCAAAAATCTGTTGAGGGAAGGCAACGAGGCGGACTTGAAAGCGAGGCAGAATAGCAGGAAACAGATTTCAAGAGGTACGTTGGAATCGCCTTTAAAGCACAGGAAGAGGGGCACAACTTCGACAATGATGCACTTGGCCAAAAAGGGCGTATGCGTTTTCTCCTGAATATATTCAGGAGAAAACGCATACGCCCTTTTTGGCCAAGCAAGCAAGCGGGCAATGCAAATCTGCACTACAAAGAAGTATCACTTCCCACCGGTCAAAAGGGACATCCACAAAATGTGTAAGAACAAGAAAGGCAAGACAGGCCCTGGAGAACAGGGAGCCTTGTTATGCTGATGGGCGGGATGTAAATTGCCAACTGCCTCTCTGGAGGAGTGCATTCTGTTCCCTAAAACAAGTAAAGAACAGAGCTACAGAGCCAAGGGCACTACCAGTCTAGGGAATATACCTTGGGAAAACTGAAAATCAATAAGACAGAGCCACCCCAAAATTTAGGGCTGCACTGCATACAAGGACCTCAACTTGGATACACCTTAAGTATCCCAGAAAATATAAACATGGTTCAAAAAATTGTGGTACTTACGTACGATGGAATATCCCTCAGCCATGAAATCAATGTCATAAGACCAGTAGCAGCAAAATGGGTGGATTCAGGTACGATGATTCTAAGTGAAATAAGTCACACAGAAAAAGAAACTTATCATAAGATATCACTTATGAAGATCCTGTAAACATGGCTACACTTGAACTGAGTTAGGAAAGAGAACAGTGTCTCACATTTAGAAAACACTCTTATACCTGCTTAAGGGGGAAGGAGAGGTGGGGTGATGCATAAAACCAGAGTTTGATATAAGCAGAGGTACCGTTCCAAAAACCAACTATGGAATAGAAAAGACCTACACCGTCCTCAGTGAAAGGGACTCAAAACCCCATATTTCCCGCAGAGGAAAATATCTGACTAGTAAGAATCTTAAAACCTATGTATTGATATGTCTCCGTAAGGGAATCAAGTGTGTCTAGACTGGCATAAACATGGCAGCGAGAATCAGCTCAAACCCACTATAAAAAGGAATTTCAAAAACAAAACAAAAAAACTGGGAAATTCTTTACAATTCCTTCAGGGTCTCTGATGAAGGCTGGAATGACCCTATCTACAACGACAGCTGGATGTGGCATAAGGAGGGACACTTGGGACTGAGACGATTGGTGAGATTGGGTGAGCAAATGCAGACCCTTTAAAGCAATAATGCATGGCACCCATTCCATGGGTCCGAACTCTCCAGGTTGAAGGGAATATTACTACAGCTATAACATGTGTGGGAAACCTAGAGAACGGAAACACTGTGAATACGAAAGGTTTCTGAAACTCAACGAATAGTCCCTCTCCTGGTGCTCCGGTTTGACTTTCCGTCTGCTTTACTATCAACCTCCCAACTTGGAGAGACAGCCCCTTTAACCTCTTGGTTCGCACAGGTTGCCAATTTGGCAGAGGATGAAAGGGAAGAGGGAGAACCAATGAGAGAGTAGCTGTTAGGCATTTGGACGGGCACATATCACTGTAATTTCCCGGCAGGAAGAAGAATTAACCAAATTCTCAGCCACCCACCGGGAACCAGTATAGGTCCTGAACCAAAATTTTGGACTTGCGGTCAGCTCACCAAAAACGAGTTGAAAAATGGAGCTCAGGGGCACAGCAATTCACAAACTGGCCGAGTAATAAAGGACAACTATCGTCCAAAAATCTGTTGAGGGAAGGCAACGAGGCGGACTTGAAAGCGAGGCAGAATAGCAGGAAACAGATTTCAAGAGGTACGTTGGAATCACCTTTAAAGCACAGGAAGAGGGGCACAACTTCGACAATGATGCACTTGGCCAAAAAGGGCGTATGCGTTTTCTCCTGAATATATTCAGGAGAAAACGCATACGCCCTTTTAGGCCAAGCAAGCAAGCGGGCAATGCAAATCTGCACTACAAAGAAGTATCACTTCCCACCGGTCAAAAGGGACATCCACAAAATGTGTAAGAACAAGAAAGGCAAGACAGGCCCTGGAGAACAGGGAGCCTTGTTATGCTGATGGGCGGGATGTAAATTGCCAACTGCCTCTCTGGAGGAGTGCATTCTGTTCCCTAAAACAAGTAAAGAACAGAGCTACAGAGCCAAGGGCACTACCAGTCTAGGGAATATACCTTGGGAAAACTGAAAATCAATAAGACAGAGCCACCCCAAAATTTAGGGCTGCACTGCATACAAGGACCTCAACTTGGATACACCTTAAGTATCCCAGAAAATATAAACATGGTTCAAAAAATTGTGGTACTTACGTACGATGGAATATCCCTCAGCCATGAAATCAATGTCATAAGACCAGTAGCAGCAAAATGGGTGGATTCAGGTACGATGATTCTAAGTGAAATAAGTCACACAGAAAAAGAAACTTATCATAAGATATCACTTATGAAGATCCTGTAAACATGGCTACACTTGAACTGAGTTAGGAAAGAGAGCAGTGTCTCACATTTAGAAAACACTCTTATACCTGCTTAAGGGGGAAGGAGAGGTGGGGTGATGCATAAAACCAGAGTTTGATATAAGCACAGGTACCGTTCCAAAAACCAACTATGGAATAGACAAGACCTACACCGTCCTCAGCGAAAGGGACTCAAAACCCCATATTTCCCACAGAGGAAAATATCTGACTAGTAAGAATCTTAAAACCTATGTATTGATATGTCTCTGTAAGGGAATCAAGTGTGTCTAGACTGGCATAAACATGGCAGCGAGAATCAGCTCAAACCCACTATAAAAAGGAATTTCAAAAACAAAACAAAAAAACTGGGAAATTCTTTACAATTCCTTCAGGGTCTCTGATGAAGGCTGGAATGACCCTATCTACAACGACAGCTGGATGTGGCATAAGGAGGGACACTTGGGACTGAGACGATTGGTGAGATTGGGTGAGCAAATGCAGACCCTTTAAATCACAAATGCCTGGCACCCATTCCATGGGTCCGAACTCTCCAGGTTGAAGGGAATATTACTACAGCTATAACATGTGCAGGAAACCTAGAGAACGGACACACTGTGAATACGAAAGGTTTCTAAAACTCAACGCATAGTCCCTCCCCTGGCGCTCCGGTTTGTCTTTCCATCTGCTTTACTATCAACCTCCCAACTTGGAGAGACAGCCCCTTTAACCTCTTGGTTCGCACAGGTTGCCAATTTGGCAGAGGATGAAAGGGAAGAGGGAGAACCAATGAGAGAGTAGCTGTTAGGCATTTGGACGGGCACATATCACTGTAATTTCCCGGCAGGAAGAAGAATTAACCAAATTCTCAGCCACCCACCGGGAACCAGTATAGGTCCTGAACCAAAATTTTGGACTTGCGGTCAGCTCACCAAAAACGAGTTGAAAAATGGAGCTCAGGGGCACAGCAATTCACAAACTGGCCAAGTAATAAAGGACAACTATCATCCAAAAATCTGTTGAGGGAAGGCAACGAGGTGGACTTGAATGCGAGGCAGAATAGCAGGAAACAGATTTCAAGAGGTACGATGGAATCGCCTTTAAAGCACAGGAAGAGGGGCACAACTTCGACAATGATGCACTTGGCCAAAAAGGGCGTATGCGTTTTCTCCTGAATATATTCAGGAGAAAACGCATACGCCCTTTTTGGCCAAGCAAGCAAGCGGGCAATGCAAATCTGCACTACAAAGAAGTATCACTTCCCACCGGTCAAAAGGGACATCCACAAAATGTGTAAGAACAAGAAAGGCAAGACAGGCCCTGGAGAACAGGGAGCCTTGTTATGCTGATGGGCGGGATGTAAATTGCCAACTGCCTCTCTGGAGGAGTGCATTCTGTTCCCTAAAACAAGTAAAGAACAGAGCTACAGAGCCAAGGGCACTACCAGTCTAGGGAATATACCTTGGGAAAACTGAAAATCAATAAGACAGAGCCACCCCAAAATTTAGGGCTGCACTGCATACAAGGACCTCAACTTGGATACACCTTAAGTATCCCAGAAAATATAAACATGGTTCAAAAAATTGTGGTACTTACGTACGATGGAATATCCCTCAGCCATGAAATCAATGTCATAAGACCAGTAGCAGCAAAATGGGTGGATTCAGGTACGATGATTCTAAGTGAAATAAGTCACACAGAAAAAGAAACTTATCATAAGATATCACTTATGAAGATCCTGTAAACATGGCTACACTTGAACTGAGTTAGGAAAGAGAACAGTGTCTCACATTTAGAAAACACTCTTATACCTGCTTAAGGGGGAAGGAGAGGTGGGGTGATGCATAAAACCAGAGTTTGATATAAGCACAGGTACCGTTCCAAAAACCAACTATGGAATAGACAAGACCTACACCGTCCTCAGCGAAAGGGACTCAAAACCCCATATTTCCCGCAGAGGAAAATATCTGACTAGTAAGAATCTTAAAACCTATGTATTGATATGTCTCCGTAAGGGAATCAAGTGTGTCTAGACTGGCATAAACATGGCAGCGAGAATCAGCTCAAACCCACTATAAAAAGGAATTTCAAAAACAAAACAAAAAAACTGGGAAATTCTTTACAATTCCTTCAGGGTCTCTGATGAAAGCTGGAATGACCCTATCTACAACGACAGCTGGATGTGGCATAAGGAGGGACACTTGGGACTGAGACGATTGGTGAGATTGGGTGAGCAAATGCAGACCCTTTAAAGCAATAATGCATGGCACCCATTCCATGGGTCCGAACTCTCCAGGTTGAAGGGAATATTACTACAGCTATAACATGTGCGGGAAACCTAGAGAACGGACACACTGTGAATACGAAAGGTTTCTAAAACTCAACGCATAGTCCCTCTCCTGGTGCTCCGGTTTGACTTTCCGTCTGCTTTACTATCAACCTCCCAACTTGGAGAGACAGCCCCTTTAACCTCTTGGTTCGCACAGGTTGCCAATTTGGCAGAGGATGAAAGGGAAGAGGGAGAACCAATGAGAGAGTAGCTGTTAGGCATTTGGAGGGGCACATATCACTGTAATTTCCCGGCAGGAAGAAGAATTAACCAAATTCTCAGCCACCCACCGGGAACCAGTATAGGTCCTGAACCAAAATTTTGGACTTGCGGTCAGCTCACCAAAAACGAGTTGAAAAATGGAGCTCAGGGGCACAGCAATTCACAAACTGGCCGAGTAATAAAGGACAACTATCGTCCAAAAATCTGTTGAGGGAAGGCAACGAGGCGGACTTGAAAGCGAGGCAGAATAGCAGGAAACAGATTTCAAGAGGTACGTTGGAATCGCCTTTAAAGCACAGGAAGAGGGGCACAACTTCGACAATGATGCACTTGGCCAAAAAGGGCGTATGCGTTTTCTCCTGAATATATTCAGGAGAAAACGCATACGCCCTTTTTGGCCAAGCAAGCAAGCGGGCAATGCAAATCTGCACTACAAAGAAGTATCACTTCCCACCGGTCAAAAGGGACATCCACAAAATGTGTAAGAACAAGAAAGGCAAGACAGGCCCTGGAGAACAGGGAGCCTTGTTATGCTGATGGGCGGGATGTAAATTGCCAACTGCCTCTCTGGAGGAGTGCATTCTGTTCCCTAAAACAAGTAAAGAACAGAGCTGCAGAGCCAAGGGCACTACCAGTCTAGGGAATATACCTTGGGAAAACTGAAAATCAATAAGACAGAGCCACCCCAAAATTTAGGGCTGCACTGCATACAAGGACCTCAACTTGGATACACCTTAAGTATCCCAGAAAATATAAACATGGTTCAAAAAATTGTGGTACTTACATATGATGGAATATCCCTCAGCCATGAAATCAATGTCATAAGACCAGTAGCAGCAAAATGGTTGGATTCAGGTACGATGATTCTAAGTGAAATAAGTCACACAGAAAAAGAAACTTATCATAAGATATCACTTATGAAGATCCTGTAAACATGGCTACACTTGAACTGAGTTAGGAAAGAGAACAGTGTCTCACATTTAGAAAACATTCTTATACCTGCTTAAGGGGGAAGGAGAGGTGGGGTGATGCATAAAACCAGAGTTTGATATAAGCACAGGTACCGTTCCAAAAACCAACTATGGAATAGACAAGACCTACACCGTCCTCAGCGAAAGGGACTCAAAACCCCATATTTCCCGCAGAGGAAAATATCTGACTAGTAAGAATCTTAAAACCTATGTATTGATATGTCTCCGTAAGGGAATCAAGTGTGTCTAGACTGGCATAAACATGGCAGCGAGAATCAGCTCAAACCCACTATAAAAAGGAATTTCAAAAACAAAACAAAAAAACGGGGAAATTCTTTACAATTCCTTCAGGGTTTCTGATGAAAGCTGGAATGACTCTATCTACAACGACAGCTGGATGTGGCATAAGGAGGGACACTTGGGACTTAGACGATTGGTGAGATTGGTTGAGCAAATGCAGACCCTTTAAAGCAATAATGCATGGCACCCATTCCATGGGTCCGAACTCTCCAGGTTGAAGGGAATGTTACTACAGCTATAACATGTGCGGGAAACCTAGAGAACGGACACACTGTGAATACGAAAGGTTTCTAAAACTCAAGGCATAGTCCCTCTCCTGGTGCTCCGGTTTGACTTTCCGTCTGCTTTACTATCAACCTCCCAACTTGGAGAGACAGCCCCTTTAACCTCTTGGTTCGCACAGGTTGCCAATTTGGCAGAGGATGAAAGGGAAGAGGGAGAACCAATGAGAGAGTAGCTGTTAGGCATTTGGACGGGCACATATCACTGTAATTTCCCGGCAGGAAGAAGAATTAACCAAATTCTCAGCCACCCACCAGGCACCAGTATAGGTCCTGAACCAAAATTTTGGACTTGCGTTCAGCTCACCAAAAACGAGTTGAAAAATGGAGCTCAGGGGCACAGCAATTCACAAACTGGCCGAGTAATAAAGGACAACTATCGTCCAAAAATCTGTTGAGGGAAGGCAACGAGGCGGACTTGAAAGCGAGGCAGAATAGCAGGAAACAGATTTCAAGAGGTACGTTGGAATCGCCTTTAAAGCACAGGAAGAGGGGCACAACTTCGACAATGATGCACTTGGCCAAAAAGGGCGTATGCGTTTTCTCCTGAATATATTCAGGAGAAAACGCATACGCCCTTTTTGGCCAAGCAAGCAAGCGGGCAATGCAAATCTGCACTACAAAGAAGTATCACTTCCCACCGGTCAAAAGGGACATCCACAAAATGTGTAAGAACAAGAAAGGCAAGACAGGCCCTGGAGAACAGGGAGCCTTGTTATGCTGATGGGCGGGATGTAAATTGCCAACTGCCTCTCTGGAGGAGTGCATTCTGTTCCCTAAAACAAGTAAAGAACAGAGCTACAGAGCCAAGGGCACTACCAGTCTAGGGAATATACCTTGGGAAAACTGAAAATCAATAAGACAGAGCCACCCCAAAATTTAGGGCTGCACTGCATACAAGGACCTCAACTTGGATACACCTTAAGTATCCCAGAAAATATAAACATGGTTCAAAAAATTGTGGTACTTACGTACGATGGAATATCCCTCAGCCATGAAATCAATGTCATAAGACCAGTAGCAGCAAAATGGGTGGATTCAGGTACGATGATTCTAAGTGAAATAAGTCACACAGAAAAAGAAACTTATCATAAGATATCACTTATGAAGATCCTGTAAACATGGCTACACTTGAACTGAGTTAGGAAAGAGAACAGTGTCTCACATTTAGAAAACACTCTTATACCTGCTTAAGGGGGAAGGAGAGGTGGGGTGATGCATAAAACCAGAGTTTGATATAAGCACAGGTACCATTCCAAAAACCAACTATGGATTAGACAAGACCTACACCGTCCTCAGTGAAAGGGACTCAAAACCCCATATTTCCCGCAGAGGAAAATATCTGACTAGTAAGAATCTTAAAACCTATGTATTGATATGTCTCCGTAAGGGAATCAAGTGTGTCTAGACTGGCATAAACATGGCAGCGAGAATCAGCTCAAACCCACTATAAAAAGGAATTTCAAAAACAAAACAAAAAAACTGGGAAATTCTTTACAATTCCTTCAGGGTCTCTGATGAAATCTGGAATGACCCTATCTACAACGACAGCTGGATGTGGCATAAGGAGGGACACTTGGGACTGAGACGATTGGTGAGATTGGGTGAGCAAATGCAGACCCTTTAAAGCAATAATGCATGGCACCCATTCCATGGTTCCGAACTCTCCAGGTTGAAGGGAATATTACTACAGCTATAACATGTGCAGGAAACCTAGAGAACGGACACACTGTGAATACGAAAGGTTTCTAAAACTCAACGCATAGTCCCTCTCCTGGTGCTCCGGTTTGACTTTCCGTCTGCTTTACTATCAACCTCCCAACTTGGAGAGACAGCCCCTTTAACCTCTTGGTTCGCACAGGTTTCCAATTTGGCAGAGGATGAAAGGGAAGAGGGAGAACCAATGAGAGAGTAGCTGTTAGGCATTTGGAGGGGCACATATCACTGTAATTTCCCGGCAGGAAGAAGAATTAACCAAATTCTCAGCCACCCACCGGGAACCAGTATAGGTCCTGAACCAAAATTTTGGACTTGCGGTCAGCTCACCAAAAACGAGTTGAAAAATGGAGCTCAGGGGCACAGCAATTCACAAACTGGCCGAGTAATAAAGGACAACTATCGTCCAAAAATCTGTTGAGGGAAGGCAACGAGGCGGACTTGAAAGTGAGGCAGAATAGCAGGAAACAGATTTCAAGAGGTACGTTGGAATCGCCTTTAAAGCACAGGAAGAGGGGCACAACTTCGACAATGATGCACTTGGCCAAAAAGGGCGTATGCGTTTTCTCCTGAATATATTCAGGAGAAAACGCATACGCCCTTTTTGGCCAAGCAAGCAAGCGGGCAATGCAAATCTGCACTACAAAGAAGTATCACTTCCCAACAGTCAAAGGGGACATCCACAAAATGTGTAAGAACAAGAAAGGCAAGACAGGCCCTGGAGAACAGGGAGCCTTGTTATGCTGATGGGCGGGATGTAAATTGCCAACTGCCTCTCTGGAGGAGTGCATTCTGTTCCCTAAAACAAGTAAAGAACAGAGCTACAGAGCCAAGGGCACTACCAGTCTAGGGAATATACCTTGGGAAAACTGAAAATCAATAAGACAGAGCCACCCCAAAATTTAGGGCTGCACTGCATACAAGGACCTCAACTTGGATACACCTTAAGTATCCCAGAAAATATAAACATGGTTCAAAAAATTGTGGTACTTACGTATGATGGAATATCCCTCAGCCATGAAATCAATGTCATAAGACCAGTAGCAGCAAAATGGGTGGATTCAGGTACGATGATTCTAAGTGAAATAAGTCACACAGAAAAAGAAACTTATCATAAGATATCACTTATGAAGATCCTGTAAACATGGCTACACTTGAACTGAGTTAGGAAAGAGAACAGTGTCTCACATTTAGAAAACACTCTTATACCTGCTTAAGGGGGAAGGAGAGGTGGGGTGATGCATAAAACCAGAGTTTGATATAAGCACAGGTACCGTTCCAAAAACCAACTATGGAATAGACAAGACCTACACCGTCCTCAGTGAAAGGGACTCAAAACCCCATATTTACCGCAGAGGAAAATATCTGACTAGTAAGAATCTTAAAACCTATGTATTGATATGTCTCCTTAAGGGAATCAAGTGTGTCTAGACTGGCATAAACATGGCAGCGAGAATCAGCTCAAACCCACTATAAAAAGGAATTTCAAAAACAAAACAAAAAAACTGGGAAATTCTTTACAATTCCTTCAGGGTCTCTGATGAAAGCTGGAATGACCCTATCTACAACGACAGCTGGATGTGGCATAAGGAGGGACACTTGGGACTGAGACGATTGGTGAGATTGGGTGAGCAAATGCAGACCCTTTAAAGCAATAATGCATGGCACCCATTCCATGGGTCCGAACTCTCCAGGTTGAAGGGAATATTACTACAGCTATAACATGTGCGGGAAACCTAGAGAACGGACACACTGTGAATACGAAAGGTTTCTAAAACTCAACGCATAGTCCCTCTCCTGGTGCTCCGGTTTGACTTTCCGTCTGCTTTACTATCAACCTCCCAACTTGGAGAGACAGCCCCTTTAACCTCTTGGTTCGCACAGGTTGCCAATTTGGCAGAGGATGAAAGGGAAGAGGGAGAACCAATGAGAGATTAGCTGTTATGCATTTGGACGGGCACATATCACTGTAATTTCCCGGCAGGAAGAAGAATTAACCAAATTCTCAGCCACCCACCGGGAACCAGTATAGGTCCTGAACCAAAATTTTGGACTTGTGGTCAGCTCACCGAAAACGAGTTGAAAAATGGAGCTCAGGGGCACAGCAATTCACAAACTGGCCGAGTAATAAAGGACAACTATCGTCCAAAAATCTGTTGAGGGAAGGCAACGAGGCGGACTTGAAAGCGAGGCAGAATAGCAGGAAACAGATTTCAAGAGGTACGTTGGAATCGCCTTTAAAGCACAGGAAGAGGGGCACAACTTCGACAATGATGCACTTGGCCAAAAAGGGCGTATGCGTTTTCTCCTGAATATATTCAGGAGAAAACGCATACGCCCTTTTTGGCCAAGCAAGCAAGCGGGCAATGCAAATCTGCACTACAAAGAAGTATCACTTCCCACCGGTCAAAAGGGACATCCACAAAATGTGTAAGAACAAGAAAGGCAAGACAGGCCCTGGAGAACAGGGAGCCTTGTTATGCTGATGGGCGGGATGTAAATTGCCAACTGCCTCTCTGGAGGAGTGCATTCTGTTCCCTAAAACAAGTAAAGAACAGAGCTACAGAGCCAAGGGCACTACCAGTCTAGGGAATATACCTTGGGAAAACTGAAAATCAATAAGACAGAGCCACCCCAAAATTTAGGGCTGCACTGCATACAAGGACCTCAACTTGGATACACCTTAAGTATCCCAGAAAATATAAACATGGTTCAAAAAATTGTGGTACTTACATACGATGGAATATCCCTCAGCCATGAAATCAATGTCATAAGACCAGTAGCAGCAAAATGGGTGGATTCAGGTAAGATGATTCTAAGTGAAATAAGTCACACAGAAAAAGAAACTTATCATAAGATATCACTTATGAAGATCCTGTAAACATGGCTACACTTGAACTGAGTTAGGAAAGAGAACAGTGTCTCACATTTAGAAAACACTCTTATACCTGCTTAAGGGGGAAGGAGAGGTGGGGTGATGCATAAAACCAGAGTTTGATATAAGCACAGGTACCGTTCCAAAAACCAACTATGGAATAGACAAGACCTACACCGTCCTCAGTGAAAGGGACTCAAAACCCCGTATTTCCCGCAGAGGAAAATATCTGACTAGTAAGAATCTTAAAACCTATGTATTGATATGTCTCCGTAAGGGAATCAAGTGTGTCTAGACTGGCATAAACATGGCAGCGAGAATCAGCTCAAACCCACTATAAAAAGGAATTTCAAAAACAAAACAAAAAAACTGGGAAATTCTTTACAATTCCTTCAGGGTCTCTGATGAAGGCTGGAATGACCCTATCTACAACGACAGCTGGATGTGGCATAAGGAGGGACACTTGGGACTGAGACGATTGGTGAGATTGGGTGAGCAAATGCAGACCCTTTAAAGCAATAATGCATGGCACCCATTCCATGGGTCCGAACTCTCCAGGTTGAAGGGAATATTACTACAGCTATAACATGTGCGGGAAACCTAGAGAACGGACACACTGTGAATACGAAAGGTTTCTGAAACTCAACGCATAGTCCCTCTCCTGGTGCTCCGGTTTGACTTTCCGTCTGCTTTACTATCAACCTCCCCACTTGGAGAGACAGCCCCTTTAACCTCTTGGCTCGCACAGGTTGCCAATTTGGCAGAGGATGAAAGGGAAGAGGGAGAACCAATGAGAGAGTAGCTGTTAGGCATTTGGACGGGCACATATCACTGTAATTTCCCGGCAGGAAGAAGAATTAACCAAATTCTCAGCCACCCACCAGGAACCAGTATAGGTCCTGAAGCAAAATTTTGGACTTGCGGTCAGCTCACCAAAAACGAGTTGAAAAATGGAGCTCAGGGGCACAGCAATTCACAAACTGGCCGAGTAATAAAGGACAACTATCGTCCAAAAATCTGTTGAGGGAAGGCAACGAGGCGGACTTGAAAGCGAGGCAGAATAGCAGGAAACAGATTTCAAGAGGTACGTTGGAATCGCCTTTAAAGCACAGGAAGAGGGGCACAACTTCGACAATGATGCCCTTGGCCAAAAAGGGCGTATGCGTTTTCTCCTGAATATATTCAGGAGAAAACGCATACGCCCTTTTTGGCCAAGCAAGCAAGCGGGCAATGCAAATCTGCACTACAAAGAAGTATCACTTCCCACCGGTCAAAAGGGACATCCACAAAATGTGTAAGAACAAGAAAGGCAAGACAGGCCCTGGAGAACAGGGAGCCTTGTTATGCTGATGGGCGGGATGTAAATTGACAACTGCCTCTCTGGAGGAGTGCATTCTGTTCCCTAAAACAAGTAAAGAACAGAGCTACAGAGCCAAGGGCACTACCAGTCTAGGGAATATACCTTGGGAAAACTGAAAATCAATAAGACAGAGCCACCCCAAAATTTAGGGCTGCACTGCATACAAGGACCTCAACTTGGATACACCTTAAGTATCCCAGAAAATATAAACATGGTTCAAAAAATTGTGGTACTTACGTACGATGGAATATCCCTCAGCCATGAAATCAATGTCATAAGACCAGTAGCAGCAAAATGGGTGGATTCAGGTACGATGATTCTAAGTGAAATAAGTCACACAGAAAAAGAAACTTATCATAAGATATCACTTATGAAGATCCTGTAAACATGGCTACACTTGAACTGAGTTAGGAAAGAGAACAGTGTCTCACATTTAGAAAACACTCTTATACCTGCTTAAGGGGGAAGGAGAGGTGGGGTGATGCATAAAACCAGAGTTTGATATAAGCACAGGTACCGTTCCAAAAACCAACTATGGAATAGACAAGACCTACACCGTCTTCAGTGAAAGGGACTCAAAACCCCATATTTCCCGCAGAGGAAAATATCTGACTAGTAAGAATCTTAAAACCTATGTATTGATATGTCTCAGTAAGGGAATCAAGTGTGTCTAGACTGGCATAAACATGGCAGCGAGAATCAGCTCAAACCCACTATAAAAAGGAATTTCAAAAACAAAACAAAAAAACTGGGAAATTCTTTACAATTCCTTCAGGGTCTCTGATGAAAGCTGGAATGACCCTATCTACAACGACAGCTGGATGTGGCATAAGGAGGGACACTTGGGACTGAGACGATTGGTGAGATTGGGTGAGCAAATGCAGACCCTTTAAAGCAATAATGCATGGCACCCATTCCATTGGTCCGAACTCTCCAGGTTGAAGGGAATGTTACTACAGCTATAACATGTGCGGGAAACCTAGAGAACGGACACACTGTGAATACGAAAGGTTTCTAAATCTCAACGAATAGTCCCTCTCCTGGTGCTCCGGTTTGACTTTCCGTCTGCTTTACTATCAACCTCCCAACTTGGAGAGACAGCCCCTTTAACCTCTTGGTTCGCACAGGTTGCCAATTTGGCAGAGGATGAAAGGGAAGAGGGAGAACCAATGAGAGAGTAGCTGTTAGGCATTTGGACGGGCACATATCACTGTAATTTCCCGGCAGGAAGAAGAATTAACCAAATTCTCAGCCACCCACCGGGCACCAGTAAAGGTCCTGAACCAAAATTTTGGACTTGCGTTCAGCTCACCAAAAACGAGTTGAAAAATGGAGCTCAGGGGCACAGCAATTCACAAACTGGCCGAGTAATAAAGGACAACTATCGTCCAAAAATCTGTTGAGGGAAGGCAACGAGGCAGACTTGAAAGCGAGGCAGAATAGCAGGAAACAGATTTCAAGAGGTACGTTGGAATCGCCTTTAAAGCACAGGAAGAGGGGCACAACTTCGACAATGATGCACTTGGCCAAAAAGGGCGTATGCGTTTTCTCCTGAATATATTCAGGAGAAAACGCATACGCCCTTTTTGGCCAAGCAAGCAAGCGGGCAATGCAAATCTGCACTACAAAGAAGTATCACTTCCCAACAGTCAAAGGGGACATCCACAAAATGTGTAAGAACAAGAAAGGCAAGACAGGCCCTGGAGAACAGGGCGCCTTGTTATGCTGATGGGCGGGATGTAAATTGCCAACTGCCTCTCTGGAGGAGTGCATTCTGTTCCCTAAAACAAGTAAAGAACAGAGCTACAGAGCCAAGGGCACTACCAGTATAGGGAATATACCTTGGGAAAACTGAAAATCAATAAGACAGAGCCACCCCAAAATTTAGGGCTGCACTGCATACAAGGACCTCAACTTGGATACACCTTAAGTATCCCAGAAAATATAAACATGGTTCAAGAAACTGTGGTACTTACGTATGATGGAATATCCCTCAGCCATGAAATCAATGTCATAAGACCAGTAGCAGCAAAATGGGTGGATTCAGGTACGATGATTCTAAGTGAAATAAGTCACACAGAAAAAGAAACTTATCATAAGATATCACTTATGAAGATCCTGTAAACATGGCTACACTTGAACTGAGTTAGGAAAGAGAACAGTGTCTCACATTTAGAAAACACTCTTATACCTGCTTAAGGGGGAAGGAGAGGTGGGGTGATGCATAAAACCAGAGTTTGATATAAGCACAGGTACCGTTCCAAAAACCAACTATGGAATAGACAAGACCTACACCGTCCTCAGTGAAAGGGACTGAAAACCCCATATTTCCCGCAGAGGAAAGTATCTGACTAGTAAGAATCTTAAAACCTATGTATTGATATGTCTCCGTAAGGGAATCAAGTGTGTCTAGACTGGCATATACATGGCAGCGAGAATCAGCTCAAACCCACTATAAAAAGGAATTTCAAAAACAAAACAAAAAAACTGGGAAATTCTTTACAATTCCTTCAGGGTCTCTGTTGAAAGCTGGAATGACCCTATCTACAATGACAGCTGGATGTGGCATAAGGAGGGACACTTGGGACTGAGACGATTGGTGAGATTGGGTGAGCAAATGCAGACCCTTTAAAGCAATAATGCATGGCACCCATTCCATGGGTCCGAACTCTCCAGGTTGAAGGGAATATTACTACAGCTATAACATGTGCGGGAAACCTAGAGAACGGACACACTATGAATACGAAAGGTTTCTAAAACTCAACGAATAAACCCTCTCCTGGTGCTCCGGATTGACTTTCTGGCTGCTTTACTATCAACCTCCCAACTTGGAGAGACAGCCCCTTTAACCTCTTGGTTCGCACAGGTTGCCAATTTGGCAGAGGATGAAAGGGAAGAGGGAGAACCAATGAGAGAGTAGCTGTTAGGCATTTGGACGGGCTCATATCACTGTAATTTCCCGGCAGGAAGAAGAATTAACCAAATTCTCAGCCACCCACCGGGAACCAGTATAGGTCCTGAACCAAAATTTTGGACTTGCGGTCAGCTCTCCAAAAACGAGTTGAAAAATGGAGCTCAGGGACACAGCAATTCACAAACTGGCCGAGTAATAAAGGACAACTATCGTCCAAAAATCTGTTGAGGGAAGGCAACGAGGTGGACTTGAAAGCGAGGCAGAATAGCAGGAAACAGATTTCAAGAGGTACGTTGGAATCGCCTTTAAAGCACAGGAAGAGGGGCACAACTTCGACAATGATGCACTTGGCCAAAAAGGGCGTATGCGTTTTCTCCTGAATATATCCAGGAGAAAACGCATACGCCCTTTTTGGCCAAGCAAGCAAGAGGGCAATGCAAATCTGCACTACAAAGAAGTATCACTTCCCACCGGTCAAAAGGGACATCCACAAAATGTGTAAGAACAAGAAAGGCAAGACAGGCCCTGGAGAACAGGGAGCCTTGTTATGCTGATGGGCGGGATGTAAATTGCCAACTGCCTCTCTGGAGGATTGCATTCTGTTCCCTAAAACAAGTAAAGAACAGAGCTACAGAGCCAAGGGCACTACCAGTCTAGGGAATATACCTTGGGAAAACTGAAAATCAATAAGACAGAGCCACCCCAAAATTTAGGGCTGCACTGCATACAAGGACCTCAACTTGGATACACCTTAAGTATCCCAGAAAATATAAACATGGTTCAAAAAATTGTGGTACTTACGTACGATGGAATATCCCTCAGCCATGAAATCAATGTCATAAGACCAGTAGCAGCAAAATGGGTGGATTCAGGTACGATGATTCTAAGTGAAATAAGTCACACAGAAAAAGAAACTTATCATAAGATATCACTTATGAAGATCCTGTAAACATGGCTACACTTGAACTGAGTTAGGAAAGAGAACAGTGTCTCACATTTAGAAAACACTCTTATACCTGCTTAAGGGGGAAGGAGAGGTGGGGTGATGCATAAAACCAGAGTTTGATATAAGCACAGGTACCGTTCCAAAAACCAACTATGGAATAGACAAGACCTACACCGTCTTCAGTGAAAGGGACTCAAAACCCCATATTTCCCGCAGAGGAAAATATCTGACTAGTAAGAATCTTAAAACCTATGTATTGATATGTCTCAGTAAGGGAATCAAGTGTGTCTAGACTGGCATAAACATGGCAGCGAGAATCAGCTCAAACCCACTATAAAAAGGAATTTCAAAAACAAAACAAAAAAACTGGGAAATTCTTTACAATTCCTTCAGGGTCTCTGATGAAAGCTGGAATGACCCTATCTACAACGACAGCTGGATGTGGCATAAGGAGGGACACTTGGGACTGAGACGATTGGTGAGATTGGGTGAGCAAATGCAGACCCTTTAAAGCAATAATGCATGGCACCCATTCCATTGGTCCGAACTCTCCAGGTTGAAGGGAATGTTACTACAGCTATAACATGTGCGGGAAACCTAGAGAACGGACACACTGTGAATACGAAAGGTTTCTAAATCTCAACGAATAGTCCCTCTCCTGGTGCTCCGGTTTGACTTTCCGTCTGCTTTACTATCAACCTCCCAACTTGGAGAGACAGCCCCTTTAACCTCTTGGTTCGCACAGGTTGCCAATTTGGCAGAGGATGAAAGGGAAGAGGGAGAACCAATGAGAGAGTAGCTGTTAGGCATTTGGACGGGCACATATCACTGTAATTTCCCGGCAGGAAGAAGAATTAACCAAATTCTCAGCCACCCACCGGGCACCAGTAAAGGTCCTGAACCAAAATTTTGAACTTGCGTTCAGCTCACCAAAAACGAGTTGAAAAATGGAGCTCAGGGGCACAGCAATTCACAAACTGGCCGAGTAATAAAGGACAACTATCGTCCAAAAATCTGTTGAGGGAAGGCAACGAGGCAGACTTGAAAGCGAGGCAGAATAGCAGGAAACAGATTTCAAGAGGTACGTTGGAATCGCCTTTAAAGCACAGGAAGAGGGGCACAACTTCGACAATGATGCACTTGGCCAAAAAGGGCGTATGCGTTTTCTCCTGAATATATTCAGGAGAAAACGCATACGCCCTTTTTGGCCAAGCAAGCAAGCGGGCAATGCAAATCTGCACTACAAAGAAGTATCACTTCCCAACAGTCAAAGGGGACATCCACAAAATGTGTAAGAACAAGAAAGGCAAGACAGGCCCTGGAGAACAGGGCGCCTTGTTATGCTGATGGGCGGGATGTAAATTGCCAACTGCCTCTCTGGAGGAGTGCATTCTGTTCCCTAAAACAAGTAAAGAACAGAGCTACAGAGCCAAGGGCACTACCAGTATAGGGAATATACCTTGGGAAAACTGAAAATCAATAAGACAGAGCCACCCCAAAATTTAGGGCTGCACTGCATACAAGGACCTCAACTTGGATACACCTTAAGTATCCCAGAAAATATAAACATGGTTCAAGAAACTGTGGTACTTACGTATGATGGAATATCCCTCAGCCATGAAATCAATGTCATAAGACCAGTAGCAGCAAAATGGGTGGATTCAGGTACGATGATTCTAAGTGAAATAAGTCACACAGAAAAAGAAACTTATCATAAGATATCACTTATGAAGATCCTGTAAACATGGCTACACTTGAACTGAGTTAGGAAAGAGAACAGTGTCTCACATTTAGAAAACACTCTTATACCTGCTTAAGGGGGAAGGAGAGGTGGGGTGATGCATAAAACCAGAGTTTGATATAAGCACAGGTACCGTTCCAAAAACCAACTATGGAATAGACAAGACCTACACCGTCCTCAGTGAAAGGGACTGAAAACCCCATATTTCCCGTAGAGGAAAATATCTGACTAGTAAGAATCTTAAAACCTATGTATTGATATGTCTCCGTAAGGGAATCAAGTGTGTCTAGACTGGCATATACATGGCAGCGAGAATCAGCTCAAACCCACTATAAAAAGGAATTTCAAAAACAAAACAAAAAAACTGGGAAATTCTTTACAATTCCTTCAGGGTCTCTGTTGAAAGCTGGAATGACCCTATCTACAACGACAGCTGGATGTGGCATAAGGAGGGACACTTGGGACTGAGACGATTGGTGAGATTGGGTGAGCAAATGCAGACCCTTTAAAGCAATAATGCATGGCACCCATTCCATGGGTCCGAACTCTCCAGGTTGAAGGGAATATTACTACAGCTATAACATGTGCGGGAAACCTAGAGAACGGACACACTATGAATACGAAAGGTTTCTAAAACTCAACGAATAAACCCTCTCCTGGTGCTCCGGATTGACTTTCTGGCTGCTTTACTATCAACCTCCCAACTTGGAGAGACAGCCCCTTTAACCTCTTGGTTCGCACAGGTTGCCAATTTGGCAGAGGATGAAAGGGAAGAGGGAGAACCAATGAGAGAGTAGCTGTTAGGCATTTGGACGGGCTCATATCACTGTAATTTCCCGGCAGGAAGAAGAATTAACCAAATTCTCAGCCACCCACCGGGAACCAGTATAGGTCCTGAACCAAAATTTTGGACTTGCGGTCAGCTCTCCAAAAACGAGTTGAAAAATGGAGCTCAGGGACACAGCAATTCACAAACTGGCCGAGTAATAAAGGACAACTATCGTCCAAAAATCTGTTGAGGGAAGGCAACGAGGTGGACTTGAAAGCGAGGCAGAATAGCAGGAAACAGATTTCAAGAGGTACGTTGGAATCGCCTTTAAAGCACAGGAAGAGGGGCACAACTTCGACAATGATGCACTTGGCCAAAAAGGGCGTATGCGTTTTCTCCTGAATATATCCAGGAGAAAACGCATACGCCCTTTTTGGCCAAGCAAGCAAGAGGGCAATGCAAATCTGCACTACAAAGAAGTATCACTTCCCACCGGTCAAAAGGGACATCCACAAAATGTGTAAGAACAAGAAAGGCAAGACAGGCCCTGGAGAACAGGGAGCCTTGTTATGCTGATGGGCGGGATGTAAATTGCCAACTGCCTCTCTGGAGGAGTGCATTCTGTTCCCTAAAACAAGTAAAGAACAGAGCTACAGAGCCAAGGGCACTACCAGTCTAGGGAATATACCTTGGGAAAACTGAAAATCAATAAGACAGAGCCACCCCAAAATTTAGGGCTGCACTGCATACAAGGACCTCAACTTGGATACACCTTAAGTATCCCAGAAAATATAAACATGGTTCAAAAAATTGTGGTACTTACGTACGATGGAATATCCCTCAGCCATGAAATCAATGTCATAAGACCAGTAGCAGCAAAATGGGTGGATTCAGGTACGATGATTCTAAGTGAAATAAGTCACACAGAAAAAGAAACTTATCATAAGATATCACTTATGAAGATCCTGTAAACATGGCTACACTTGAACTGAGTTAGGAAAGAGAACAGTGTCTCACATTTAGAAAACACTCTTATACCTGCTTAAGGGGGAAGGAGAGGTGGGGTGATGCATAAAACCAGAGTTTGATATAAGCACAGGTACCGTTCCAAAAACCAACTATGGAATAGACAAGACCTACACCGTCTTCAGTGAAAGGGACTCAAAACCCCATATTTCCCGCAGAGGAAAATATCTGACTAGTAAGAATCTTAAAACCTATGTATTGATATGTCTCCGTAAGGGAATCAAGTGTGTCTAGACTGGCATAAACATGGCAGCGAGAATCAGCTCAAACCCACTATAAAAAGGAATTTCAAAAACAAAACAAAAAAACTGGGAAATTCTTTACAATTCCTTCAGGGTCTCTGATGAAAGCTGGAATGACCCTATCTACAATGACAGCTGGATGTGGCATAAGGAGGGACACTTGGGACTGAGACGATTGGTGAGATTGGGTGAGCAAATGCAGATCCTTTAAAGCAATAATGCATGGCACCCATTCCATGGGTCCGAACTCTCCAGGTTGAAGGGAATATTACTACAGCTATAACATGTGCGGGAAACCTAGAGAACGGACACACTGTGAATACGAAAGGTTTCTAAAACTCAACGAATAGTCCCTCTCCTGGTGCTCCGGTTTGACTTTCCGTCTGCTTTACTATCAACCTCCCAACTTGGAGAGACAGCCCCTTTAACCTCTTGGTTCGCACAGGTTGCCAATTTGGCAGAGGATGAAAGGGAAGAGGGAGAACCAATGAGAGAGTAGCTGTTAGGCATTTGGACGGGCACATATCACTGTAATTTCCCAGCAGGAAGAAGAATTAACCAAATTCTCAGCCACCCACCGGGAACCAGTATAGGTCCTGAACCAAAATTTTGGACTTGCGGTCAGCTCACCAAAAACGAGTTGAAAAATGGAGCTCAGGGGCACAGCAATTCACAAACTGGCCGAGTAATAAAGGACAACTGTCGTCCAAAAATCTGTTGAGGGAAGGCAACGAGGCGGACTTGAAAGCGAGGCAGAATAGCAGGAAACAGATTTCAAGAGGTACGTTGGAATCGCCTTTAAAGCACAGGAAGAGGGGCACAACTTCGACAATGATGCACTTGGCCAAAAAGGGCGTATGCGTTTTCTCCTGAATATATTCAGGAGAAAACGCATACGCCCTTTTTGGCCAAGCAAGCAAGCGGGCAATGCAAATCTGCACTACAAAGAAGTAACACTTCCCACCGGTCAAAAGGGACATCCACAAAATGTGTAAGAACAAGAAAGGCAAGACAGGCCCTGGAGAACAGGGAGCCTTGTTATGCTGATGGGCGGGATGTAAATTGCCAACTGCCTCTCTGGAGGAGTGCATTCTGTTCCCTAAAACAAGTAAAGAACAGAGCTACAGAGCCAAGGGCACTACCAGTCTAGGGAATATACCTTGGGAAAACTGAAAATCAATAAGACAGAGCCACCCCAAAATTTAGGGCTGCACTGCATACAAGGACCTCAACTTGGATACACCTTAAGTATCCCAGAAAATATAAACATGGTTCAAAAAATTGTGGTACTTACGTACGATGGAATATCCCTCAGCCATGAAATCAATGTCATAAGACCAGTAGCAGCAAAATGGGTGGATTCAGGTACGATGATTCTAAGTGAAATAAGTCACACAGAAAAGGAAACTTATCATAAGATATCACTTATGAAGATCCTGTAAACATGGCTACACTTGAACTGAGTTAGGAAAGAGAACAGTGTCTCACATTTAGAAAACACTCTTATACCTGCTTAAGGGGGAAGGAGAGGTGGGGTGATGCATAAAACCAGAGTTTGATATAAGCACAGGTACCGTTCCAAAAACCAACTATGGAATAGACAAGACCTACACCGTCTTCAGTGAAAGGGACTCAAAACCCCATATTTCCCGCAGAGGAAAATATCTGACTAGTAAGAATCTTAAAACCTATGTATTGATATGTCTCCGTAAGGGAATCAAGTGTGTCTAGACTGGCATAAACATGGCAGCGAGAATCAGCTCAAACCCACTATAAAAAGGAATTTCAAAAACAAAACAAAAAAACTGGGAAATTCTTTACAATTCCTTCAGGGTCTCTGATGAAAGCTGGAATGACCCTATCTACAATGACAGCTGGATGTGGCATAAGGAGGGACACTTGGGACTGAGACGATTGGTGAGATTGGGTGAGCAAATGCAGATCCTTTAAAGCAATAATGCATGGCACCCATTCGATGGGTCCGAACTCTCCAGGTTGAAGGGAATATTACTACAGCTATAACATGTGCGGGAAACCTAGAGAACGGACACTCTGTGAATACGAAAGGTTTCTAAAACTCAACGCATAGTCCCTCTCCTGGTGCTCCGGTTTGACTTTCCGTCTGCTTTACTATCAACCTCCCAACTTGGAGAGACAGCCCCTTTAACCTCTTGGTTCGCACAGGTTGCCAATTTGGCAGAGGATGAAAGGGAAGAGGGAGAACCAATGAGAGAGTAGCTGTTAGGCATTTGGACGGGCACATATCACTGTAATTTCCCAGCAGGAAGAAGAATTAACCAAATTCTCAGCCACCCACCGGGAACCAGTATAGGTCCTGAACCAAAATTTTGGACTTGCGGTCAGCTCACCAAAAACGAGTTGAAAAATGGAGCTCAGGGGCACAGCAATTCACAAACTGGCCGAGTAATAAAGGACAACTGTCGTCCAAAAATCTGTTGAGGGAAGGCAACGAGGCGGACTTGAAAGCGAGGCAGAATAGCAGGAAACAGATTTCAAGAGGTACGTTGGAATCACCTTTAAAGCACAGGAAGAGGGGCACAACTTCGACAATGATGCACTTGGCCAAAAAGGGCGTATGCGTTTTCTCCTGAATATATTCAGGAGAAAACGCATACGCCCTTTTTGGCCAAGCAAGCAAGCGGGCAATGCAAATCTGCACTACAAAGAAGTATCACTTCCCACCGGTCAAAAGGGACATCCACAAAATGTGTAAGAACAAGAAAGGCAAGACAGGCCCTGGAGAACAGGGAGCCTTGTTATGCTGATGGGCGGGATGTAAATTGCCAACTGCCTCTCTGGAGGAGTGCATTCTGTTCCCTAAAACAAGTAAAGAACAGAGCTACAGAGCCAAGGGCACTACCAGTCTAGGGAATATACCTTGGGAAAACTGAAAATCAATAAGACAGAGCCACCCCAAAATTTAGGGCTGCACTGCATACAAGGACCTCAACTTGGATACACCTTAAGTATCCCAGAAAATATAAACATGGTTCAAAAAATTGTGGTACTTACGTACGATGGAATATCCCTCAGCCATGAAATCAATGTCATAAGACCAGTAGCAGCAAAATGGGTGGATTCAGGTACGATGATTCTAAGTGAAATAAGTCACACAGAAAAAGAAACTTATCATAAGATATCACTTATGAAGATCCTGTAAACATGGCTACACTTGAACTGAGTTAGGAAAGAGAACAGTGTCTCACATTTAGAAAACACTCTTATACCTGCTTAAGGGGGAAGGAGAGGTGGGGTGATGCATAAAACCAGAGTTTGATATAAGCACAGGTACCGTTCCAAAAACCAACTATGGAATAGACAAGACCTACACCGTCCTCAGTGAAAGGGACTGAAAACCCCATATTTCCCGCAGAGGAAAATATCTGACTAGTAAGAATCTTAAAACCTATGTATTGATATGTCTCCGTAAGGGAATCAAGTGTGTCTAGACTGGCATAAACATGGCAACGAGAATCAGCTCAAACCCACTATAAAAAGGAATTTCAAAAACAAAACAAAAAAACTGGGAAATTCTTTACAATTCCTTCAGGGTCTCTGTTGAAAGCTGGAATGACCCTATCTACAACGACAGCTGGATGTGGCATAAGGAGGGACACTTGGGACTGAGACGATTGGTGAGATTGGGTGAGCAAATGCAGACCCTTTAAAGCAATAATGCATGGCACCCATTCCATGGGTCCGAACTCTCCAGGTTGAAGGGAATATTACTACAGCTATAACATGTGCGGGAAACCTAGAGAACGGACACACTGTGAATACGAAAGGTTTCTAAAACTCAACGAATAAACCCTCTCCTGGTGCTCCGGATTGACTTTCTGGCTGCTTTACTATCAACCTCCCAACTTGGAGAGACAGCCCCTTTAACCTCTTGGTTCGCACAGGTTGCCAATTTGGCAGAGGATGAAAGGGAAGAGGGAGAACCAATGAGAGAGTAGCTGTTAGGCATTTGGACGGGCTCATATCACTGTAATTTCCCGGCAGGAAGAAGAATTAACCAAATTCTCAGCCACCCACCGGGAACCAGTATAGGTCCTGAACCAAAATTTTGGACTTGCGGTCAGCTCTCCAAAAACGAGTTGAAAAATGGAGCTCAGGGACACAGCAATTCACAAACTGGCCGAGTAATAAAGGACAACTATCGTCCAAAAATCTGTTGAGGGAAGGCAACGAGGTGGATTTGAAAGCGAGGCAGAATAGCAGGAAACAGATTTCAAGAGGTACGTTGGAATCGCCTTTAAAGCACAGGAAGAGGGGCACAACTTCGACAATGATGCACTTGGCCAAAAAGGGCGTATGCGTTTTCTCCTGAATATATTCAGGAGAAAACGCATACGCCCTTTTTGGCCAAGCAAGCAAGCGGGCAATGCAAATCTGCACTACAAAGAAGTATCACTTCCCACCGGTCAAAAGGGACATCCACAAAATGTGTAAGAACAAGAAAGGCAAGACAGGCCCTGGAGAACAGGGAGCCTTGTTATGCTGATGGGCGGGATGTAAATTGCCAACTGCCTCTCTGGAGGAGTGCATTCTGTTCCCTAAAACAAGTAAAGAACAGAGCTACAGAGCCAAGGGCACTACCAGTCTAGGGAATATACCTTGGGAAAACTGAAAATCAATAAGACAGAGCCACCCCAAAGTTTAGGGCTGCACTGCATACAAGGACCTCAACTTGGATACACCTTAAGTATCCCAGAAAATATAAACATGGTTCAAAAAATTGTGGTACTTACGTACGATGGAATATCCCTCAGCCATGAAATCAATGTCATAAGACCAGTAGCAGCAAAATGGGTGGATTCAGGTACGATGATTCTAAGTGAAATAAGTCACACAGAAAAAGAAACTTATCATAAGATATCACTTATGAAGATCCTGTAAACATGGCTACACTTGAACTGAGTTAGGAAAGAGAACAGTGTCTCACATTTAGAAAACACTCTTATACCTGCTTAAGGGGGAAGGAGAGGTGGGGTGATGCATAAAACCAGAGTTTGATATAAGCACAGGTACCGTTCCAAAAACCAACTATGGAATAGACAAGACCTACACCGTCTTCAGTGAAAGGGACTCAAAACCCCATATTTCCAGCAGAGGAAAATATCTGACTAGTAAGAATCTTAAAACCTATGTATTGATATGTCTCCGTAAGGGAATCAAGTGTGTCTAGACTGGCATAAACATGGCAGCGAGAATCAGCTCAAACCCACTATAAAAAGGAATTTCAAAAACAAAACAAAAAAACTGGGAAATTCTTTACAATTCCTTCAGGGTCTCTGATGAAAGCTGGAATGACCCTATCTACAATGACAGCTGGATGTGGCATAAGGAGGGACACTTGGGACTGAGACGATTGGTGAGATTGGGTGAGCAAATGCAGATCCTTTAAAGCAATAATGCATGGCACCCATTCCATGGGTCCGAACTCTCCAGGTTGAAGGGAATATTACTACAGCTATAACATGTGCGGGAAACCTAGAGAACGGACACACTGTGAATACGAAAGGTTTCTAAAACTCAACGCATAGTCCCTCTCCTGGTGCTCTGGTTTGACTTTCCGTCTGCTTTACTATCAACCTCCCAACTTGGAGAGACAGCCCCTTTAACCTCTTGGTTCGCACAGGTTGCCAATTTGGCAGAGGATGAAAGGGAAGAGGGAGAACCAATGAGAGAGTAGCTGTTAGGCATTTGGACGGGCACATATCACTGTAATTTCCTGGCAGGAAGAAGAATTAACCAAATTCTCAGCCACCCACCGGGAACCAGTATAGGTCCTGAACCTAAATTTTGGACTTGCGGTCAGCTCACCAAAAACGAGTTGAAAAATGGAGCTCAGGGGCACAGCAATTCACAAACTGGCCGAGTAATAAAGGACAACTGTCGTCCAAAAATCTGTTGAGGGAAGGCAACGAGGCGGACTTGAAAGCGAGGCAGAATAGCAGGAAACAGATTTCAAGAGGTACGTTTGAATCGCCTTTAAAGCACAGGAAGAGGGGCACAACTTCGACAATGATGCACTTGGCCAAAAAGGGCGTATGCGTTTTCTCCTGAATATATTCAGGAGAAAAAGCATACGCCCTTTTTGGCCAAGCAAGCAAGCGGGCAATGCAAATCTGCACTACAAAGAAGTATCACTTCCCACCGGTCAAAAGGGACATCCACAAAATGTGTAAGAACAAGAAAGGCAAGACAGGCCCTGGAGAACAGGGAGCCTTGTTATGCTGATGGGTGGGATGTAAATTGCCAACTGCCTCTCTGGAGGAGTGCATTCTGTTCCCTAAAACAAGTAAAGAACAGAGCTACAGAGCCAAGGGCACTACCAGTCTAGGGAATATACCTTGGGAAAACTGAAAATCAATAAGACAGAGCCACCCCAAAATTTAGGGCTGCACTGCATACAAGGACCTCAACTTGGATACACCTTAAGTATCCCAGAAAATATAAACATGGTTCAAAAAATTGTGGTACTTACGTACGATGGAATATCCCTCAGCCATGAAATCAATGTCATAAGACCAGTAGCAGCAAAATGGGTGGATTCAGGTACGATGATTCTAAGTGAAATAAGTCACACAGAAAAAGAAACTTATCATAAGATATCACTTATGAAGATCCTGTAAACATGGCTACACTTGAACTGAGTTAGGAAAGAGAACAGTGTCTCACATTTAGAAAACACTCTTATACCTGCTTAAGGGGGAAGGAGAGGTGGGGTGATGCATAAAACCAGAGTTTGATATAAGCACAGGTACCGTTCCAAAAACCAACTATGGAATAGCCAAGACCTACACCGTCCTCAGTGAAAGGGACTCAAAACCCCATATTTCCCGCAGAGGAAAATATCTGACTAGTAAGAATCTTAAAACCTATGTATTGATATGTCTCAGTAAGGGAATCAAGTGTGTCTAGACTGGCATAAACATGGCAGCGAGAATCAGCTCAAACCCACTATAAAAAGGAATTTCAAAAACAAAACAAAAAAACTGGGAAATTCTTTTCAATTCCTTCAGGGTCTCTGATGAAAGCTGGAATGACCCTATCTACAAAGACAGCTGGATGTGGCATAAGGAGGGACACTTGGGACTGAGACGATTGGTGAGATTGGGTGAGCAAATGCAGACCCTTTAAAGCAATAATGCATGGCACCCATTCCATGGGTCCGAACTCTCCAGGTTGAAGGGAATATTACTACAGCTATAACATGTGCGGGAAACCTAGAGAACGGACACACTGTGAATACGAAAGGTTTCTAAAACTCAACGAATAGTCCCTCTCCTGGTGCTCCGGTTTGACTTTCCGTCTGCTTTACTATCAACCTCCCAACTTGGAGAGACAGCCCCTTTAACCTCTTGGTTCGCACAGGTAGCCAATTTGGCAGAGGATGAAAGGGAAGAGGGAGAACCAATGAGGGAGTAGCTGTTAGGCATTTGGACGGGCACATATCACTCTAATTTCCCAGCAGGAAGAAGAATTAACCAAATTCTCAGCCACCCACCGGGAACCAGTATAGGTCCTGAACCAAAATTTTGGACTTGCGGTCAGCTCACCAAAAACGAGTTGAAAAATGGAGCTCAGGGGCACAGCAATTCACAAACTGGCCGAGTAATAAAGGACAACTATCGTCCAAAAATCTGTTGAGGGAAGGCAATGAGGCGGACTTGAAAGTGAGGCAGAATAGCAGGAAACAGATTTCAAGAGGTACGCTGGAATCGCCGTTAAAGCACAGGAAGAGGGGCACAACTTCGACAATGACGCACTTGGCCAAAAAGGGCGTATGCGCTTTCTCCTGAATATATTCAGGAGAAAACGCATACGCCCTTTTTGGCCAAGCAAGCAAGCGGGCAATGCAAATCTGCACTACAAAGAAGTATCACTTCCCACCGGTCAAAAGGGACATCCACAAAATGTGGAAGAACAAGAAAGGCAAGACAGGCCCTGGAGAACAGGGAGCCTTGTTATGCTGATGGGCGGGATGTAAATTGACAACTGCCTCTCTGGAGGAGTGCATTCTGTTCCCTAAAACAAGTAAAGAACAGAGCTACAGAGCCAAGGGCACTACCATTCTAGGGAATATACCTTGGGAAAACTGAAAATCAATAAGACAGAGCCACCCCAAAATTTAGGGCTGCACTGCATACAAGGACCTCAACTTGGATACACCTTAAGTATCCCAGAAAATATAAACATGGTTCAAAAAATTGTGGTACTTACGTACGATGGAATATCCCTCAGCCATGAAATCAATGTCATAAGACCAGTAGCAGCAAAATGGGTGGATTCTGGTACGATGATTCTAAGTGAAATAAGTCACACAGAAAAAGAAACTTATCATAAGATATCACTTATGAAGATCCTGTAAACATGGCTACACTTGAACTGAGTTAGGAAAGAGAACAGTGTCTCACATTTAGAAAACACTCTTATACCTGCTTAAGGGGGAAGGAGAGGTGGGGTGATGCATAAAACCAGAGTTTGATATAAGCACAGGTACCGTTCCAAAAACCAACTATGGAATAGACAAGACCTACACCGTCCTCAGTGAAAGGGACTCAAAACACCATATTTCCCGCAGAGGAAAATATCTGACTAGTAAGAATCTAAAAACCTATGTATTGATATGTCTCCATAAGGGAATCAAGTGTGTCTAGACAGGCATAAACATGGCAGCGAGAATCAGCTCAAACCCAGTATAAAAAGGAATTTCAAAAACAAAACAAAAAAACTGGCAAATTCTTTACAATTCCTTCAGGGTCTCTGATGAAGGCTGGAATGACCCTATCTACAACGACAGCTGGATGTGGCATAAGGAGGGACACTTGGGACTGAGACGATTGGTGAGATTGGGTGAGCAAATGCAGACGCTTTAAAGCAATAATGCATGGCACCCATTCCATGGGTCCGAACTCTCCAGGTTGAAGGGAATATTACTACAGCTATAACATGTGCGGGAAACCTAGAGAATGGACACACTGTGAATACGAAAGGTTTCTAAAACTCAACGAATAGTCCCACTCCTGGTGCTCCGGTTTGACTTTCCGTCTGCTTTACTATCAACCTCCCAACTTGGAGAGACAGCCCCTTTAACCTCTTGGTTCGCACAGGTTGCTAATTTGGCAGAGGATGAAAGGGAAGAGGGAGAACCAATGAGAGAGTAGCTGTTAGGCATTTGGACGGTCACATATCACTGTAATTTCCCGGCAGGAAGAAGAATTAACCAAATTCTCAGCCACCCACCGGGAACCAGTATAGGTCCTGAACCAAAATTTTGGACTTGCGGTCAGCTCACCAAAAACGAGTTGAAAAATGGAGCTCAGGGGCACAGCAATTCACAAACTGGCCGAGTAATAAAGGACAACTATCGTCCAAAAATCTGTTGAGGGAAGGCAACGAGGCGGACTTGAAAGCGAGGCAGAATAGCAGGAAACAGATTTCAAGAGGTACGTTGGAATCGCCTTTAAAGCACAGGAAGAGGGGCACAACTTCGACAATGATGCACTTGGCCAAAAAGGGCGTATGCGTTTTCTCCTGAATATATTCAGGAGAAAACGCATACGCCCTTTTTGGCCAAGCAAGCAAGCGGGCAATGCAAATCTGCACTACAAAGAAGTATCACTTCCCACCGGTCAAAAGGGACATCCACAAAATGTGTAAGAACAAGAAAGGCAAGACAGGCCCTGGAGAACAGGGAGCCTTGTTATGCTGATGGGCGGGATGTAAATTGCCAACTGCCTCTCTGGAGGAGTGCATTCTGTTCCCTAAAAGAAGTAAAGAACAGAGCTACAGAGCCAAGGGCACTACCAGTCTAGGGAATATACCTTGGGAAAACTGAAAATCAATAAGACAGAGCCACCCCAAAATTTAGGGCTGCACTGCATACAAGGACCTCAACTTGGATACACCTTAAGTATCCCAGAAAATATAAACATGGTTCAAAAAATTGTGGTACTTACGTACGATGGAATATCCCTCAGCCATGAAATCAATGTCATAAGACCAGTAGCAGCAAAATGGGTGGATTCAGGTACGATGATTCTAAGTGAAATAAGTCACACAGAAAAAGAAACTTATCATAAGATATCACTTATGAAGATCCTGTAAACATGGCTACACTTGAACTGAGTTAGGAAAGAGAACAGTGTCTCACATTTAGAAAACACTCTTATACCTGCTTAAGGGGGAAGGAGAGGTGGGGTGATGCATAAAACAAGAGTTTGATATAAGCACAGGTACCGTTCCAAAAACCAACTATGGAATAGACAAGACCTACACCGTCCTCAGTGAAAGGGACTCAAAACCCCATATTTCCCGCACAGGAAAATATCTGACTAGTAAGAATCTTAAAACCTATGTATTGATATGTCTCCGTAAGGGAATCAAGTGTGTCTAGACTGGCATAAACATGGCAGCGAGAATCAGCTCAAACCCACTATAAAAAGGAATTTCAAAAACAAAACAAAAAAACTGGGAAATTCTTTACAATTCCTTCAGGGTCTCTGATGAAAGCTGGAATGACCCTATCTACAACGACAGCTGGATGTGGCATAATGAGGGACACTTGGGACTGAGATGATTGGTGAGATTGGGTGAGCAAATGCAGACCCTTTAAAGCAATAATGCATGGCACCCATTCCATGGGTCCGAACTCTCCAGGTTGAAGGGAATATTACTACAGCTATAACATGTGCAGGAAACCTAGAGAACGGACACACTGTGAATACGAAAGGTTTCTAAAACTCAACGCATAGTCCCTCTCCTGGTGCTCCGGTTTGACTTTCCGTCTGCTTTACTATCAACCTCCCAACTTGGAGAGACAGCCCCTTTAACCTCTTGGTTCGCACAGGTTGCCAATTTGGCAGAGGATGAAAGGGAAGAGGGAGAACCAATGAGAGAGTAGCTGTTAGGCATTTGGACGGGCACATATCACTGTAATTTCCCGGCAGGAAGAAGAATTAACCAAATTCTCAGCCACCCACCGGGAACCAGTATAGGTCCTGAACAAAAATTTTGGACTTGCGGTCAGCTCACCAAAAACTAGTTGAAAAATGGAGCTCAGGGGCACAGCAATTCACAAACTGGCCGAGTAATAAAGGACAACTATCGTCCAAAAATCTGTTGAGGGAAGGCAACGAGGCGGACTTGAAAGCGAGGCAGAATAGCAGGAAACAGATTTCAAGAGGTACGTTGGAATCGCCTTTAAAGCACAGGAAGAGGGGCACAACTTCGACAATGATGCACTTGGCCAAAAAGGGCGTATGCGTTTTCTCCTGAATATATTCAGGAGAAAACGCATACGCCCTTTTTGGCCAAGCAAGCAAGCGGGCAATGCAAATCTGCACTACAAAGAAGTATCACTTCCCACCGGTCAAAAGGGACATCCACAAAATGTGTAAGAACAAGAAAGGCAAGACAGGCCCTGGAGAACAGGGAGCCTTGTTATGCTGATGGGCGGGATGTAAATTGCCAACTGCCTCTCTGGAGGAGTGCATTCTGTTCCCTAAAACAAGTAAAGAACAGAGCTACAGAGCCAAGGGCACTACCAGTCTAGGGAATATACCTTGGGAAAACAGAAAATCAATAAGACAGAGCCACCCCAAAATTTAGGGATGCACTGCATACAAGGACCTCAACTTGGATACACCTTAAGTATCCCAGAAAATATAAACATGGTTCAAAAAATTGTGGTACTTACGTACGATGGAATATCCCTCAGCCACGAAGTCAATGTCATAAGACCAGTAGCAGCAAAATGGGTGGATTCAGGTACGATGATTCTAAGTGAAATAAGTCACACAGAAAAATAAACTTATCATAAGATATCACTTATGAAGATCCTGTAAACATGGCTACACTTGAACTGAGTTAGGAAAGAGAACAGTGTCTCACATTTAGAAAACACTCTTATACCTGCTTAAGGGGGAAGGAGAGGTGGGGTGATGCATAAAAAAAGAGTTTGATATAAGCACAGGTACCGTTCCAAAAACCAACTATGGAATAGACAAGACCTACACCGTCCTCAGTGAAAGGGACTCAAAACCCCATATTTCCCGCAGAGGAAAATATCTGACTAGTAAGAATCTTAAAACCTATGTATTGATATGTCTCCGTAAGGGAATCAAGTGTGTCTACACTGGCATAAACATGGCAACGAGAATCAGCTCAAACCCACTATAAAAAGGAATTTCAAAAACAAAACAAAAAAACGGGGAAATTCTTTACAATTCCTTCAGGGTCTCTGATGAAAGCAGGAATGACCCTATCTACAACGACAGCTGGATGTGGCATAAGGAGGGACACTTGGGACTGAGACGATTGGTGAGATTGGGTGAGCAAATGCAGACCCTTTAAAGCAATAATGCATGGCACCCATTCCATGGGTCCGAACTCTCCAGGTTGAAGGGAATATTACTACAGCTATAACATGTGCGGGAAACCTAGAGAACGGACACACTGTGAATACGAAAGGTTTCTAAAACTCAACGAATAGTCCCACTCCTGGTGCTCCGGTTTGACTTTCCGTCTGCTTTACTATCAACCTCCCAACTTAGAGAGACAGCCCCTTTAACATCTTGGTTCGCACAGGTTGCCAATTTGGCAGAGGATGAAAGGGAAGAGGGAGAACCAATGAGAGAGTAGCTGTTAGGCATTTGGTCGGGCACATATCACTGTAATTTCCCAGCAGGAAGAAGAATTAACCAAATTCTCAGCCACCCACCGGGAACCAGTATAGGTCCTGAACCAAAATTTTGGACTTGCGGTCAGCTCACCAAAAACGAGTTGAAAAATGGAGCTCAGGGGCACAGCAATTCACAAACTGGCCGAGTAATAAAGGACAACTATCGTCCAAAAATCTGTTGAGGGAAGGCAACGAGGCGGACTTGAAAGCGAGGCAGAATAGCAGGAAACAGATTTCAAGAGGTACGTTGGAATCGCCTTTAAAGCACAGGAAGAGGGGCACAACTTCGACAATGATGCACTTGGCCAAAAAGGGCGTATGCGTTTTCTCCTGAATATATTCAGGAGAAAACGCATACGCCCTTTTTGGCCAAGCAAGCAAGCGGGCAATGCAAATCTGCACTACAAAGAAGTATCACTTCCCACCGGTCAAAAGGGACATCCACAAAATGTGTAAGAACAAGAAAGGCAAGACAGGCCCTGGAGAACAGGGAGCCTTGTTATGCTGATGGGCGGGATGTAAATTGCCAACTGCCTCTCTGGAGGAGTGCATTCTGTTCCCTAAAAC